>NC_133532.1:38715124-39072394 GCF_048544455.1 Silene latifolia
TAAGACTCGTTGTGTGAACTATTTGTCCTTGTTTATTAGTAAATGTGACTCGTTGTGTGAACCATTACCCCTTGTTCATTAGTCCTCTTGACTCGTTGTCTTAAAAAATTGTACTTGTTCATTAGTCCATGTGAGTCGTTGTGTGAAGCATTTGTCCTTGTTCATTAGTCCTTGTGACTCTTTGTGTGTACCATTTGTCCTTGTTAATTAGTCTATGTGACTCGTTGTGTCTACCATTTGTCCTTGTTCATTAGTCCTTGTCACTCGTTCTGTGAACCATTTGTTCTTGTTCATTTGTCCATGTGACTCTTTGTGTGAACCATTTGTCCTTGTATATTAGACTTTGTGGCTCGTTGTGTTGAACAATTGTAATTGTTCATTAGTCCGTGTGACTCGTTGTGTGAACCATTTGTCCATGTTCATTAGTCCTTGTGACTCGTTGTGTTAAACAATTGTACTTGTTCATTAGTCCATATGACTCGTTGTGTGAACCATTTGTCCTTGTAAATTAGTCCTTGTGACTCGTTGTGTATACCATTTATCTTTGTTCATTAGTCCTTATGAGTCGTTTTGTGAACTATTTGTCCTTGTTCATTAGTGCTTGTGACTCGTTGTGTTAAACAATTGTACTTGTTCATTAGTCCATGTGAGTCGTTGTGTGAACCATTTGTCCTTTTTC
The DNA here is from genome assembly GCF_048544455.1 of Silene latifolia. Classification (NCBI taxonomy): domain Eukaryota; kingdom Viridiplantae; phylum Streptophyta; class Magnoliopsida; order Caryophyllales; family Caryophyllaceae; genus Silene; species Silene latifolia. Next base: position 38,715,804 of record NC_133532.1, read on the forward strand.
ATTAGCCCTTGTGACTCGTTGTGTGAACCATTTGTCCTTGTTCATTAGTCCAAGTGACTCGTTGTGTGAACCATTTGGCTTGTTCATTAGCCCTTGTGACTCGTTGTGTGAACTATTTGTCATTGTTTATTAGTAAATGTGACTCATTGTGTGAACCATTTATCCTTGTTCATTCGTCCTTGTGAGTCGTTGTGTTAAACAATTGTACTTCTTCATTAGTCCATGTGAGTCGTTGTGTGAACCATTTGTCCTTGTTCATTAGCCTTTGTGACTCTTTGTGTGTACCATTTGTCCTTGTTCATTAGTCTCTGTGACTCGTTGTGTGTACCATTTGTCCTTGTTCATTAGTCCTTGTGACTCGTTCGCGGAACCATTTGTTCTTGTGCATTTGTCCATGTGACTCGTTGTGTGAACCATTTGTCCTTGTTTATTAGTCTTTGTGACTCGTTGTGTTGATCAATTGTAATTAATCATTAGTAAATGTGACTCGTTTTGTGAACCATTTATCTTTGTTCATTAGTTCTTGTGACTCGTTGTGTTAAACAATTGTACTTTTTTATTAGTCCATGTCAGTCGTAGTGTGAACCATTTGTCCTTGTTCATTAGTCCTGGTGACTCGTTGTGTGAACCATTTGTCCTTGCTCATTAGTCCATGTGACTCGTTGTGTGAACCATTTATCCTTGTTCATTAGTCCTTATGAGTCATTTTATGAACCATTTATCTTTGTTCATTAGTCCTTGTGACTCGTCGTGTTAAACAATTGTACTTGTTCATTAGTCCATGTGAGTCGTTGTGTGAACCAGTTGTCCTTGTTCATTAGTCCTGGTGACTCGTTGTGTGAGCCATTTTTCCTTGTTCATTAGTCTATGTGACTCGTTGTGTCTACCATTTGTCCTTGTTCATTAGTCCTTGTGACTCGTTCTGGGAACCATTTGTTCTTGTTCATTTGTCCATGTGACTCTTTGTGTGAACCATTTGTCCTTGTATATTGGACTTTGTGGCTCGTTGTGTTGAACAATTGTAATTGTTCATTAGTCCGTGTGACTCGTTGTGTGAACCATTTGTCCATGTTCATTAGTCCTTGTGACTCGTTGTGTTAAACAATTGTACTTGTTCATTAGTCCATATGACTCGTTGTGTGAACCATTTGTCCTTGTAAATTAGTCCTTGTGACTCGTTGTGTATACCATTTATCTTTGTTCATTAGTCCTTATGAGTCGTTTTGTGAACTATTTGTCCTTGTTCATTAGTGCTTGTGACTCGTTGTGTTAAACAATTGTACTTGTTCATTAGTCCATGTGAGTCGTTGTGTGAAACATTTGTCCTTTTTCATTAGCCCTTGTGACTCGTTTTGTGAACCATTTGTCCTTGTTCATTAGTCCAAGTGACTCGTTGTGTGAACCATTTGGCTTGTTCATTAGCCCTTGTGACTCGTTGTGTGAACTATTTGTCATTGTTTATTAGTAAATGTGACTCATTGTGTGAACCATTTATCCTTGTTCATTCGTCCTTGTGAGTCGTTGTGTTAAACAATTGTACTTCTTCATTAGTCCATGTGAGTCGTTGTGTGAACCATTTGTCCTTGTTCATTAGCCTTTGTGACTCTTTGTGTGTACCATTTGTCCTTGTTCATTAGTCTCTGTGACTCGTTGTGTGTACCATTTGTCCTTGTTCATTAGTCCTTGTGACTCGTTCTGTGAACCATTTGTTCTTGTGCATTTGTCCATGTGACTCGTTGTGTGAACCATTTGTCCTTGTTTATTAGTCTTTGTGACTCGTTGTGTTGATCAATTGTAATTAATCATTAGTAAATGTGACTCGTTTTGTGAACCATTTATCTTTGTTCATTAGTTCTTGTGACTCGTTGTGTTAAACAATTGTACTTTTTCATTAGTCCATGTCAGTCGTAGTGTGAACCATTTGTCCTTGTTCATTAGTCCTGGTGACTCGTTGTGTGAACCATTTGTCCTTGCTCATTAGTCCATGTGACTCGTTGTGTGAACCATTTATCCTTGTTCATTAGTCCTTATGAGTCGTTTTATGAACCATTTATCTTTGTTCATTAGTCCTTGTGACTCGTCGTGTTAAATAATTGTACTTGTTCATTAGTCCATGTGAGTCGTTGTGTGAACCAGTTGTCCTTGTTCATTAGTCCTGGTGACTCGTTGTGTGAGCCATTTGTCCTTGTTTATTAGTCTATGTGACTCGTTGTGTCTACCATTTGTCCTTGTTCATTAGTCCTTGTGACTCGTTCTGTGAACCATTTGTTCTTGTTCATTTGTCCACGTGACTCTTTGTGTAAACCATTTGTCCTTGTATATTAGACTTTGTGGCTTGTTGTGTTGAACAATTGTAATTGTTCATTAGTCCGTGTGACTCGTTGTGTGAACCATTTGTCCATGTTTATTAGTCCTTGTGACTCGTTGTGTTAAACAATTGTACTTGTTCATTAGTCCATATGACTCGTTGTGTGAACCATTTGTCCTTGTAAATTAGTCCTTGTGACTCGTTGTGTATACCATTTATCTTTGTTCATTTGTCCTTATGAGTCGTTTTGTGAACTATTTGTCCTTGTTCATTAGTGCTTGTGACTCGTTGTGTTAAACAATTGTACTTGTTCATTAGTCCATGTGAGACGTTGTGTGAACCATTTGTCCTTTTTCATTAGCCCATGTGACTCGTTGTGTGAACCATTTTTCCTTGTTCATTAGTCCAAGTGACTCGTTGTATGAACCATTTGGCTTGTTCATTAGCCCTTGTGACTCGTTGTGTGAACTATTTGTCATTGTTTATTAGTAAATGTGACTCATTGTGTGAACCATTTATCCTTGTTCATACGTCCTTGTGAGTCGTTGTGTTCAACAATTGTACTTGTTCATTAGTCCATGTGAGTCGTTGTGTTAACCATTTGTCCTTGTTCATTAGCCTTTGTGACTCTTTGTGTGTACCATTTGTCCTTGTTCATTAGTCTCTGTGACTCGTTGTGTGTACCATTTGTCCTTGTTCATTAGTCCTTGTGACTCGTTCTGTGAACCATTTGTTCTTGTGCATTTGTCCATGTGACTCGTTGTGTGAACCATTTGTCCTTGTTTATTAGTCTTTGTGACTCGTTGTGTTGATCAATTGTAATTAATCATTAGTAAATGTGACTCGTTTTGTGAACCATTTATCTTTGTTCATTAGTCCTTGTGACTCATTGTGTTAAACAATTGTACTTTTTCATTAGTCCATGTCAGTCGTAGTGTGAAACATTTGTCCTTGTTCATTAGTCCTGGTGACTCGTTGTGTGAACCATTTGTCCTTGCTCATTAGTCCATGTGACTCGTTGTGTGAACCATTTATCCTTGTTCATTAGTCCTTATGAGTCGTTGTGTGAACCATTTGTCCTTGTTCATTAGTCATTGTGACTCGTTGTCTTAAACAATTGTACTTGTTCATTAGTCCATGTGAGTCGTTGTTTTAACCATTTGTCCTTTTTCATTAGCCCTTGTGACTCGTTGTGTGAGCCATTTGTCCTTGATCATTAGTCTATGTGACTCGTTGTGTGAACCATTTATCCTTGTTCATTAGCCCTTAAGACTCGTTGTGTGAACTATTTGTCCTTGTTTATTAGTAAATGTGACTCGTTGTGTGAACCATTTACCCTTGTTCATTAGTCCTCTTGACTCGTTGTGTTAAACAATTGTACTTGTTCATTAGTCCATGTGAGTCTTTGTGTGAACCATTTGTCCTTGTTCATTAGTCCTTGTGACTCTTTGTGTGTACCATTTGTCCTTGTTCATTAGTCTATGTGACTCGTTGTGTCTACCATTTGTCCTTGTTCATTAGTCCTTGTGACTCGTTCTGTGAATCATTTGTTCTTGTTCATTTGTCCATGTGACTCTTTGTGTGAACCATTTGTCCTTGTATATTAGACTTTGTGGCTCGTTGTGTTGAACAATTGTAATTGTTCATTAGTCCGTGTGACTCTTTGTGTGAACCATTTGTCCATGTTCATTAGTCCTTGTGACTCGTTGTGTTAAACAATTGTACTTGTTCATTAGTCCATATGACTCGTTGTGTGAACCATTTGTCCTTGTAAATTAGTCCTTGTGACTCGTTGTGTATACCATTTATCTTTGTTCATTAGTCCTTATGAGTCGTTTTGTGAACTATTTGTTCTTATTCATTAGTGCTTGTGACTCGTTGTGTTAAACAATTGTACTTGTTCATTAGTCCATGTGAGACGTTGTGTGAACCATTTGTCCTTTTTCATTAGCCCTTGTGACTCGTTGTGTGAACCATTTGTCTTTGTTCATTAATCCAAGTGACTCGTTGTATGAATCATTTGGCTTGTTCATTAGCCCTTGTGACTCGTTGTGTGAACTATTTGTCATTGTTTATTAGTAAATGTGACTCATTGTGTGAACCATTTATCCTTGTTCATTCGTCCTTGTGAGTCGTTGTGTTAAACAATTGTACTTGTTCATTAGTCCATGTGAGTCGTTGTGTGAACCATTTGTCCTTGTTCATTAGCCTTTGTGACTCTTTGTGTGTACCATTTGTCCTTGTTCATTAGTCTATGTGACTCGTTGTGTGTACCATTTGTCCTTGTTCATTAGTCCTTGTGACTCGTTCTGTGAACCATTTGTTCTTGTGCATTTGTCCATGTGACTCGTTGTGTGAACCATTTGTCCTTGTTTATTAGTCTTTGTCACTCGTTGTGTTGATCAATTGTAATTAATCATTAGTAAATGTGACTCGTTTTGTGATCCATTTATCTTTGTTCATTAGTCCTTGTGACTCGTTGTGTTAAACAATTGTACTTTTTCATTAGTCCATGTCAGTCGTAGTGTGAACCATTTGTCCTTGTTCATTAGTCCTGGTGACTCGTTGTGTGAACCATTTGTCCTTGCTCATTAGTCCATGTGACTCGTTGTGTGAACCATTTATCCTTGTTCATTAGTCCTTATGAGTCGTTGTGTGAACCATTTGTCCTTGTTCATTAGTCATTGTGACTCGTTGTCTTAAACAATTGTACTTGTTCATTAGTCCATGTGAGTCGTTGTTTTAACCATTTCTCCTTTTTCATTAGCCCTTGTGACTCGTTGTGTGAGCCATTTATCCTTGATCATTAGTCTATGTGACTCGTTGTGTGAACCATTTATCCTTGTTCGTTAGCCCTTAAGACTCGTTGTGTGAACTATTTGTCCTTGTTTATTACTAAATGTGACTCGTTGTGTGAACCATTTACCCTTGTTCATTAGTCCTCTTGACTCGTTGTGTTAAACAATTGTACTTGTTCATTAGTCCATGTGAGTCTTTGTGTGAACCATTTGTCCTTGTTCATTAGTCCTTGTGACTCTTTGTGTGTACCATTTGTCCTTGTTCATTAGTCCATGTGACTCTTTGTGTGAACCATTTGTCCATGTTCATTAGTCCTTGTGACTCGTTGTGTTAAACAATTGTATTTGTTCATTAGTCCATATGACTCGTTGTGTGAACCATTTGTCCTTGTAAATTAGTCCTTGTGACTCGTTGTGTATACCATTTATCTTTGTTCATTAGTCCTTATGAGTCGTTTTGTGAACTATTTGTCCTTATTCATTAGTGCTTGTGACTCGTTGTGTTAAACAATTGTACTTGTTCATTAGTCCATGTGAGACGTTGTGTGAACCATTTGTCCTTTTTCATTAGCCCTTGTGACTCGTTGTGTGAACCATTTGTCTTTGTTCATTAGTCCAAGTGACTCGTTGTATGAATCATTTGGCTTGTTCATTAGCCCTTGTGACTCGTTGTGTGAACTATTTGTCATTGTTTATTAGTAAATGTGACTCATTGTGTGAACCATTTATCCTTGTTCATTCGTCCTTGTGAGTCGTTGTGTTAAACAATTGTACTTGTTCATTAGTCCATGTGAGTCGTTGTGTGAACCATTTGTCCTTGTTCATTAGCCTTTGTGACTCTTTGTGTGTACCATTTGTCCTTGTTCATTAGTCTCTGTGACTCGTTGTGTGTACCATTTGTCCTTGTTCATTAGTCCTTGTGACTCGTTCTGTGAACCATTTGTTCTTGTGCATTTGTCCATGTGACTCGTTGTGTGAACCATTTGTCCTTGTTTATTAGTCTTTGTGACTCGTTGTGTTTATCAATTGTAATTAATCATTAGTAAATGTGACTCGTTTTGTGAACCATTTATCTTTGTTCATTAGTCCTTGTGACTCGTTCTGTTAAACAATTGTACTTTTTCATTAGTCCATGTCAGTCGTAGTGTGAACCATTTGTCCTTGTTCATTAGTCCTGGTGACTCGTTGTGTGAACCATTTATCCTTGCTCATTAGTCCATGTGACTCGTTGTGTGAACCATTTATCCTTGTTCATTAGTCCTTATGAGTCATTGTGTGAACCATTTGTCCATGTTCATTAGTCCTTGTGACTCGTTGTGTTAAACAATTGTACTTGTTCATTAGTCCATATGACTCGTTGTGTGAACCATTTGTCCTTGTAAATTAGTCCTTGTGACTCGTTGTGTATACCATTTATCTTTGTTCATTAGTCCTTATGAGTCGTTTTGTGAACTATTTGTTCTTATTCATTAGTGCTTGTGACTCGTTGTGTTAAACAATTGTACTTGTTCATTAGTCCATGTGAGACGTTGTGTGAACCATTTGTCCTTTTTCATTAGCCCTTGTGACTCGTTGTGTGAACCATTTGTCTTTGTTCATTAATCCAAGTGACTCGTTGTATGAATCATTTGGCTTGTTCATTAGCCCTTGTGACTCGTTGTGTGAACTATTTGTCATTGTTTATTAGTAAATGTGACTCATTGTGTGAACCATTTATCCTTGTTCATTCGTCCTTGTGAGTCGTTGTGTTAAACAATTGTACTTGTTCATTAGTCCATGTGAGTCGTTGTGTGAACCATTTGTCCTTGTTCATTAGCCTTTGTGACTCTTTGTGTGTACCATTTGTCCTTGTTCATTAGTCTCTGTGACTCGTTGTGTGTACCATTTGTCCTTGTTCATTAGTCCTTGTGACTCGTTCTGTGAACCATTTGTTCTTGTGCATTTGTCCATGTGACTCGTTGTGTGAACCATTTGTCCTTGTTTATTAGTCTTTGTCACTCGTTGTGTTGATCAATTGTAATTAATCATTAGTAAATGTGACTCGTTTTGTGAACCATTTATCTTTGTTCATTAGTCCTTGTGACTCGTTGTGTTAAACAATTGTACTTTTTCATTAGTCCATGTCAGTCGTAGTGTGAACCATTTGTCCTTGTTCATTAGTCCTGGTGACTCGTTGTGTGAACCATTTGTCCTTGCTCATTAGTCCATGTGACTCGTTGTGTGAACCATTTATCCTTGTTCATTAGTCCTTATGAGTTGTTGTGTGAACCATTTGTCCTTGTTCATTAGTCATTGTGACTCGTTGTCTTAAACAATTGTACTTGTTCATTAGTCCATGTGAGTCGTTGTTTTAACCATTTCTCCTTTTTCATTAGCCCTTGTGACTCGTTGTGTGAGCCATTTATCCTTGATCATTAGTCTATGTGACTCGTTGTGTGAACCATTTATCCTTGTTCATTAGCCCTTAAGACTCGTTGTGTGAACTATTTGTCCTTGTTTATTACTAAATGTGACTCGTTGTGTGAACCATTTACCCTTGTTCATTAGTCCTCTTGACTCGTTGTGTTAAACAATTGTACTTGTTCATTAGTCCATGTGAGTCTTTGTGTGAACCATTTGTCCTTGTTCATTAGTCCTTGTGACTCTTTGTGTGTACCATTTGTCCTTGTTCATTAGTCTATGTGACTCGTTGTGTCTACCATTTGTCCTTGTTCATTAGTCCTTGTGACTCGTTCTGTGAATCATTTGTTCTTGTTCATTTGTCCATGTGACTCTTTGTGTGAACCATTTGTCCTTGTATATTAGACTTTGTGGCTCGTTGTGTTGAACAATTGTAATTGTTCATTAGTCCGTGTGACTCTTTGTGTGAACCATTTGTCCATGTTCATTAGTCCTTGTGACTCGTTGTGTTAAACAATTGTACTTGTTCATTAGTCCATATGACTCGTTGTGTGAACCATTTGTCCTTGTAAATTAGTCCTTGTGACTCGTTGTGTATACCATTTATCTTTGTTCATTAGTCCTTATGAGTCGTTTTGTGAACTATTTGTCCTTATTCATTAGTGCTTGTGACTCGTTGTGTTAAACAATTGTACTTGTTCATTAGTCCATGTGAGACGTTGTGTGAACCATTTGTCCTTTTTCATTAGCCCTTGTGACTCGTTGTGTGAACCATTTGTCTTTGTTCATTAGTCCAAGTGACTCGTTGTATGAATCATTTGGCTTGTTCATTAGCCCTTGTGACTCGTTGTGTGAACTATTTGTCATTGTTTATTAGTAAATGTGACTCATTGTGTGAACCATTTATCCTTGTTCATTCGTCCTTGTGAGTCGTTGTGTTAAACAATTGTACTTGTTCATTAGTCCATGTGAGTCGTTGTGTGAACCATTTGTCCTTGTTCATTAGCCTTTGTGACTCTTTGTGTGTACCATTTGTCCTTGTTCATTAGTCTCTGTGACTCGTTGTGTGTACCATTTGTCCTTGTTCATTAGTCCTTGTGACTCGTTCTGTGAACCATTTGTTCTTGTGCATTTGTCCATGTGACTCGTTGTGTGAACCATTTGTCCTTGTTTATTAGTCTTTGTGACTCGTTGTGTTTATCAATTGTAATTAATCATTAGTAAATGTGACTCGTTTTGTGAACCATTTATCTTTGTTCATTAGTCCTTGTGACTCGTTGTGTTAAACAATTGTACTTTTTCATTAGTCCATGTCAGTCGTAGTGTGAACCATTTGTCCTTGTTCATTAGTCCTGGTGACTCGTTGTGTGAACCATTTGTCCTTGCTCATTAGTCCATGTGACTCGTTGTGTGAACCATTTATCCTTATTCATTAGTCCTTATGAGTCATTGTGTGAACCATTTGTCCTTGTTCATTAGTCATTGTGACTCGTTGTCTTAAACAATTGTACTTGTTCATTAGTCCATGTGAGTCGTTGTGTGAACCATTTGTCCTTTTTCATTAGCCCTTGTGACTCGTTGTGTGAGCCATTTGTCCTTGATCATTAGTCTATGTGACTCGTTGTGTGAACCATTTATCCTTGTTCATTAGCCCTTAAGACTCGTTGTGTGAACTATTTGTCCTTGTTTATTAGTAAATGTGACTCGTTGTGTGAACCATTTACCCTTGTTCATTAGTCCTCTTGACTCGTTATGTTAAACAATTGTACTTGTTGATTAGTCCATGTGAGTCTTTGTGTGAACCATTTGTCCTTGTTCATTAGTCCTTGTGACTCTTTGTGTGTACCATTTGTCCTTGTTCATTAGTCTATGTGACTCGTTGTGTCTACCATTTGTCCTTGTTCATTAGTCCTTGTGACTCGTTCTGTGAACCATTTGTTCTTGTTCATTTGTCCATGTGACTCTTTGTGTGAACCATTTGTCCTTGTATATTAGACTTTGTGGCTCGTTGTGTTGAACAATTGTAATTGTTCATTAGTCCGTGTGACTCGTTGTGTGAACCATTTGTCCATGTTTATTAGTCCTTGTGACTCGTTGTGTTAAACAATTGTACTTGTTCATTAGTCCATATGACTCGTTGTGTGAACCATTTGTCCTTGTAAATTAGTCCTTGTGACTCGTTGTGTATACCATTTATCTTTGTTCATTAGTCCTTATGAGTCGTTTTGTGAACTATTTGTCCTTGTTCATTAGTGCTTGTGACTCGTTGTGTTAAACAATTGTACTTGTTCATTAGTCCATGTGAGACGTTGTGTGAACCATTTGTCCTTTTTCATTAGCCCATGTGACTCGTTGTGTGAACCATTTGTCCTTGTTCATTAGTCCAAGTGACTCGTTGTATGAACCATTTGGCTTGTTCATTAGCCCTTGTGACTCGTTGTGTGAACTATTTGTCATTGTTTATTAGTAAATGTGACTCATTGTGTGAACAATTTATCCTTGTTCATTCGTCCTTGTGAGTCGTTGTGTTAAACAATTGTACTTGTTCATTAGTCCATGTGAGTCGTTGTGTGAACCATTTGTCCTTGTTCATTAGCCTTTGTGACTCTTTGTGTGTACCATTTGTCCTTGTTCATTAGTCTCTGTGACTCGTTGTGTGTACCATTTGTCCTTGTTCATTAGTCCTTGTGACTCGTTCTGTGAACCATTTGTTCTTGTGCATTTGTCCATGTGACTCGTTGTGTGAACCATTTGTCCTTGTTTATTAGTCTTTGTGACTCGTTGTGTTGATCAATTGTAATTAATCATTAGTAAATGTGACTCGTTTTGTGAACCATTTATCTTTGTTCATTAGTCCTTGTGACTCGTTGTGTTAAACAATTGTACTTTTTCATTAGTCCATGTCAGTCGTAGTGTGAACCATTTGTCCTTGTCCATTAGTCCTGGTGACTCGTTGTGTGAACCATTTGTCCTTGCTCATTAGTCCATGTGACTCGTTGTGTGAACCATTTATCCTTGTTCATTAGTCCTTATGAGTCGTTGTGTGAACCATTTGTCCTTGTTCATTAGTCATTGTGACTCGTTGTCTTAAACAATTGTACTTGTTCATTAGTCCATGTGAGTCGTTGTGTGAACCATTTGTCCTTTTTAATTAGCCCTTGTGACTCGTTGTGTGAGCCATTTGTCCTTGATCATTAGTCTATGTGACTCGTTGTGTGAACCATTTATCCTTGTTCATTAGCCCTTAAGACTCGTTGTGTGAACTATTTGTCCTTGTTTATTAGTAAATGTGACTCGTTGTGTGAACCATTTACCCTTGTTCATTAGTCCTCTTGACTCGTTGTGTTAAACAATTGTACTTGTTCATTAGTCCATGTGAGTCTTTGTGTGAACCATTTGTCCTTGTTCATTAGTCCTTGTGACTCTTTGTGTGTACCATTTGTCCTTGTTCATTAGTCTATGTGACTCGTTGTGTCTACCATTTGTCCTTGTTCATTAGTCCTTGTGACTCGTTCTGTGAACCATTTGTTCTTGTTCATTTGTCCATGTGACTCTTTGTGTGAACCATTTGTCCTTGTATATTAGACTTTGTGGCTCGTTGTGTTGAACAATTGTAATTGTTCATTAGTCCGTGTGACTCGTTGTGTGAACCATTTGTCCATGTTCATTAGTCCTTGTGACTCGTTGTGTTAAACAATTGTACTTGTTCATTAGTCCATATGACTCGTTGTGTGATCCATTTGTCTTTGTAAATTAGTCCTTGTGACTCGTTGTGTATACCATTTATCTTTGTTCATTAGTCCTTATGAGTCGTTTTGTGAACTATTTGTCCTTATTCATTAGTGCTTGTGACTCGTTGTGTTAAACAATTGTACTTGTTCATTAGTCCATGTGAGACGTTGTGTGAACCATTTGTCCTTTTTCATTAGCCCTTGTGACTCGTTGTGTGAACCATTTGTCTTTGTTCATTAGTCCAAGTGACTCGTTGTATGAACCATTTGGCTTGTTCATTAGCCCTTGTGACTCGTTCTGTGAACTATTTGTCATTGTTTATTAGTAAATGTGACTCATTGTGTGAACCATTTATCCTTGTTCATTCGTCCTTGTGAGTCATTGTGTTAAACAATTGTACTTGTTCATTAGTCCATGTGAGTCTTTGTGTGAACCATTTGTCCTTGTTCATTAGTCCTTGTGACTCTTTGTGTGTACCATTTGTCCTTGTTCATTAGTCTATGTGACTCGTTGTGTCTACCATTTGTCCTTGTTCATTAGTCCTTGTGACTCGTTCTGTGAACCATTTGTTCTTGTTCATTTGTCCATGTGACTCTTTGTGTGAACCATTTGTCCTTGTATATTAGACTTTGTGGCTCGTTGTGTTGAACAATTGTAATTGTTCATTAGTCCGTGTGACTCGTTGTGTGAACCATTTGTCCATGTTTATTAGTCCTTGTGACTCGTTGTGTTAAACAATTGTACTTGTTCATTAGTCCATATGACTCGTTGTGTGAACCATTTGTCCTTGTAAATTAGTCCTTGTGACTCGTTGTGTATACCATTTATCTTTGTTCATTAGTCCTTATGAGTCGTTTTGTGAACTATTTGTCCTTGTTCATTAGTGCTTGTGACTCGTTGTGTTAAACAATTGTACTTGTTCATTAGTCCATGTGAGACGTTGTGTGAACCATTTGTCCTTTTTCATTAGCCCATGTGACTCGTTGTGTGAACCATTTGTCCTTGTTCATTAGTCCAAGTGACTCGTTGTATGAACCATTTGGCTTGTTCATTAGCCCTTGTGACTCGTTGTGTGAACTATTTGTCATTGTTTATTAGTAAATGTGACTCATTGTGTGAACAATTTATCCTTGTTCATTCGTCCTTGTGAGTCGTTGTGTTAAACAATTGTACTTGTTCATTAGTCCATGTGAGTCGTTGTGTGAACCATTTGTCCTTGTTCATTAGCCTTTGTGACTCTTTGTGTGTACCATTTGTCCTTGTTCATTAGTCTCTGTGACTCGTTGTGTGTACCATTTGTCCTTGTTCATTAGTCCTTGTGACTCGTTCTGTGAACCATTTGTTCTTGTGCATTTGTCCATGTGACTCGTTGTGTGAACCATTTGTCCTTGTTTATTAGTCTTTGTGACTCGTTGTGTTGATCAATTGTAATTAATCATTAGTAAATGTGACTCGTTTTGTGAACCATTTATCTTTGTTCATTAGTCCTTGTGACTCGTTGTGTTAAACAATTGTACTTTTTCATTAGTCCATGTCAGTCGTAGTGTGAACCATTTGTCCTTGTCCATTAGTCCTGGTGACTCGTTGTGTGAACCATTTGTCCTTGCTCATTAGTCCATGTGACTCGTTGTGTGAACCATTTATCCTTGTTCATTAGTCCTTATGAGTCGTTGTGTGAACCATTTGTCCTTGTTCATTAGTCATTGTGACTCGTTGTCTTAAACAATTGTACTTGTTCATTAGTCCATGTGAGTCGTTGTGTGAACCATTTGTCCTTTTTTATTAGCCCTTGTGACTCGTTGTGTGAGCCATTTGTCCTTGATCATTAGTCTATGTGACTCGTTGTGTGAACCATTTATCCTTGTTCATTAGCCCTTAAGACTCGTTGTGTGAACTATTTGTCCTTGTTTATTAGTAAATGTGACTCGTTGTGTGAACCATTTACCCTTGTTCATTAGTCCTCTTGACTCGTTGTGTTAAACAATTGTACTTGTTCATTAGTCCATGTGAGTCTTTGTGTGAACCATTTGTCCTTGTTCATTAGTCCTTGTGACTCTTTGTGTGTACCATTTGTCCTTGTTCATTAGTCTATGTGACTCGTTGTGTCTACCATTTGTCCTTGTTCATTAGTCCTTGTGACTCGTTCTGTGAACCATTTGTTCTTGTTCATTTGTCCATGTGACTCTTTGTGTGAACCATTTGTCCTTGTATATTAGACTTTGTGGCTCGTTGTGTTGAACAATTGTAATTGTTCATTAGTCCGTGTGACTCGTTGTGTGAACCATTTGTCCATGTTCATTAGTCCTTGTGACTCGTTGTGTTAAACAATTGTACTTGTTCATTAGTCCATATGACTCGTTGTGTGATCCATTTGTCTTTGTAAATTAGTCCTTGTGACTCGTTGTGTATACCATTTATCTTTGTTCATTAGTCCTTATGAGTCGTTTTGTGAACTATTTGTCCTTATTCATTAGTGCTTGTGACTCGTTGTGTTAAATAATTGTACTTGTTCATTAGTCCATGTGAGACGTTGTGTGAACCATTTGTCCTTTTTCATTAGCCCTTGTGACTCGTTGTGTGAACCATTTGTCTTTGTTCATTAGTCCAAGTGACTCGTTGTATGAACCATTTGGCTTGTTCATTAGCCCTTGTGACTCGTTCTGTGAACTATTTGTCATTGTTTATTAGTAAATGTGACTCATTGTGTGAACCATTTATCCTTGTTCATTCGTCCTTGTGAGTCATTGTGTTAAACAATTGTACTTGTTCATTAGTCCATGTGAGTCGTTGTGTGAACCATTTGTCCTTGTTCATTAGCCTTTGTGACTCTTTGTGTGTACCATTTGTCCTTGTTCATTAGTCTCTGTGACTCGTTGTGTGTACCATTTGTCCTTGTTCATTAGTCCTTTTGACTCGCTCGCGTGAACCATTTGTTCTTGTGCATTTGTCCATGTGACTCGTTGTGTGAACCATTTGTCCTTGTTTATTAGTCTTTGTGACTCGTTGTGTTGATCAATTGTAATTAATCATTAGTAAATGTGACTCGTTTTGTGAACCATTTATCTTTGTTCATTAGTCCTTGTGACTCGTTGTGTTAAACAATTGTTCTTTTTCATTAGTCCATGTCAGTCGTAGTGTGAACCATTTGTCCTTGTTCATTAGTCCTGGTGACTCGTTGTGTGAACCATTTGTCCTTGCTCATTAGTCCATGTGACTCGTTGTGTGAACCATTTATCCTTGTTCATTAGTCCTTATGAGTCGTTGTGTGAACCATTTGTCCTTGTTCATTAGTCATTGTGACTCGTTGTCTTAAACAATTGTACTTGTTCATTAGTCCATGTGAGTCGTTGTGTGAACCATTTGTCCTTTTTCATTAGCCCTTGTGACTCGTTGTGTGAGCCATTTGTCCTTGATCATTAGTCTATGTGACTCGTTGTGTGAACCATTTATCCTTGTTCATTAGCCCTTAAGACTCGTTGTGTGAACTATTTGTCCTTGTTTATTAGTAAATGTGACTCGTTGTGTGAACCATTTACCCTTGTTCATTAGTCCTCTTGACTCGTTATGTTAAACAATTGTACTTGTTGATTAGTCCATGTGAGTCTTTGTGTGAACCATTTGTCCTTGTTCATTAGTCCTTGTGACTCTTTGTGTGTACCATTTGTCCTTGTTCATTAGTCTATGTGACTCGTTGTGTCTACCATTTGTCCTTGTTCATTAGTCCTTGTGACTCGTTATGTGAACCATTTGTTCTTGTTCATTTGTCCATGTGACTCTTTGTGTGAACCATTTGTCCTTGTATATTAGACTTTGTGGCTCGTTGTGTTGAACAATTGTAATTGTTCATTAGTCCGTGTGACTCGTTGTGTGAACCATTTGTCCATGTTCATTAGTCCTTGTGACTCGTTGTGTGAACCATTTGGTTTGTTCATTAGCCCTTGTGACTCGTTGTGTGAACTATTTGTCATTGTTTATTAGTAAATGTGACTCATTGTGTGAACCATTTATCCTTGTTCATTCGTCCTTGTGAGTCGTTGTGTTAAACAATTGTACTTGTTCATTAGTCCATGTGAGTCGTTGTGTGAACCATTTGTCCTTGTTCATTAGCCTTTGTGACTCTTTGTGTGTACCATTTGTCCTTGTTCATTAGTCTCTGTGACTCGTTGTGTGTACCATTTGTCCTTGTATATTAGACTTTGTGGCTCGTTGTGTTGAACAATTGTAATTGTTCATTAGTCCGTGTGACTCGTTGTGTGAACCATTTGTCCATGTTCATTAGTCCTTGTGACTCGTTGTGTTAAACAATTGTACTTGTTCATTAGTCCATATGACTCGTTGTGTGAACCATTTGTCCTTGTAAATTAGTCCTTGTGACTCGTTGTGTATACCATTTATCTTTGTTCATTAGTCCTTATGAGTCGTTTTGTGAACTATTTGTCCTTGTTCATTAGTGCTTGTGACTCGTTGTGTTAAACAATTGTACTTGTTCATTAGTCCATGTGAGACGTTGTGTGAACCATTTGTCCTTTTTCATTAGCCCTTGTGACTCGTTGTGTATACCATTTATCTTTGTTCATTACTCCTTATGAGTCGTTTTGTGAACTATTTGTCCTTGTTCATTAGTGCTTGTGACTCGTTGTTTTAAACAATTGTACTTGTTCATTAGTCCATGTGAGACGTTGTGTGAACCATTTGTCCTTTTTCATTAGCCCTTGTGACTCGTTGTGTGAACCATTTGTCCTTGTTCATTAGTCCAAGTGACTCGTTGTATGAACCATTTGGCTTGTTCATTAGCCCTTGTGACTCGTTGTGTGAACTAATTGTCATTGTTTATTAGTAAATGTGACTCATTGTGTGAACCATTTATCCTTGTTCATTCGTCCTTGTGAGTCGTTGTGTTAAACAATTGTACTTGTTCATTAGTCCATGTGAGTCGTTGTTTGAACCATTTGTCCTTGTTCATTTGCCTTTGTGACCCTTTGTGTGTACCATTTGTCCTTGTTCATTAGTCTCTGTGACTCGTTGTGTGTACCATTTGTCCTTGTTCATTAGTCCTTGTGACTCGTTCTGTGAACCATTTGTTCTTGTGCATTTGTCCATGTGACTCGTTGTGTGAACCATTTGTCCTTATTTATTAGTCTTTGTTACTCGTTGTGTTGATCAATTGTAATTAATCATTAGTAAATGTGACTCGTTTTGTGAACCATTTATCTTTGTTCATTAGTCCTTGTGACTCGTTGTGTTAAACAATTGTACTTTTTCATTAGTCCATGTCAGTCGTAGTGTGAACCATTTGTCCTTGTTCATTAGTCCTAGTGACTCGTTGTGTGAACCATTTGTCCTTGCTCATTAGTCCATGTGACTCGTTGTGTGAACCATTTATCCTTGTTCATTAGTCCTTATGAGTCGTTGTGTGAACCATTTGTCCTTGTTCATTAGTCATTGTGACTCGTTGTCTTAAACAATTGTACTTGTTCATTAGTCCATGTGAGTCGTTGTGTGAACCATTTGTCCTTTTTCATTAGCCCTTGTGACTCGTTGTGTGAGCCATTTGTCCTTGATCATTAGTCTATGTGACTCGTTGTGTGAACCATTTATCCTTGTTCATTAGCCCTTAAGACTCGTTGTGTGAACTATTTGTCCTTGTTTATTAGTAAATGTGACTCGTTGTGTGAACCATTTACCCTTGTTCATTAGTCCTCTTGACTCGTTGTGTTAAACAATTGTACTTGTTCATTAGTCCATGTGAGTCTTTGTGTGAACCATTTGTCCTTTTTCATTAGCCCTTGTGACTCGTTGTGTGAGCCATTTGTCCTTGATCATTAGTCTATGTGACTCGTTGTGTGAACCATTTATCCTTGTTCATTAGCCCTTAAGACTCGTTGTGTGAACTATTTGTCCTTGTTTATTAGTAAATGTGACTCGTTGTGTGAACCATTTACCCTTGTTCATTAGTCCTCTTGACTCGTTATGTTAAACAATTGTACTTGTTGATTAGTCCATGTGAGTCTTTGTGTGAACCATTTGTCCTTGTTCATTAGTCCTTGTGACTCTTTGTGTGTACCATTTGTCCTTGTTCATTAGTCTATGTGACTCGTTGTGTCTACCATTTGTCCTTGTTCATTAGTCCTTGTGACTCGTTCTGTGAACCATTTGTTCTTGTTCATTTGTCCATGTGACTCTTTGTGTGAACCATTTGTCCTTGTATATTAGACTTTGTGGCTCGTTGTGTTGAACAATTGTAATTGTTCATTAGTCCGTGTGACTCGTTGTGTGAACCATTTGTCCATGTTCATTAGTCCTTGTGACTCGTTGTGTGAACCATTTGGTTTGTTCATTAGCCCTTGTGACTCGTTGTGTGAACTATTTGTCATTGTTTATTAGTAAATGTGACTCATTGTGTGAACCATTTATCCTTGTTCATTCGTCCTTGTGAGTCGTTGTGTTAAACAATTGTACTTGTTCATTAGTCCATGTGAGTCGTTGTGTGAACCATTTGTCCTTGTTCATTAGCCTTTGTGACTCTTTGTGTGTACCATTTGTCCTTGTTCATTAGTCTCTGTGACTCGTTGTGTGTACCATTTGTCCTTGTATATTAGACTTTGTGGCTCGTTGTGTTGAACAATTGTAATTGTTCATTAGTCCGTGTGACTCGTTGTGTGAACCATTTGTCCATGTTCATTAGTCCTTGTGACTCGTTGTGTTAAACAATTGTACTTGTTCATTAGTCCATATGACTCGTTGTGTGAACCATTTGTCCTTGTAAATTAGTCCTTGTGACTCGTTGTGTATACCATTTATCTTTGTTCATTAGTCCTTATGAGTCGTTTTGTGAACTATTTGTCCTTGTTCATTAGTGCTTGTGACTCGTTGTGTTAAACAATTGTACTTGTTCATTAGTCCATGTGAGACGTTGTGTGAACCATTTGTCCTTTTTCATTAGCCCTTGTGACTCGTTGTGTATACCATTTATCTTTGTTCATTACTCCTTATGAGTCGTTTTGTGAACTATTTGTCCTTGTTCATTAGTGCTTGTGACTCGTTGTTTTAAACAATTGTACTTGTTCATTAGTCCATGTGAGACGTTGTGTGAACCATTTGTCCTTTTTCATTAGCCCTTGTGACTCGTTGTGTGAACCATTTGTCCTTGTTCATTAGTCCAAGTGACTCGTTGTATGAACCATTTGGCTTGTTCATTAGCCCTTGTGACTCGTTGTGTGAACTAATTGTCATTGTTTATTAGTAAATGTGACTCATTGTGTGAACCATTTATCCTTGTTCATTCGTCCTTGTGAGTCGTTGTGTTAAACAATTGTACTTGTTCATTAGTCCATGTGAGTCGTTGTGTGAACCATTTGTCCTTGTTCATTTGCCTTTGTGACCCTTTGTGTGTACCATTTGTCCTTGTTCATTAGTCTCTGTGACTCGTTGTGTGTACCATTTGTCCTTGTTCATTAGTCCTTGTGACTCGTTCTGTGAACCATTTGTTCTTGTGCATTTGTCCATGTGACTCGTTGTGTGAACCATTTGTCCTTATTTATTAGTCTTTGTTACTCGTTGTGTTGATCAATTGTAATTAATCATTAGTAAATGTGACTCGTTTTGTGAACCATTTATCTTTGTTCATTAGTCCTTGTGACTCGTTGTGTTAAACAATTGTACTTTTTCATTAGTCCATGTCAGTCGTAGTGTGAACCATTTGTCCTTGTTCATTAGTCCTAGTGACTCGTTGTGTGAACCATTTGTCCTTGCTCATTAGTCCATGTGACTCGTTGTGTGAACCATTTATCCTTGTTCATTAGTCCTTATGAGTCGTTGTGTGAACCATTTGTCCTTGTTCATTAGTCATTGTGACTCGTTGTCTTAAACAATTGTACTTGTTCATTAGTCCATGTGAGTCGTTGTGTGAACCATTTGTCCTTTTTCATTAGCCCTTGTGACTCGTTGTGTGAGCCATTTGTCCTTGATCATTAGTCTATGTGACTCGTTGTGTGAACCATTTATCCTTGTTCATTAGCCCTTAAGACTCGTTGTGTGAACTATTTGTCCTTGTTTATTAGTAAATGTGACTCGTTGTGTGAACCATTTACCCTTGTTCATTAGTCCTCTTGACTCGTTGTGTTAAACAATTGTACTTGTTCATTAGTCCATGTGAGTCTTTGTGTGAACCATTTGTCCTTGTTCATTAGTCCTTGTGACTCTTTGTGTGTACCATTTGTCCTTGTTCATTAGTCTATGTGACTCGTTGTGTCTACCATTTGTCCTTGTTCATTAGTCCTTGTGACTCGTTCTGTGAACCATTTGTTCTTGTTCATTTGTCCATGTGACTCTTTGTGTGAACCATTTGTCCTTGTATATTAGACTTTGTGGCTCGTTGTGTTGAACAATTGTAATTGTTCATTAGTCCGTGTGACTCGTTGTGTGAACCATTTGTCCATGTTCATTAGTCCTTGTGACTCGTTGTGTTAAACAATTGTACTTGTTCATTAGTCCATATGACTCGTTGTGTGAACCATTTGTCCTTGTAAATTAGTCCTTGTGACTCGTTGTGTATACCATTTATCTTTGTTCATTAGTCCTTATGAGTCGTTTTGTGAACTATTTGTCCTTGTTCATTAGTGCTTGTGACTCGTTGTGTTATACAATTGTACTTGTTCATTAGTCCATGTGAGTCGTTGTGTGAACCATTTGTCCTTTTTCATTAGCCCTTGTGACTCGTTGTGTGAACCATTTGTCCTTGTTCATTAGTCCAAGTGACTCGTTGTGTGAACCATTTGGCTTGTTCATTAGCCCTTGTGACTCGTTGTGTGAACTATTTGTCATTGTTTATTAGTAAATGTGACTCATTGTGTGAACCATTTATCCTTGTTCATTCGTCCTTGTGAGTCGTTGTGTTAAACAATTGTACTTGTTCATTAGTCCATGTGAGTCGTTGTGTGAACCATTTGTCCTTGTTCATTAGCCTTTGTAACTCTTTGTGTGTACCATTTGTCCTTGTTCATTAGTCTCTGTGACTCGTTGTGTGTACCATTTGTCCTTGTATATTAAACTTTGTGGCTCGTTGTGTTGAACAATTGTAATTGTTCATTAGTCCGTGTGACTCGTTGTGTGAACCATTTGTCCATGTTCATTAGTCCTTGTGACTCGTTGTGTTAAACAATTGTATTTGTTCATTAGTCCATATGACTCGTTGTGTGAACCATTTGTCCTTGTAAATTAGTCCTTGTGACTCGTTGTGTATACCATTTATCTTTGTTCATTAGTCCTTATGAGTCGTTTTGTGAACTATTTGTCCTTGTTCATTAGTGCTTGTGACTCGTTGTGTTAAACAATTGTACTTGTTCATTAGTCCATGTGAGACGTTGTGTGAACCATTTGTCCTTTTTCATTAGCCCTTGTGACTCGTTGTGTGAACCATTTGTCCTTGTTCATTAGTCCAAGTGACTCGTTGTATGAACCATTTGGCTTGTTCATTAGCCCTTGTGACTCGTTGTGTGAACTATTTGTCATTGTTTATTAGTAAATGTGACTCATTGTGTGAACCATTTATCCTTGTTCATTCGTCCTTGTGAGTCGTTGTGTTAAACAATTTTACTTGTTCATTAGTCCATGTGAGTCGTTGTGTGAACCATTTGTCCTTATTCATTAGCCTTTGTGACCCTTTGTGTGTACCATTTGTCCTTGTTCATTAGTCTCTGTGACTCGTTGTGTGTACCATTTGTCCTTGTTCATTAGTCCTTGTGACTCGTTCTGTGAACCATTTGTTCTTGCGCATTTGTCCATGTGACTCGTTGTGTGAACCATTTGTCCTTATTTATTAGTCTTTGTGACTCGTTGTGTTGATCAATTGTAATTAATCATTAGTAAATGTGACTCGTTTTGTGAACCATTTATCTTTGTTCATTAGTCCTTGTGACTCGTTGTGTTAAACAATTGTACTTTTTCATTAGTCCATGTCAGTCGTAGTGTGAACCATTTGTCCTTGTTCATTAGTCCTAGTGACTCTTTGTGTGAACCATTTGTCCTTGCTCATTAGTCCATGTGACTCGTTGTGTGAACCATTTATCCTTGTTCATTAGTCCTTATGAGTCGTTGTGTGAACCATTTGTCCTTGTTCATTAGTCATTGTGACTCGTTGTCTTAAACAATTGTACTTGTTCATTAGTCCATGTGAGTCGTTGTGTGAACCATTTGTCCTTTTTCATTAGCCCTTGTGACTCGTTGTGTGAGCCATTTGTCCTTGATCATTAGTCTATGTGACACGTTGTGTGAACCATTTATCCTTGTTCATTAGCCCTTAAGACTCGTTGTGTGAACTATTTGTCCTTGTTTATTAGTAAATGTGACTCGTTGTGTGAACCATTTACCCTTGTTCATTAGTCCTCTTGACTCGTTGTGTTAAACAATTGTACTTGTTCATTAGTCCATGTGAGTCTTTGTGTGAACCATTTGTCCTTGTTCATTAGTCCTTGTGACTCTTTGTGTGTACTATTTGTCCTTGTTCATTAGTCTATGTGACTCGTTGTGTCTACCATTTGTCCTTGTTCATTAGTCCTTGTGACTCGTTCTGTGAACCATTTCTTCTTGTTCATTTGTCCATGTGACTCTTTGTGTGAACCATTTGTCCTTGTATATTAGACTTTGTGGCTCGTTGTGTTGAACAATTGTAATTGTTCATTAGTCCGTGTGACTCGTTGTGTGAACCATTTGTCCATGTTCATTAGTCCTTGTGACTCGTTGTGTTAAACAATTGTACTTGTTCATTAGTCCATATGACTCGTTGTGTGAACCATTTGTCCTTGTAAATTAGTCCTTGTGACTCGTTGTGTATACCATTTATCTTTGTTCATTAGTCCTTATGAGTCGTTTTGTGAACTATTTGTCCTTGTTTATTAGTGCTTGTGACTCGTTGTGTTAAACAATTGTACTTGTACATTAGTCCATGTGAGTCGTTGTGTGAACCATTTGTCCTTTTTCATTAGCCCTTGTGACTCGTTGTGTGAACCATTTGTCCTTGTTCATTAGTGCAAGTGACTCGTTGTGTGAACCATTTGGCTTGTTCATTAGCCCTTGTGACTCGTTGTGTGAACTATTTGTCATTATTTATTAGTAAATGTGACTCATTGTGTGAACCATTTATCCTTGTTCATTCGTCCTTGTGAGTCGTTGTGTTAAACAATTGTACTTGTTCATTAGTCCATGTGAGTCGTTGTGTGAACCATTTGTCCTTGTTCATTAGCCTTTGTGACTCTTTGTGTGTACCATTTGTTCTTGTTCATTAGTCTCTGTGACTCGTTGTGTGTACCATTTGTCCATGTTCATTAGTCCTTGTGACTCGTTCTGTGAACCATTTGTTCTTGTGCATTTGTCCATGTGACTCGTTGTGTGAACCATTTGTCCTTGTTTATTAGTCTTTGTGACTCGTTGTGTTGATCAATTGTAATTAATCATTAGTAAATGTGACTCGTTTTGTGAACCATTTATCTTTGTTCATTAGTCCTTGTGACTCGTTGTGTTAAACAATTGTACTTGTTCATTAGTCCATGTGAGTCGTTGTGTGAACCATTTGTCCTTGTTCATTAGTCCTTGTGACTCGTTGTGTGAGCCATTTGTCCTTGATCATTAGTCTATGTGACTCGTTGTGTGAACAATTTATCCTTGTTCATTAGCCCTTAAGACTCGTTGTGTGAACTATTTGTCCTTGTTTATTAGTAAATGTGACTCGTTGTGTGAACCATTTACCCTTGTTCATTAGTTCTCTTGACTCGTTGTGTTAAACAATTGTACTTGTTCATTAGTCCATGTGAGTCGGTGTGAACCATTTGTCCTTGTTCATTAGTCCTTGTGACTCTTTGTGTGTACCATTTGTCCTTGTTCATTAGTCTATGTGACTCGTTGTGTCTACCATTTGTCCTTGTTCATTAGTCCTTGTGACTCGTTCTGTGAACCATTTGTTCTTGTTCATTTGTCCATGTGACTCTTTGTGTGAACCATTTGTCCTTGTATATTAGACTTTGTGGCTCGTTGTGTTGAACAATTGTAATTGTTCATTAGTCCGTGTGACTCATTGTGTGAACCATTTGTCCATGTTCATTAGTCCTTGTGACTCGTTCTGTGAACCATTTGTTCTTGTGCATTTGTCCATGTGACTCGTTGTGTGAACCATTTGTCCTTGTTTATTAGTCTTTGTGACTCGTTGTGTTGATCAATTGTAATTAATCATTAGTAAATGTGACTCGTTTTGTGAACCATTTATCTTTGTTCATTAGTCCTTGTGACTCGTTGTGTTAAACAATTGTACTTGTTCATTAGTCCATGTGAGTCGTTGTGTGAACCATTTGTCCTTGTTCATTAGTCCTTGTGACTCGTTGTGTGAGCCATTTGTCCTTGATCATTAGTCTATGTGACTCGTTGTGTGAACAATTTATCCTTGTTCATTAGCCCTTAAGACTCGTTGTGTGAACTATTTGTCCTTGTTTATTAGTAAATGTGACTCGTTGTGTGAACCATTTACCCTTGTTCATTAGTTCTCTTGACTCGTTGTGTTAAACAATTGTACTTGTTCATTAGTCCATGTGAGTCGGTGTGAACCATTTGTCCTTGTTCATTAGTCCTTGTGACTCTTTGTGTGTACCATTTGTCCTTGTTCATTAGTCTATGTGACTCGTTGTGTCTACCATTTGTCCTTGTTCATTAGTCCTTGTGACTCGTTCTGTGAACCATTTGTTCTTGTTCATTTGTCCATGTGACTCTTTGTGTGAACCATTTGTCCTTGTATATTAGACTTTGTGGCTCGTTGTGTTGAACAATTGTAATTGTTCATTAGTCCGTGTGACTCATTGTGTGAACCATTTGTCCATGTTCATTAGTCCTTGTGACTCGTTGTGTTAAACAATTGTACTTGTTCATTAGTCCAAATGACTCGTTGTGTGAACCATTTATCCTTGTAAATTAGTCCTTGTGACTCGTTGTGTATACCATTTATCTTTGTTCATTAGTCCTTATGAGTCGATTTGTGAACTATTTGTCCTTGTTCATTAGTGCTTATGACTCGTTGTGTTAAACAATTGTACTTGTTCATTAGTCCATGTGAGTCGTTGTGTGAACCATTTGTCCTTTTTCATTAGCCCTTGTGACTCGTTGCGTTAAACAATTGTTCTTGTGCATTAGTCCATGTGACTCGTGGTTGAACCATTTGTCCTTGTTTATTAGTCTTTGTGACTCGTTATGTTGAACAAATGTAATTAATCATGAGTAAATGTGATTCGTTGTGTGAACCATTTATCTTTGTTCATTAGTCCTTGTGACTCGTTGTGTTAAACAATTGTACTTTTTTATTAGTCCATGTCAGTCGTAGTGTGAACCATTTGTCCTTGTTCATTAGTCCATATGAGTCGTTGTGTGAACCATTTGTCGTTGCTCATTAGTCCATGTGACTCGTTGTGTGAACCATTTATCCTTGTTCATTAGTCCTTATGAGTCGTTGTGTGAACCATTTGTCCTTGTTAATTAGTCATTGTGACTTGTTGTCTTAAACAATTGTACTTGTTCATTAGTCCATGTGAGTCGTTGTGTGAATCATTTGTCCTTTTTCATTAGCCCTTGTGAGTCGTTGTGTGAACCATTTATCCTTGTTCATTAGTCCTTATGAGTGGTTGTGTAAACCATTTATCCTTTTTCATTAGTCCTTGTGAGTCGTTGTGTTAAACAATTATACTTGTTCATTACTCCATGTGAGTCGTCGTGTGAACCATTTGTCCTTGTTCATTAGCCTTTGTGACTCTTTGTGTGTACCATTTGTCCTTGTTCATTAGTCTCTGTGACTCGTTGTGTGTACCATTTGTCCTTGTTCATTAGTCCTTGTGACTCGTTCTGTGAACCATTTGTTCATGTGCATTTTTCCATGTGACTCGTTGTGTGAACCATTTGTCCTTGTTTATTAGTCTTTGTGACTCGTTGTGTTGAACAATTGTAATTAATCATTAGTAAATGTGACTCGTTTTGTGAACCATTTATCTTTGTTCATTAGTCCTTGTGACTCGTTGTGTTAAACAATTGTACATGTTCATTAGTCCATGTGAGTCGTTGTGTGAACCATTTGTCCCTGTTCATTAGTCCTTGTGACTCGTTGTGTGAGCCATTTGCCCTTGATCATTAGTCTATGTGACTCGTTGTGTGAACCATTTATCCTTGTTCATTAGTGTAATACCCCGTATTTTTATATAATAAATTAAATGGATATTATTAAATATTAATTATTATACATTTTATATCACTAATTATATCGGGTTATTTGTTGAGTCGATAATTACATTCAACTATCGTAAGTTAAATTGAGACGGATTTATATGGAAGTCGAATTGTGAACTGACCCATTTAAGTTGGCCCAATATATGTTCAGCCCATTAAACCTAAAGCCCAATTAACCCTAACCCTAATAGTAACCCTAACCCTAATAGTACACTACCAACCCGCCTCCCTCTTTGCACACTCCCTCAGCCGCCTACCTCCTTAAACAACACCAAAACTCCAACTTTCACGCATAGGGAGAGAGAGAGAGAGAGAGGCCGTGGGTGATGACAAGTCTTTGCAAGGAAGAGCTAGGGAGATGGTCGACAACCGTGGGTGGCCCTAGTGGCGGGCGTGGCGGCGCAGGAATGGTAAGGGTTCAAGCTTTTCTCTGTTTTCGTTATTTAATGTCGGGTTTTAGGGGTGTTGTGCGTGTCTGTTAGAGGTGTTCCTGGTGGTGGTTGTCGGGGTATATGGGTAGGGTGATAAGGGGCGAGTGTAGTGGTGGTGTTTAGGGCGGTTGTTGGTGTTGATAGTGGCTGTAATTGGCGGCATCGACGTGGTGGTAGAAACGGGTTATTACACGGGTTTTCGGGGAGTTTAGACAGTGGGTTTTGGGTGGCACCACCGTGGACTAGGGGAGGTCGAGACGGTGGTGCTATGGTGTCCGGGTTCGTGGGATGACGGGAGAGCAAGGTCGTGGTGGTTAGCGGTAAGGGGGTAAGGTTGTTTGGTGCGGTGGTGGTCGGGAGAGGAAATAGGGCGGTTGGTGATGCTCGGTGGTGGTGAACCGGTTGGCAGCCCTGGTTCGACTCGCGGCGCAATCGACCAGGGTGGGGTTGGTTGCCGGTGGTGGGGTTGAAGTGGGTAGCACGGCTGGTGGTGGACGCGGTGGTTCAGGCGATGTGTGGTGAGTTTGGGTGAGAGTGAAGGGCGTGTGTTTAGTCGGGTTGTATTCGTTTTCTTTATTATTTAAATTATCGTGTTTAGTAGTTAAATTAACTTCCGAGTTATTTAAAGACGGGTTTTCATAATTTAATCGTTATATTTCGTAATGGGTCGTATTCTTAATTAATTAATCTAATCCCGAGTTATTTTTAATAATTAAAGACGAGTTTAAGTCGGGTTGTGAGTTGTTCAATATTTGATTCGGGTTTTTCTTAATCGAATGATTCGTTTAATCTTTTAATTATCATATAGGTTATTTAAATTAATTCCCGAGACATTTAATAATTCAAGTCGGGTGAGTCGGGTTTGTTAAAAGAGAAAAGTTACTATATCGGGAAAGTTTCCATTTTAGGAAGTCCTATCATTAATAATCCTCTATGTTGGGAACGGGAATAGTTAAGTAATTGTTATCATTATTTATCTTTCAGAGAACGATTTTGTGATGGAATAGTATTGGACATCTGTCCATTGGATCGCTTAATCGCTTAATTGGATTTGCTGGCACTTTGAGGTAGGGAAATACACTTGTCCTATTATCGTTATTGATCGAATTGTGTTGATTTGGATTCATGGTTATTGGTTTACGTTATCATTTATATTCGGAAGGTGATTGACTGATTTGATCGTATTGAGTTTAATATCACAACATCGGGTAATCGGCATGATTTCATGATTTATCGTTCGTTGATTTATATACATATTGCATTGCATTAATTCTCGTTGAGCATTTCATATGCATTGGAGTTGGAGGATGATGTGGTGGTGACGATGTGGAGATACGATGTGATGTTGTGATAAGGCCAGGCGGGTTTCGCAGACTTGCCCTGGTGTCCTGTTTGTTGAGTGGCGGATCGGCTTCGGTCGATATATAGTCTACCGGGATCGGTATGGCTGGGCGTTCGGGGTATGAGATGTGTGTGATGAGTCGAGATGGAGATGGAGGTGGCGGAGTATCATGCATATCATATTTTACTGTTTTATTGTTTTTCCCTACTCAACCTCGTGGTTGACCCTGTGTATTCGTGAACACCTGTGATGAACCGTTTTATGGGGAGCAGACTTGACAGGTTTAAGAGATAGGACGGGAGCTTGATGGGAGTGAGACACTGGATCAAACGACTTAGTAGCTAGATCATCATCTAGAAGACTTTCACTTTTATTTATGTCAGTTATTGTAATTTGAGTTGAAAAGAGGATTTGTAATAATTAAGTTAAAATATTATATAAATTGCCTTGGAGTTTAATTTGTTATTCACTACCTCGGGAAACCGAGATGGTAATGATCCGTTTTATTAGAGAATGTCTTGTGAGGACTTCTTTTATAAACCGGGGTGTTACAAAGTGGTATCAGAGCGAACGATCCTCAGGCCTAAACCAATGAGCCCAATGAACATAGGATGTGTCTAAATAAAATGAACCCCGGGATAGAACTGTTAGGAGCACATAAGGTAAGGTATGAGTTAGGGGCTCCCTCACACCGAACCTGTGGTCCTCTCAGTTGAACCGGAAACCATGAGTGTATACGAGAGAAAGGGTAGAATAGTTGCTTGAGGATGAACAGAAATTCATATATCGTTGCCTAAGTATTAACTGATTGATGCATTGATTATTGCTTAATTGAGTTGATGTATGCCTTGAGACCATATAATCTAACCATTATGCAGGACAACGCTACGGTAAGTAAATTGTATGAATGATGTGTTGATAGTACTACTATGACTAAGTAATATGCGGTTATGTGATCCCGAAGCCATGTTAGTATAGTCTTGTGATAGTAATAAGAAACACGATAGAATTTCATATCTTTAGTCATCACAAACGTGATTTAGATGTAATGAGTAGATCGAGATGCGAAGGGATTCTATGGGGTACATGTTTACGTAAGTACAGTGTGAGATCTAAGTTGGTATGGGTTAGTATCGATAGTATAGTTGTAAGAATTGGGACATAGGAAATGAAAGACTTAGTGATGAAACTTGTTTTGGTTGATGTTACTCTTTAATTGACCTTACTGCCATTTCTTTTCTGTTTATTACCATCGATGAAAATTTTATGAGAGATAGCCTCGTGAGTTAGTGTTCATTTGACGTTGGTTCATGCTTATAGGATATACGGATTAGGAGTAATAAATACTTTAGTGAACTGTGGTTAGGAAGTTCCCGTGCAGTGATGTTTGACCAATGATTTTATAAAATCCTCATTTAAATTGTATTAATAATTTTCGCATAATTCCAACTCCATCGATCATAAAATTCGCATATGTTTTCAAATTGATAAGTCCTTAAAAATCTTGATGTCTCAATATTAAATAATAAGTTTAGCAAACTGCGTTGTACAATTCTTTAAAAATGGAATTCTTGTGCTTTACACCTAATTCTTTTTCCCTGTGTTTTTAATCTCCGTGTTTTATAAAAGTAATATGAATCAAGTTTTAATCGAACGGTTAATTATTCGTGATCTTTGAAAAATTACAACGTGAATAATGACTTGTAAAATGTGTATTCTAGGTTGAGTTTTCATGCAATTGTTTGGTTAATTCATGAGCTTAAATAATATGAATTTATAATATTTTATATGACGATAGTAGCACGCATGTTCAGTAGTTATGTATCTTAACCAGTGATAAAATTAAAGTTTAGTTGATAACATTGTTGGCATGATAGTATGAGTAAAATTGAAAAACTTAAATTGATTTTAATCAAGGGTGAAATATTTTATATGGGTCCGGTTGTTTGCATAATTTACATACGTTTGGCATGTTGTAATATCTCTGGTGTGTGCATCATATTTGCATAGTAGTCGGATATATATAAATATAAAACTATATTGTCACATCTTAGTAAAAATTTGATGGTATTAAAAGTAAATTGATTGTTCTAATAAACTCGCATGAAAATTATAATAGTTATGTTTAAAAGTTTACACATGGATGGTAGTAATAATTATGTCTAAATGTTCCCACATGTAGGAAGTCATCTGAGTTCTAAGGTCCTTTATGTGAGTCTGTGTACCTATAGTTATACCTATTGATTTCATTGCATTAAATTATTTCAGATGAACCTAAAACCTATAACATGATAATAAACAGTGTCGTTATTCATTATTGAATATGTTCGTTATTATATTATCATAAAATGCTAAAATAATTATTGCAATTGTAGCACGATATTTGACATATCTATATTCTCGAGTCGTTACTATCAATTATATTTTAATAAAGATTGTTTATGATAATTATATTGGCAATTATAATGGGATAACCCTTTAATGATTCACATGATATGCATTGGTTCCAATAATAGTCGTTATAGTTACGTTTAATTGAGCCGTGAATATAATTGAATAAAGAAGTGCAACTAAAATCTTGATGATTGAAGTAATAGTCACTCCTTAGTAAAGATAGGACTGAAATGAATAAGATGAACCTGTAAATTACGATATATGAGTCGACACCTAAGCTTGTCTTGTTTGAAGGAATTGAATTAAGTTTATCCGATTTTGAGTTTCGTAGTAAGCCGTAAATGGAGTCTCTGGACGGCTCTGTTATAAGATTTATGTAGGAAAGTTATTCACCGTCCAGTATGAAAGTAAAAGTTTTGAAAATGAAGTTAAATTTTGTCGCGTGAGTATAAATTCGGAACGAGATTTTCAGCCAGTGTCTGGTGGTATGGTTCATAATTTTGCTAGTCGGAGGGGGATGAAACTAGAACGGAGTCATAAGTAGCGGGATAAGTTAGTCATGTTGTTCGTTCATAAAGCGAATTGGTGAATTGTGGATTAATTACGAATGTCAAACCATGAAATGTAATGTGGTGATTTAAGTGAGTTGTGTGTCAACATGGTATGTTAATATTAGCATGACAGGTAACGAATAGTTGTAAAATTGGTGTAGTTAAATACATTTAATCCTTTATGTCATGATGTTGGGTGCAGTCAAAATATATTTAAAACCAAGAACGAAATTTTATGTATGATAGTCTTGCATGTTAACTTTCCCATATCGCTGTTTAATCGCTTGTTTGACTCGACCAATAAGTTTGTAAAATTGCCAATCAAGGTGCTTTCGTTATTCATGAATAAATACCAACCCTTTTGTTATGAGGATTAAAAATATTTCTAAGATAATAAGTACTGCGTAACTGATTGTCTTCATTTGGTGATTCTGTGGCTTGACCTAAAACTGCACAATTATGTAAATAAAAATCAGACTGGACCTATTACGTTATAAATTTTCATAAATCGATTTATCCAAGTGTTAACCCTAATTCTTTGCGGATATTGATTGATCCCCTATGTTTCTAAGGTATGTGATTACAATGATTGGTAAAATGAATAATTACTAATGATTTTTACGAGTAACGGTAGCTTCCTTGGAAGAGTTGTATATCGATTGTCTTTGGTAAGAATTAGTTATCTGGAACGTGAGTTGTGAATCTTTATCCTCTGTCAGTGGATAGCAGTAGTTTGAGATCTTCGTTATAATGATGAAGGTTACGAGGACGTAACCATGTTTTTAGTTGGGTAGGATTGTAAAATCTTAATGCTTAAATCGCACTTGTTTGTAGATTGTAGTTTTGATCAAGTTGATGTTGCATTGTGGGGTACCTATGCAAATGAGTTCCATATGTTCTGTTCCTGCTTCGGTTAGTTGGTTGATGTGAAAAAGGTGAGTGTGATTAAACTACTGGTAATGAGTTATGAGTTGGCCTATGAGCCGAGTGATGATTACGGGAGTTATATTTACGGTCCAGTGCGACCATGGTTATTGAGTTACTTGAGTTTGAGATCGGAATTTAGATGGAAGATGACGGCGTTCTCAGATGATTATATAGTTGTTATATGTCTGTGTTCGCAGGTAGTTATTAGTTGTAGTTAATTGGGTTAAATAATGATGAGTTAAACTTCGGGACGAAGTTTATTTTTAGGAGGGCAGAATGTAACATTCCGTGTCTGTCATGTTTAATTGATGTGTCAAGTGTGTGTTAACCGTGTTAGAAATGCGTGACGTCCGTAAGTACGATATACAATACCCTTTTGAGGTTTGAGTACGGGAGCGAACTTCGGGACGAAGTTCATTTTAAGGGGGGAAGACTGTAATACCCCGTATTTTTATATAATAAATTAAATGGATATTATTAAATATTAATTATTATACATTTTATATCACTAATTATATCAGGTTATTTGTTGAGTCGATAATTACATTCAACTATCGTAAGTTAAATTGAGACGGATTTATATGGAAGTCGAATTGTGAACTGACCCATTTAAGTTGGCCCAATATATGTTCAGCCCATTAAACCTAAAGCCCAATTAACCCTAACCCTAATAGTAACCCTAACCCTAATAGTACACTACCAACCCGCCTCCCTCTTTGCACACTCCCTCAGCCGCCTACCTCCTTAAACAACACCAAAACTCCAACTTTCACGCATAGGGAGAGAGAGAGAGAGGCCGTGGGTGATGACAGTGCTGCAAGGAAGAGCTAGGGGAGATGGTCGACAACCGTGGGTGGCCCTAGTGGCGGCTGTGGCGGCAGGAATGGTAAGGGTTCAAGCTTTTCTCTGTTTTCGTTATTTAATGTCGGGTTTTAGGGGTGTTGTGCGTGTCTGTTAGAGGTGTTCCTGGTGGTGGTTGTCGGGGTATATGGGTAGGGTGATAAGGGGCGAGTGTAGTGGTGGTGTTTAGGGCGGTTGTTGGTGTTGATAGTGGCTGTAATTGGCGGCATCGACAGGGTGGTAGAAACGGTTTATTACACGGGTTTTCAGGGGAGTTTAGACAGGTGGGTTTTGGGTGGCACCACCGTGGACTAGGGGGAGGTCGAGACGGTGGTGCTATGGTGTCTGGGTTCGTGGGATGACGGAGAGCAAGGTCGTGGTGGTTGGCAGGGGTAAGGTTGTTGGCTGCGGTGGTGGTCAGGAGAGGAAATAGGGCGGTTGGTGATGCTCGGTGGTGAACTGACCAGGTTGGCAGCCCTGGTTCGACTCGCCGGGCGGCAGTCGACCTGGGTGGGGTTGGTTGCCGGTGGTGGGGTTGAAGTGGGTAGCACGGCTGGTGGTGGACGCGGTGGTTCAAAGCGATGTGTGGTGAGTTTGGGTGAGAGTGAAGGGCGTGTGTTTAGTCGGGTTGTATTCGTTTTCTTTATTATTTAAATTATCGTGTTTAGTAGTTAAATTAACTTCCGAGTTATTTAAAGACGGGTTTTCATAATTTAATCGTTATATTTCGTAATGGGTCGTATTCTTAATTAATTAATCTAATCCCGAGTTATTTTTAATAATTAAAGACGAGTTTAAGTCGGGTTGTGAGTTGTTCAATATTTGATTCGGGTTTTTCTTAATCGAATGATTCGTTTAATCTTTTAATTATCATATAGGTTATTTAAATTAATTCCCGAGACATTTAATAATTCAAGTCGGGTGAGTCGGGTTTGTTAAAAGAGAAAAGTTACTATATCGGGAAAGTTTCCATTTTAGGAAGTCCTATCATTAATAATCCTCTATGTTGGGAACGGGAATAGTTAAGTAATTGTTATCATTATTTATCTTTCAGAGAACGATTTTGTGATGGAATAGTATTGGACATCTGTCCATTGGACTGCTTAACTGCTTAATTGGATTTGCTGGCACTTTGAGGTAGGGAAATACACTTGTCCTATTATCGTTATTGATCGAATTGTGTTGACTGGATTCATGGTTATTGGTTTACGTTATCATTTATATTCGGAAGGTGATTGACTGATTTGATCGTATTGAGTTTAATATCACAACATCGGGTAATCGGCATGATTTCATGATTTATCAGTTCAGTGATTTATATACATATTGCATTGCATTAATTACTGTTGAGCATTTCATATGCATTGGAGTTGGAGGATGATGTGGTGGTGACGATGTGGAGATACGATGTGATGTTGTGATAAGGCCCAGGCGGGTTCTGCAGGACTTGCCCTGGTGTCCTGTTGTTGAGTGCGCAGATCGGCTTCGGTCGATATATAGTCTACCGGGGATCGGTATGGCTGGGCGTTCCGGGGTATGAGATGTGTGTGATGAGTCGAGATGGAGATGGAGGTGGCGGAGTATCATGCATATCATATTTTACTGTTTTATTGTTTTTCCCTACTCAACCTCGTGGTTGACCCTGTGTATTCGTGAACACCTGTGATGAACCGTTTTATGGGGAGCAGACTTGACAGGTTTAAGAGATAGGACGGGAGCTTGATTGGAGTGAGACACTGGATCAAACGACTTAGTAGCTAGATCATCATCTAGAAGACTTTCACTTTTATTTATGTCAGTTATTGTAATTTGAGTTGAAAAGAGGATTTGTAATAATTAAGTTAAAATATTATATAAATTGCCTTGGAGTTTAATTTGTTATTCACTACCTCGGGAAACCGAGATGGTAACAGTCCGTTTTATTAGAGAATGTCTTGACGAGGACTTCTTTTATAAACCGGGGTGTTACAATTAGCCCTTAAGACTCGTTGTGTGAACTATTTGTCCTTGTTTATTAGTAAATGTGACTCGTTGTGTGAACCATTTACCCTTGTTCATTAGTCCTTGTGACTCGTTGTGTTAAACAATTGTATTTGTTCATTAGTCCATGTGATTCGTTGTGTGAACCATTTGTCCTTGTTCATTAGTCCTTGTGACTCTTTGTGTGTACCATTTGTCCTTGTTCATTAGTCTATGTGACTCGTTGTGTCTACCATTTGTCCTTGTTCATTAGTCCTTGTGACTCGTTCTGTGAACCATTTGTTCTTGTTCTTTTGTCCATGTGACTCTTTGTGTGAACCATTTGTCCTTGTATATTAGACTTTGTGGCTCATTGTGTTGAACAATTGTATTTGTTCATTAGTCCGTGTGACTCGTTGTGTGAACCATTTGTCCATGTTCATTAGTCCTTGTGACTCGTTGTGTTAAACAATTATACTTGTTCATTAGTCCATATGACTCGTTGTGAGAACCATTTGTCCTTGTAAATTAGTCCTTGTGACTCGTTGTGTATACCATTTATCTTTGTTCATTAGTCCTTATGAGTCATTCTGTGAACTATTTGTCCTTGTTCATTAGTGCTTGTGACTCGTTGTGTTAAACAATTGTACTTGTTTATTAGTCCATGTGAGTCGTTGTGTGAACCAGTTGTCCTTTTTCATTAGCTCTTGTGACTCGTTGTGTTAAACAATTGTTCTTTTGCATTAGTCCATGTGACTCGTGGTTGAACCATTTGTCCTTGTTTATTAGTCTTTGTGACTCGTTATGTTGAACAATTGTGATTAATCATGAGTAAATGTGACTCGTTGTGTGAACCATTTATCTTCGTTCATTAGTCCTTGTGACTCGTTGTGTTAAACAATTGTACTTTTTCATTAGTCCATGTCAGTCGTAGTGTGAACCATTTGTCCTTGTTCATTAGGCCTGGTGACTCGTTGTGTGAACCATTTGTCCTTGCTAATTAGTCCATGTGACTCGTTGTGTGAACCATTTATCCTTGTTCATTCGTCCTTATGAGTCGTTGTGTGAACCATTTGTCCTTGTTCATTAGTCATTGTGACTCGTTGTCTTAAACAATTGTACTTGTTCATTAGTCCATGTGAGTCGTTGTGTGAACCATTTGTCCTTTTTCAGTAGCCCTTGTGACTCGTTGTGTGAACCATTTGTCCTTGTTATTAGGCCAAGTGACTCGTTGTGTGAACCATTTGGCTTGTTCATTAGCCCTTGTGACTCGTTGTGTGAACTACTTGTCATTGTTTATTAGTAAATGTGACTCGTTGTGTGAACCATTTATCCTTGTTCATTAGTCCTAGTGAGTCGTTGTGTTAAACAATTATACTTGTTCATTAGTCCATGTAAGTCGTTGTGTGAACCATTTGTCCTTGTTCATTAGCCTTTGTGACTCTTTGTGTGTACCATTTGTCCTTATTCATTAGTGTCTGTGACTCGTTGTGTGTACCATTTGTCCTTGTTCATTAGTCCTTGTGTCTCGTTCTGTGAACCATTTATTCTTGTGCATTTGTCCATGTGACTCATTGTGTGAACCATTTGTCCTTGTTTATTAGTATTTGTGACTCGTTGTGTGAACCATTTATCCTTGTAAATTAGTCCTTGTGACTCGTTGTGTATACCATTTATCTTTGTTCATTAGTCCTTGTGACTCGTTGTGTTAAACAATTGTACTTGTTCATTAGTCCATGTGAATCGTTGTGTAAACCATTTGTCCTTGTTCATTAGTCCTTGTGACTCGTTGTGTCATCCATTTGTCCTTGATCATTAGTCTATGTGACTCGTTGTGAGAACCATTTATCTTTGTTCATTAGCCCTTAAGACTCGTTGTGTGAACTATTTATCCTTGTTTATTAGTAAATGTGACTTGTTCTGTGAACCATTTACCCTTGTTCATTAGTCCTTGTGACTCGTTGTGTTAAACAATTGTACTTGTTCATTAGTCCATGTGAGTCGTTGTGTGAACCATTTGTCCTTGTTCATTAGTCCTTGTGACTCTTTGTGTGTACCATTTGTCCTTGTTCATTAGTCTATGTGACTCGTTGTGTCTACCATTTGTCCTTGTTCATTAGTCCTTGTGACTCGTTCTGTGAACCATTTGTTCTTGTTCATTTGTCCATGTGACTTTTTGTGTGAACCATTTTTCCTTGTATATTAGACTTTGTGGCTCGTTGTGTTGAACAATTGTAATTGTTCATTAGTCTGTGTGACTCGTTGTGTGAACCATTTGTCCATGTTCATTAGTCCTTGTGACTCGTTGTGTTAAACAATTGTACTTGTTCACTAGTCCATATGACTCGTTGTGTGAACCATTTGTCCTAGTAAATTAGTCCTTGTGACTCGTTGTGTATACCATTTATCTTTGTTCATTAGTCCTTATGAGTCGTTCTGTGAACTATTTGTCCTTGTTCATTAGTGCTTGTGACTCGTTGTGTTAAACAATTGTACTAGTTCATTAGTCCATGTGAGTCGTTGTGTGAACCATTTGTCCTTTTTCATTAGCCCTTGTGACTCGTTGTGTTAAACAATTGTTCTTGTGCATTAGTCCATGTGACTCGTGGTTGAACCATTTGTCCTTGTTTATTAGTCTTTGTGACTCGTTATGTTGAACAATTGTAATTAATCATGAGTAAATGTGACTCGTTGTGTGAACCATTTATCTTTGTTCATTAGTCCTTGTGACTCGTTGTATTAAACAATTGTACTTTTTCATTACTCCATGTCGGTCGTAGTGTGAACCATTTGTCCTTGTTCATTAGTCCTGGTGACTCGTTGTGTGAACCATTTGTCCTTGCTCATTAGTCCATGTGACTCCTTGTGTGAACCATTTATCCTTGTTCATTAGTGCTTATGAGTCGTTGTGTGAAACATTTGTCCTTGTTCATTAGTCATTGTGACTCGTTGTCTTAAACAATTGTACTTGTTCATTAGTCCAGGTGAGTCGTTGTGTGAACCATTTGTCCTTTTTCATTAGCCCTTGTGACTCGTTGTGTGAACCATTTGTCCTTGTTCATTTGTCCAAGTGACTCATTGTGTGAACCATTTGGCTTGTTCATTAGCCCTTGTGACTCGTTGTGTGAACTATTTGTCATTGTTCATTAGTAAATGTGACTCGTTGTGTGAACCATTTATCCTTGTTCATTAGTCCTTGTGAGTCGTTGTGTTAAACAATTATACTTGTTCATTAGTCCATGTGAGTCGTTGTGTGAACCATTTGTCCTTGTTCATTAGCCTTTGTGACTCTTTGTGTTTACCATTTGTCCTTGTTCATTAGTCTCTGTGACTCGTTGTGTGTACCATTTGTCCCTGTTCATTAGTCCTTGTGACTCATTTTGTGAACCATTTGTTCTTGTGCATTTGTCCATGTAACTCGTTGTGTGAACCATTTGTCCTTGTCTATTAGTCTTTGTGACTCGTTGTGTTGAACAATTGTAATTAATCATTAGTAAATGTGACTCATTTTGTGAACCATTTATCTTTTTTCATTAGTCCTTGTGACTCGTTGTGTTAAACAATTGTACTTGTTCATTAGTCCATGTGAGTCGTTGTGTGAACCATTTGTCCTTGTTCATTAGTCCTTGTGACTCGTTGTGTGAGCCATTTGTACTTGATCATTAGTCTATGTGACTCGTTGTGTGAACCATTTATCCTTGTTCATTAGCCCTTAAGACTCGTTGTGTTAAACAATTGTACTTGTTCATTAGTCCATGTGAGTCGTTGTGTGAACCATTTGTCCTTTTTCATTAGCCCTTGTGACTCGTTGTGTTAAACAATTGTTCTTGTGCATTAGTCCATGTGACTCGTGGTTGAACCATTTGTCCTTGTTTATTAGTCTTTGTGACTCGTTATGTTGAACAATTGTAATTAATCATGAGTAAATGTGACTCGTTGTGTGAACCATTTATCTTTGTTCATTAGTCCGTGTGACTCGTTGTGTTAAACAATTGTACTTTTTCATTAGTCCATGTCAGTCGTAGTGTGAACCATTTGTCCTTGTTCATTAGTCCTGGTGACTCGTTGTGTGAACCATTTGTCCTTGCTCATTAGTCCATGTGACTCATTGTGTGAACCATTTATCCTTGTTCATTAGTCCTTATGAGTCGTTGTGTGAACCATTTGTCCTTGTTCATTAGTCATTGTGACTCGTTGTCTTAAACAATTGTACTTGTTCATTAGTCCATGTGACTCGTTGTGTGAACCATTTGTCCTTGCTCATTAGTCCATGTGACTCGTTGTGTGAACAATTTATCCTTGTTCATTAGTCCTTATGAGTCGTTGTGTGAACCATTTGTCCTTGTTCATTAGTCATTGTGACTCGTTGTCTTAAACAATTGTACTTGTTCATTAGTCCATGTGACGTGTTGTCTGATCCATTTACCCTTGTTCATTAGTCCTTGTGACTCGTTGTGTTAGACAATTGTACTTGTTCTTTAGTCCATGTGAATCGTTGTGTGAACCATTTGTCCTTGTGGCTCGTTGTGTTAAACAATTGTAATTGTTCATTAGTCCATGTGAGTCGTTGTGTGAACCACTTGTCCTTGTTCATTAGCCCTTGTGACTCGTTGTGTGAACCATTTGTCCTTGTTCATTAGACCAAGTGACTCGTTGTGTGAACCATTTCGCTTGTTCATTAGCCCTTGTGACTCGTTGTGTGAACTATTTGTCATTGTTTATTAGTAAATGTGACTCGTTGTCTGAACCATTTATCCTTGTTCATTAGTCTTGTGAGTCGTTGTGTTAAACAATTGTACTTGTTTATTAGTCCATGTGAGTCGTTGTGTGAACCATTTGTCCTTGTTCATTAGCCTTTGTGACTATTTGTGTCTACCATATGTCCTTGTTCATTAGTCTTTGTGACTCGTTGTGTGTCCAATTTGTCCTTGTTCATTAGTCCTTGTGACTCGTTCAGTGAACCATTTGTTCTTGTTCATTTGTCCATGTGACTCGTTGTGTGAACCATTTGTCCTTGTTTATTAGTTTTTGTGACTCGTTATGTTGAACAATTGTAATTAATCATTAGTAAATGTGACTCGTTTTGTAAACCATTTATCTTTGTTCATTAGTCCTTGTGACTCGTTGTGTTAAACAATTGTACTTGTTCATTAGTCCATGTGAGTCGTTGTGTGAACCATTTGTCCTTGTTCATTAGTCCTTGTGACTCGTTGTGTGAACCATTTGTCCTTGATCATTAGTCTATGTGACTTGTTGTGTGAACCATTTATCCTTGTTCATTAGCCCTTAAGACTCGTTGTGTGAACTATTTGTCCTTGTTTATTAGTAAATGTGACTCGTTGTGTTAACCATTTACCCTTGTTCATTAGTCCTTGTGACTCGTTGTGTTAAACAATTGTACTTGTTCATTAGTCCATGTGAGTCGTTGCGTGAACCATTTGTCCTTGTTCATTAGTCCTTGTGACTCTTTGTGTGTACCATTTGTCCTTGTTCATTAGTGTATGTGACTCGTTGTGTCTACCATTTGTCCTTGTACATTAGTCCTTGTGACTCGTTCTGTGAACCATTTGTTCTTGTTCATTTGTCCATGTGACTCTTTGTGTGAACCATTTATCTTTGTTCATTAGTCCTTGTGACTCGTTGTGTTAAACAATTGTACTTTTTCATTAGTCCATGTCAGTCGTAGTGTGAACCATTTGTCCTTGTTCATTAGTCCTGGTGACTCGTTGTGTGAACCATTTGTCCTTGCTCATTAGTCTATGTGACTCGTTGTGTGAACCATTTATCCTTGTTCATTAGTCCTTATGAGTCGTTGTGTGAACCATTTGTCCATGTTCATTAGTCATTGTGACTCGTTGTCTTAAACAATTGTACTTGTTCATTAGTCCATGTGAGTCGTTGTGTG
The DNA here is from genome assembly GCF_048544455.1 of Silene latifolia. Classification (NCBI taxonomy): domain Eukaryota; kingdom Viridiplantae; phylum Streptophyta; class Magnoliopsida; order Caryophyllales; family Caryophyllaceae; genus Silene; species Silene latifolia. Next base: position 38,755,641 of record NC_133532.1, read on the forward strand.
AACCATTTGTCCTTTTTCATTAGCCCTTGTGACTCGTTGTGTGAACCATTTGTCCTTGTTCATTAGACCAAGTGACTCGTTGTGTGAACCATTTGGCTTGTTCATTAGCCCTTGTGACTCGTTGTGTGAACTATTTGTCATTGTTTATTAGTAAATGTGACTCGTTGTCTGAACCATTTATCCTTGTTCATTAGTCTTGTGATTCGTTGTGTTAAACAATTGTACTTGTTCATTAGTCCATGTGAGTCGTTGTGTGAACCATTTGTCCTTGTTCATTAGCCTTTGTGACTATTTGTGTCTACCATATGTCCTTGTTCATTAGTCTTTGTGACTCGTTGTGTGTCCAATTTGTCCTTGTTCATTAGTCCTTGTGACTCGTTCTGTGAACCATTTGTTCTTGTACATTTGTCCATGTGTCTCGTTGTGTGAACCATTTGTCCTTGTTTATTAGTTTTTGTGACTCGTTATGTTGAACAATTGTAATTAATCATTAGTAAATGTAACTCGTTTTGTGAACCATTTATCTTTGTTCATTAGTCCTTGTGACTCGTTGTGTTAAACAATTGTACTTGTTCATTAGTCCATGTGAGTCGTTGTGTAAACCATTTGTCCTTGTTCATTAGTCCATGTGACTCGTTGTGTGAACCATTTGTCCTTGATCATTAGTCTATGTGACTTGTTGTGTGAACCATTTATCCTTGTTCATTAGCCCTTAAGACTCGTTGTGTGAACTATTTGTCCTTGTTTATTAGTAAATGTGACTCGTTGTGTGAACCATTTACCCTTGTTCATTAGTCCTTGTGACTCGTTGTGTTAAACAATTGTACTTGTTCATTAGTCCATGTGAGTCGTTGTGTGAACCATTTGTCCTTGTTCATTAGTCCTTGTGACTCTTTGTGTGTACCATTTGTCCTTGTTCATTAGTGTATGTGACTCGTTGTGTCTACCATTTGTCCTTGTACATTAGTCCTTGTGACTCGTTCTGTGAACCATTTGTCCTTTTTCATTAGCCCTTGTGACTCGTTGTGTGAACCATTTGTCCTTGTTCATTTGTCCAAGTGACTCATTGTGTGAACCATTTGGCTTGTTCATTAGCCCTTGTGACTCGTTGTGTGAACTATTTGTCATTGTTCATTAGTAAATGTGACTCGTTGTGTGAACCATTTATCCTTGTTCATTAGTCCTTGTGAGTCGTTGTGTTAAACAATTATACTTGTTCATTAGTCCATGTGAGTCGTTGTGTGAACCATTTGTCCTTGTTCATTAGCCTTTGTGACTCTTTGTGTTTACAATTTGTCCTTGTTCATTAGTCTCTGTGACTCGTTGTGTGTACCATTTGTCCCTGTTCATTAGTCCTTGTGACTCGTTTTGTGAACCATTTGTTCTTGTGCATTTGTCCATGTAACTCGTTGTGTGAACCATTTGTCCTTGTCTATTAGTCTTTGTGACTCGTTGTGTTGAACAATTGTAATTAATCATTAGTAAATGTGACTCATTTTGTGAACCATTTATCTTTTTTCATTAGTCCTTGTGACTCGTTGTGTTAAACAATTGTACTTGTTCATTAGTCCATGTGAGTCGTTGTGTGAACCATTTGTCCTTGTTCATTAGTCCTTGTGACTCGTTGTGTGAGCCATTTGTACTTGATCATTAGTCTATGTGACTCGTTGTGTGAACCATTTATCCTTGTTCATTAGCCCTTAAGACTCGTTGTGTTAAACAATTGTACTTGTTCATTAGTCCATGTGAGTCGTTGTGTGAACCATTTGTCCTTTTTCATTAGCCCTTGTGACTCGTTGTGTTAAACAATTGTTCTTGTGCATTAGTCCATGTGACTCGTGGTTGAACCATTTGTCCTTGTTTATTAGTCTTTGTGACTCGTTATGTTGAACAATTGTAATTAATCATGAGTAAATGTGACTCGTTGTGTGAACCATTTATCTTTGTTCATTAGTCCTTGTGACTCGTTGTGTTAAACAATTGTACTTTTTCATTAGTCCATGTCGATCGTAGTGTGAACCATTTGTCCTTGTTCATTAGTCCTGGTGACTCGTTGTGTGAACCATTTGTCCTTGCTCATTAGTCCATGTGACTCATTGTGTGAACCATTTATCCTTGTTCATTAGTCCTTATGAGTCGTTGTGTGAACCATTTGTCCTTGTTCATTAGTCATTGTGACTCGTTGTCTTAAACAATTGTACTTGTTCATTAGTCCATGTGACTCGTTGTGTGAACCATTTGTCCTTGCTCATTAGTCCATGTGACTCGTTGTGTGAACAGTTTATCCTTGTTCATTAGTCCTTATGAGTCGTTGTGTGAACCATTTGTCCTTGTTCATTAGTCATTGTGACTCGTTGTCTTAAACAATTGTACTTGTTCATTAGTCCATGTGACGTGTTGTCTGATCCATTTACCCTTGTTCATTAGTCCTTGTGACTCGTTGTGTTAGACAATTGTACTTGTTCTTTAGTCCATGTGAATCGTTGTGTGAACCATTTGTCCTTGTGGCTCGTTGTGTTAAACAATTGTAATTGTTCATTAGTCCATGTGAGTCGTTGTGTGAACCACTTGTCCTTGTTCATTAGCCCTTGTGACTCGTTGTGTGAACCATTTGTCCTTGTTCATTAGACCAAGTGACTCGTTGTGTGAACCATTTCGCTTGTTCATTAGCCCTTGTGACTCGTTGTGTGAACTATTTGTCATTGTTTATTAGTAAATGTGACTCGTTGTCTGAACCATTTATCCTTGTTCATTAGTCTTGTGAGTCGTTGTGTTAAACAATTGTACTTGTTCATTAGTCCATGTGAGTCGTTGTGTGAACCATTTGTCCTTGTTCATTAGCCTTTCTGACTATTTGTGTCTACCATATGTCCTTGTTCATTAGTCTTTGTGACTCGTTGTGTGTCCAATTTGTCCTTGTTCATTAGTCCTTGTGACTCGTTCAGTGAACCATTTGTTCTTGTGCATTTGTCCATGTGACTCGTTGTGTGAACCATTTGTCCTTGTTTATTAGTTTTTGTGACTCGTTATGTTGAACAATTGTAATTAATCATTAGTAAATGTGACTCGTTTTGTGAACCATTTATCTTTGTTCATTAGTCCTTGTGACTCGTTGTGTTAAACAATTGTACTTGTTCATTAGTCCATGTGAGTCGTTGTGTGAACCATTTGTCCTTGTTCATTAGTCCTTGTGACTCGTTGTGTGAACCATTTGTCCTTGATCATTAGTCTATGTGACTTGTTGTGTGAACCATTTATCCTTGTTCATTAGCCCTTAAGACTCGTTGTGTGAACTATTTGTCCTTGTTTATTAGTAAATGTGACTCATTGTGTTAACCATTTACCCTTGTTCATTAGTCCTTGTGACTCGTTGTGTTAAACAATTGTCCTTGTTCATTAGTCCATGTGAGTCGTTGTGTGAACCATTTGTCCTTGTTCATTAGTCCTTGTGACTCTTTGTGTGTACCATTTGTCCTTGTTCATTAGTGTATGTGACTCGTTGTGTCTACCATTTGTCCTTGTACATTAGTCCTTGTGACTCGTTCTGTGAACCATTTGTTCTTGTTCATTTGTCCATGTGACTCTTTGTGTGAACCATTTATCTTTGTTCATTAGTCCTTGTGACTCGTTGTGTTAAACAATTGTACTTTTTCATTAGTCCATGTCAGTCGTAGTGTGAACCATTTGTCCTTGTTCATTAGTCCTGGTGACTCGTTGTGTGAACCATTTGTCCTTGCTCATTAGTCTATGTGACTCGTTGTGTGAACCATTTATCCTTGTTCATTAGTCCTTATGAGTCGTTGTGTGAACCATTTGTCCATGTTCATTAGTCATTGTGACTCGTTGTCTTAAACAATTGTACTTGTTCATTAGTCCATGTGAGTCGTTGTGTGAACCATTTGTCCTTTTTCATTAGCCCTTGTGACTCGTTGTGTGAACCATTTGTCCTTGTTCATTAGACCAAGTGACTCGTTGTGTGAACCATTTGGCTTGTTCATTAGCCCTTGTGACTCGTTGTGTGAACTATTTGTCATTGTTTATTAGTAAATGTGACTCGTTGTCTGAACCATTTATCCTTGTGCATTAGTCGTGTGATTCGTTGTGTTAAACAATTGTACTTGTTCATTAGTCCATGTGAGTCGTTGTGTGAACCATTTGTCCTTGTTCATTAGCCTTTGTGACTATTTGTGTCTACCATATGTCCTTGTTCATTAGTCTTTGTGACTTGTTGTGTGTCCAATTTGTCCTTGTTCATCAGTCCTTGTGACTCGTTACGTGAACCATTTGTTCTTGTACATTTGTCCATGTGACTCGTTGTGTGAACCATTTGTCCTTGTTTATTAGTTTTTGTGACTCGTTATGTTGAACAATTGTAATTAATCATTAGTAAATGTGACTCGTTTTGTGAACCATTTATCTTTTTTCATTAGTCCTTGTGACTCGTTGTGTTAAACAATTGTACTTGTTCATTAGTCCATGTGAGTCGTTGTGTAAACCATTTGTCCTTGTTCATTAGTCCATGTGACTCGTTGTGTGAACCATTTGTCCTTGATCATTAGTCTATGTGACTTGTTGTGTGAACCATTTATCCTTGTTCATTAGCCCTTAAGACTCGTTGTGTGAACTATTTGTCCTTGTTTATTAGTAAATGTGACTCGTTGTGTGAACCATTTACCCTTGTTCATTAGTCCTTGTGACTCGTTGTGTTAAACAATTGTACTTGTTCATTAGTCCATGTGAGTCGTTGTGTGAACCATTTGTCCTTGTTCATTAGTCCTTGTGACTCTTTGTGTGTACCATTTGTCCTTGTTCATTAGTGTATGTGACTCGTTGTGTCTACCATATGTCCTTGTTCATTAGTCTTTGTGACTCGTTGTGTGTCCAATTTGTCCTTGTTCATTAGTCCTTGTGACTCGTTCAGTGAACCATTTGTTCTTGTGCATTTGTCCATGTGACTCGTTGTGTGAACCATATGTCCTTGTTTATTAGTTTTTGTGACTCGTTATGTTGAACAATTGTAATTAATCATTAGTAAATGTGACTCGTTTTGTGAACCATTTATCTTTGTTCATTAGTCCTTGTGACTCGTTGTGTTAAACAATTGTACTTGTTCATTAGTCCATGTGAGTCGTTGTGTGAACCATTTGGCTTGTTCATTAGCCCTTGTGACTCGTTGTGTGAACTATTTGTCATTGTTTATTAGTAAATGTGACTCGTTGTCTGAACCATTTATCCTTGTGCATTAGTCGTGTGATTCGTTGTGTTAAACAATTGTACTTGTTCATTAGTCCATGTGAGTCGTTGTGTGAACCATTTGTCCTTGTTCATTAGCCTTTGTGACTATTTGTGTCTACCATATGTCCTTGTTCATTAGTCTTTGTGACTTGTTGTGTGTCCAATTTGTCCTTGTTCATTAGTCCTTGTGACTCGTTCTGTGAACCATTTGTTCTTGTGCATTTGTCCATGTGACTCGTTGTGTGAACCATTTGTCCTTGTTTATTAGTTTTTGTGACTCGTTATGTTGAACAATTGTAATTAATCATTAGTAAATGTGACTCGTTTTGTGAACCATTTATCTTTGTTCATTAGTCCTTGTGACTCGTTGTGTTAAACAATTGTACTTGTTCATTAGTCCATGTGAGTCGTTGTGTGATCCATTTGTCCTTGTTCATTAGTCCTTGTGACTCGTTGTGTGAACCATTTGTCCTTGATCATTAGTCTATGTGACTTGTTGTGTGAACCATTTATCCTTGTTCATTAGCCCTTAAGACTCGTTGTGTGAACTATTTGTCCTTGTTTATTAGTAAATGTGACTCATTGTGTTAACCATTTACCCTTGTTCATTAGTCCTTGTGACTCGTTGTGTTAAACAATTGTCCTTGTTCATTAGTCCATGTGAGTCGTTGTGTGAACCATTTGTCCTTGTTCATTAGTCCTTGTGACTCTTTGTGTGTACCATTTGTCCTTGTTCATTAGTGTATGTGACTCGTTGTGTCTACCATTTGTCCTTGTACATTAGTCCTTGTGACTCGTTCTGTGAACCATTTGTTCTTGTTCATTTGTCCATGTGACTCTTTGTGTGAACCATTTATCTTTGTTCATTAGTCCTTGTGACTCGTTGTGTTAAACAATTGTACTTTTTCATTAGTCCATGTCGATGTCGTAGTGTGAACCATTTGTCCTTGTTCATTAGTCCTGGTGACTCGTTGTGTGAACCATTTGTCCTTGCTCATTAGTCTATGTGACTCGTTGTGTGAACCATTTATCCTTGTTCATTAGTCCTTATGAGTCGTTGTGTGAACCATTTGTCCATGTTCATTAGTCATTGTGACTCGTTGTCTTAAACAATTGTACTTGTTCATTAGTCCATGTGAGTCGTTGTGTGAACCATTTGTCCTTTTTCATTAGCCCTTGTGACTCGTTGTGTGAACCATTTGTCCTTGTTCATTAGACCAAGTGACTCGTTGTGTGAACCATTTGGCTTGTTCATTAGCCCTTGTGACTCGTTGTGTGAACTATTTGTCATTGTTTATTAGTAAATGTGACTCGTTGTCTGAACCATTTATCCTTGTGCATTAGTCGTGTGATTCGTTGTGTTAAACAATTGTACTTGTTCATTAGTCCATGTGAGTCGTTGTGTGAACCATTTGTCCTTGTTCATTAGCCTTTGTGACTATTTGTGTCTACCATATGTCCTTGTTCATTAGTCTTTGTGACTTGTTGTGTGTCCAATTTGTCCTTGTTCATTAGTCCTTGTGACTCGCTTACGTGAACCATTTGTTCTTGTACATTTGTCCATGTGACTCGTTGTGTGAACCATTTGTCCTTGTTTATTAGTTTTTGTGACTCGTTATGTTGAACAATTGTAATTAATCATTAGTAAATGTGACTCGTTTTGTGAACCATTTATCTTTTTTCATTAGTCCTTGTGACTCGTTGTGTTAAACAATTGTACTTGTTCATTAGTCCATGTGAGTCGTTGTGTAAACCATTTGTCCTTGTTCATTAGTCCATGTGACTCGTTGTGTGAACCATTTGTCCTTGATCATTAGTCTATGTGACTTGTTGTGTGAACCATTTATCCTTGTTCATTAGCCCTTAAGACTCGTTGTGTGAACTATTTGTCCTTGTTTATTAGTAAATGTGACTCGTTGTGTGAACCATTTACCCTTGTTCATTAGTCCTTGTGACTCGTTGTGTTAAACAATTGTACTTGTTCATTAGTCCATGTGAGTCGTTGTGTGAACCATTTGTCCTTGTTCATTAGTCCTTGTGACTCTTTGTGTGTACCATTTGTCCTTGTTCATTAGTGTATGTGACTCGTTGTGTCTACCATTTGTCCTTGTACATTAGTCCTTGTGACTCGTTGTGTGAACCATTTGTCCTTGATCATTAGTCTATGTGACTTGTTGTGTGAACCATTTATCCTTGTTCATTAGCCCTTAAGACTCGTTGTGTGAACTATTTGTCCTTGTTTATTAGTAAATGTGACTCATTGTGTTAACCATTTACCCTTGTTCATTAGTCCTTGTGACTCGTTGTGTTAAACAATTGTCCTTGTTCATTAGTCCATGTGAGTCGTTGTGTGAACCATTTGTCCTTGTTCATTAGTCCATGTGACTCGTTGTGTGAACCATTTGTCCTTGTTCATTAGTCCTTGTGACTCGTTCTGTGAACCATTTGTTCTTGTACATTTGTCCATGTGACTCGTTGTGTGAACCATTTGTCCTTGTTTATTAGTTTTTGTGACTCGTTATGTTGAACAATTGTAATTAATCATTAGTAAATGTGACTCGTTTTGTGAACCATTTATCTTTTTTCATTAGTCCTTGTGACTCGTTGTGTTAAACAATTGTACTTGTTCATTAGTCCATGTGAGTCGTTGTGTAAACCATTTGTCCTTGTTCATTAGTCCATGTGACTCGTTGTGTGAACCATTTGTCCTTGATCATTAGTCTATGTGACTTGTTGTGTGAACCATTTATCCTTGTTCATTAGCCCTTAAGACTCGTTGTGTGAACTATTTGTCCTTGTTTATTAGTAAATGTGACTCGTTGTGTGAACCATTTACCCTTGTTCATTAGTCCTTGTGACTCGTTGTGTTAAACAATTGTACTTGTTCATTAGTCCATGTGAGTCGTTGTGTGAACCATTTGTCCTTGTTCATTAGTCCTTGTGACTCTTTGTGTGTACCATTTGTCCTTGTTCATTAGTGTATGTGACTCGTTGTGTCTACCATTTGTCCTTGTACATTAGTCCTTGTGACTCGTTGTGTGAACCATTTGTCCTTGATCATTAGTCTATGTGACTTGTTGTGTGAACCATTTATCCTTGTTCATTAGCCCTTAAGACTCGTTGTGTGAACTATTTGTCCTTGTTTATTAGTAAATGTGACTCATTGTGTTAACCATTTACCCTTGTTCATTAGTCCTTGTGACTCGTTGTGTTAAACAATTGTCCTTGTTCATTAGTCCATGTGAGTCGTTGTGTGAACCATTTGTCCTTGTTCATTAGTCCTTGTGACTCTTTGTGTGTACCATTTGTCCTTGTTCATTAGTGTATGTGACTCGTTGTGTCTACCATTTGTCCTTGTACATTAGTCCTTGTGACTCGTTCTGTGAACCATTTGTTCTTGTTCATTTGTCCATGTGACTCTTTGTGTGAACCATTTATCTTTGTTCATTAGTCCTTGTGACTCGTTGTGTTAAACAATTGTACTTTTTCATTAGTCCATGTCAGTCGTAGTGTGAACCATTTGTCCTTGTTCATTAGTCCTGGTGACTCGTTGTGTGAACCATTTGTCCTTGCTCATTAGTCTATGTGACTCGTTGTGTGAACCATTTATCCTTGTTCATTAGTCCTTATGAGTCGTTGTGTGAACCATTTGTCCATGTTCATTAGTCATTGTGACTCGTTGTCTTAAACAATTGTACTTGTTCATTAGTCCATGTGAGTCGTTGTGTGAACCATTTGTCCTTTTTCATTAGCCCTTGTGACTCGTTGTGTGAACCATTTGTCCTTGTTCATTAGACCAAGTGACTCGTTGTGTGAACCATTTGGCTTGTTCATTAGCCCTTGTGACTCGTTGTGTGAACTATTTGTCATTGTTTATTAGTAAATGTGACTCGTTGTCTGAACCATTTATCCTTGTGCATTAGTCGTGTGATTCGTTGTGTTAAACAATTGTACTTGTTCATTAGTCCATGTGAGTCGTTGTGTGAACCATTTGTCCTTGTTCATTAGCCTTTGTGACTATTTGTGTCTACCATATGTCCTTGTTCATTAGTCTTTGTGACTTGTTGTGTGTCCAATTTGTCCTTGTTCATTAGTCCTTGTGACTCGTTCTGTGAACCATTTGTTCTTGTACATTTGTCCATGTGACTCGTTGTGTGAACCATTTGTCCTTGTTTATTAGTTTTTGTGACTCGTTATGTTGAACAATTGTAATTAATCATTAGTAAATGTGACTCGTTTTGTGAACCATTTATCTTTTTTCATTAGTCCTTGTGACTCGTTGTGTTAAACAATTGTACTTGTTCATTAGTCCATGTGAGTCGTTGTGTAAACCATTTGTCCTTGTTCATTAGTCCATGTGACTCGTTGTGTGAACCATTTGTCCTTGATCATTAGTCTATGTGACTTGTTGTGTGAACCATTTATCCTTGTTCATTAGCCCTTAAGACTCGTTGTGTGAACTATTTGTCCTTGTTTATTAGTAAATGTGACTCGTTGTGTGAACCATTTACCCTTGTTCATTAGTCCTTGTGACTCGTTGTGTTAAACAATTGTACTTGTTCATTAGTCCATGTGAGTCGTTGTGTGAACCATTTGTCCTTGTTCATTAGTCCTTGTGACTCTTTGTGTGTACCATTTGTCCTTGTTCATTAGTGTATGTGACTCGTTGTGTCTACCATTTGTCCTTGTACATTAGTCCTTGTGACTCGTTCTATGAACCATTTGTTCTTGTTCATTTGTCCATGTGACTCTTTGTGTGAACCATTTGTCCTTGTATATTAGACTTTGTGGCTCGTTGTGTTGAACAATTGTAATTGTTCATTTGTCCGTGTGAACCATTTGTCCATGTTCATTAGTCCTTGTGACACGTTGTGTTAAACAATTGTACTTGTTCATTAGTCCATATGACTCGTTGTGTGAACCATTTGTCCTTGTAAATTAGTCCTTGTGACTCGTTGTGTATACCATTAATCTTTGTTCATTAGTCCTTATGAGTCGTTCTGTGAACTATTTGTCCTTGTTCATTAGTGGTTGTGACTCGTTGTGTTAAATAATTGTACTTGTTCATTAGTCCATGTGAGTCGTTGTGTGAACCATTTGTCCTTTTTTATTAGCCCTTGTGACTCGTTGTGTGAACCATTTGTCCTTGTTCATTAGTCCATGTGACTCGTTGTGTGAACCATTTGTCCTTGTCCATTAGCCCTTGTGACTCGTTGTGTGAACTATTTGTCCTTGTTTATTAGAAAATGTGACTCGTTGTGTGAACCATTTATCCTTGTTCATTAGTCCTTGTGACTCGTTGTGTTAAACAATTGTACTTGTTCATTAGTCCATGTGAGTCGTTGTGTGAACCATTTGTCCTTGTTCATTAGTCCTTGTGACTCTTTGTGTGTACCATTTGTCCTTGTTCATTAGTGTATGTGACTCGTTGTGTCTACCATTTGTCCTTGTACATTAGTCCTTGTGACTCGTTCTGTGAACCATTTGTTCTTGTTCATTTGTCCATGTGACTCTTTGTGTGAACCATTTGTCCTTGTATATTAGACTTTGTGGCTCGTTGTGTTGAACAATTGTAATTGTTCATTAGTCCGTGTGACTCGTTGTGTGAACCATTTGTCCATGTTCATTAGTCCTTGTGACACGTTGCGTTAAACAATTGTACTTGTTCATTAGTCCATATGACTCGTTGTGTGAACCATTTGTCCTTGTAAATTAGTCCTTGTGACTCGTTGTGTATACCATTAATCTTTGTTCATTAGTCCTTATGAGTCGTTCTGTGAACTATTTGTCCTTGTTCATTAGTGGTTGTGACTCGTTGTGTTAAACAATTGTACTTGTTCATTAGTCCATGTGAGTCGTTGTGTGAACCATTTGTCCTTTTTTATTAGCCCTTGTGACTCGTTGTGTGAACCATTTGTCCTTGTTCATTAGTCCATGTGACTCGTTGTGTGAACCATTTGTCCTTGTCCATTAGCCCTTGTGACTCGTTGTGTGAACTATTTGTCCTTGTTTATTAGAAAATGTGACTCGTTGTGTGAACCATTTATCCTTGTTCATTAGTCCTTGTGACTCGTTGTGTTAAACAATTGTACTTGTTCATTAGTCCATGTGAGACGTTGTGTGAACCATTTGTCCTTGTTTTTTAGTCCTTGTGGCTCGTTGTGTTGAACAATTGTAATTGTTCAGTAGTCCAAGTGACTCGTTGTGTGAACCATTTGTCCTTGATCATTAGTCTATGTGACTCGTTGTGTGAACCATTTATCCTTGTTCATTAGCCCTAAAGACTCGTTGTTTGAACTATTTGTCCTTGTTTATTAGTAAATGTGACTCGTTGTGTGAACCATTTACCCTTGTTCATTAGTCTTTGTGACTCGTTGTGTTAAACAATTGTACTTGTTCATTAATCCATGTGAGTCGTTGTGTGAACCATTTGCCCTTGTTCATTAGTCCTTGTGACTCTTTGTGTGTACCATTTGTCCTTGTTCATTAGTCTATGTGACTCGTTGTGTCTACCATTTGTCCTTGTTCATTAGTCCTTGTGACTCGTTCTGTGAACCATTTGTTCTTGTTTATTTGTCCATGTGACTCTTTGTGTGAACCATTTGTCTTTGTATATTAGATTTTATTGCTCGTTGTGTTGAACAATTGTAATTGTTCATTAGTCCGTGTTACTCGTTGTGTGAACCATTTGTCCATGTTCGTTAGTCCATGTGACTCGTTGTGTTAAACAATTGTACTTGTTCATTAGTCCATATGACTCGTTGTGTGAACCATTTGTCCTTGTAAATTAGTCCTTGTGACTCGTTGTGTATACCATTTATCTTTGTTCATTAGTCCTTATGAGTCGTTCTGTGAACAATTTGTCCTTGTTCATTAGTCTTTGTGACTCGTTGTGTTAAACAATTGTACTTGTTCATTAGTCCATGTGAGTCGTTGTGTGAACCATTTGTCCTTTTTCATTAGCCCTTGTGACTCGTTGTGTGAACCATTTGTCCTTGTTCATTAGTCCATGTGACTCGTTGTGTGAACCATTTGTCCTTGTCCATTAGCCCTTGTGACTCGTTGTGTGAACTATTTGTCCTTGTTTATTAGTAAATGTGACTCGTTGTGTGAACCATTTATCCTTGTTCATTAGTCCTTGTGACTCGTTGTGTTAAACAATTGTACTTGTTCATTAGTCCATGTGAGTCGTTGTGTGATCCATTTGTCCTTGTTCATTAGTCCTTGTGACTCTTTGTGTGTACCATTTGTCCTTGTTCATTAGTCTCTGTGACTCGTTGTGTCTACCGTTTGTCCTTGTTCATTAGTCCTTGTGACTCATTCTGTGAACCATTTATTCTTGTGCATTTGTCCATGTGACTCGTTGTGTTAACCATTTGCCCTTGTTTATTAGTCTTTGTGACTCGTTGTCTTGACCAATTGTAGTTAATCATTAGTAAATGTGACTCGTTGTGTGAACCATTTATCTTTGTTCATTAGTCATTGTGACTCGTTGTGTTAAACAATTGTACTTGTTCATTAGTCCATGTGAGTCGTTGTGTAATCCATTTGTCCTTGTTCATTAGTCCTTGTGACTCTTTGTGTGTACCATTTGTCCTTGTTCATTAGTCTCTGTGACTCGTTGTGTCTACCATTTGTCCTTGTTCATTAGTCCTTGTGACTCATTCTGTGAACCATTTATTCTTGTGCATTTGTCCATGTGACTCGTTGTGTTAACCATTTGCCCTTGTTTATTAGTCTTTGTGACTCGTTGTCTTGACCAATTGTAGTTAATCATTAGTAAATGTGACTCGTTGTGTGAACCATTTATCTTTGTTCATTAGTCATTGTGACTCGTTGTGTTAAACAATTGTACTTGTTCATTAGTCCATGTGAGTCGTTGTGTGAACCATTTGTCCTTTTTCATTAGTCCTTGTGACTCGTTGTGTGAACCATTTGTCCTTATTCATTAGTCCATGTGACTCGTTTTGTGAACCATTTGTCCTTGTTCATTAGCCATTGTGACTCGTTGTGTGAACTATTTGTCCTTGTTTATGAGTAAATGTGATTCGTTGTGTGAACCATTTATCCTTGTTCATTAGTCCTTGTGACTCGTTGTGTTAAACATTTGTACTTGTTCATTAGTCCATGTGAGTCGTTGTGTGAACCATTTGTCCTTATTTATTAGTCCTTGTGGCTCGTTGTGTTGAAGAATTGTAATTTTTCATTTGTCTATGTGACTCGTTGTGTGAACCATTTGTCCTTGTTCATTAGTCCTTGTGACTCGTTGTGTGAACCATTTGTCCTTGTTCTTTAGTACTTGTGACTCGTCGTGTTAAACAATTGTACTTGTTCATTAGTCCATGTGACGCTTTGTGTGAACCATTTGTCCTTGTTCATTAGTCCCTATGACTCTTTGTGTGTACCATTTGTCCTTGTTCATTAGTCTATGTGACTCGTGTGTACCATTTGTCCTTGTTCATTAGTCCTTGTGACTCGTTCTGTGAACCATTTGTTTTTGTTCATTAGTCCATGTGAGTCGTTGTGTGAACCATTTGTCCTATTTTATTAGTCCTTGTTGTTGGAGTTAGTGTCCTCCACAATAGTGCGTTTACATAATAAATCTCAGTAAGGGAATATCATCAGATATTTAATTATTTGATCCTCGTCAGTTGATTAACGTAAATCGTTAACAGTTGGCTAACTAGAGTTTGACGTTATTGTCGTGAGACGGCGGTGATCAATTGACCCCTTTCGGTCACACCTATAAGAACGAACCCCAATTGATAACTAATTAATTGTATAAGATACAATTTATTTAGTCCCTTGATTTATAGAATAAAAGGTTAGTCGATTATTTTAGAGAGATTTCGAGTTGCGAACTCGAGGCACGACAGTTATTATTTCAATATGCGATAATTGAATAATAAATTATGGGAGACGGGTTTTAATTAATTAATTAATTGTTAATTCACTAAAATTGTACTAATTGATTAATGTGATTAATATTAGTACGTAAAATAATATGTGTAGCGGTACACGTATATTTACGGAGTGATTTGGACGAAATTAATTGGAAGCATTTAAACATGAAACGATGTTTAAATAAAATTTACACGTATTTGTGCGACAAATATAAAACCAAAATGGACCCCTAATTGGGACATTAGACCGTGTAAATGGAGTATAGTGGATGATTACAAACACAATCATTTCACTTTACTTGTGATACTTCCACAAGTTATCTTATAATTATATTTTACATGTGATGTAAGATTGACAAATATATGACAATTTCAACACTCCACTACTCACTACTCCACCCGCCACTTCCTCCTATATACTCCAATTTTGTTGTTCATTTTTGCACACTACTTCACTACTTCATTTTGCATGTGAACAAAAATTGTTTATCTCTCTCTAAAATTATTATACATCATTTACTAAGAAGTTAGTAATCAAAATATTATTACTAAGAGTGTTAGTAATATTACAAATATTATCAAGGGTTTATTTTACAAGTATCTAGTTAATACTTGTAAGATAATTTGTGAGTGTAGTTCATGGGTGCAACTTGAAGGAGAATTTCTTGTTGAAGGTTTTTCAAAGAGGATCATCCATTTCTTTTTAGCTCAAGAACAAACTAGATAGGTGATCTAGTTTGTGCCCATATTACCATAAAAATCTATGTAAGGAAATTGTTTTTCCTTAATATTTGTTTTTATGCTTTTATATTTGCATGCATGTTACATAGATCACTAAATGAACATATTATGAGATAATTTGTTATTAATTAGAGAGTCTAATTAGGATCTATGATCTTTCAAGTGGTATTAGAGTTTAGGCTTGTAATTTGCATGTTGTTTTTAAGCATATTAATATATTATGAGATAATTTATAAAAACTCAAAAATTATGTTAGAAGAGGTTTTAGCACAAAATTTTTAGGGCATGCGCACACCTTATTATCTCAAAAGATTTGTGGTAAATTTTTGTGATTTATGAAGTTATTTTGCTATTTTTAATGATTTTTTGTAGAAAACCGCGTCAAAATGCCGTATTTTAGATATAAATTGACTAAAAATAGTTAAAAGATGATTCGGGCCATGAAATTTTTATGGTGTTTCATGCATGTTTTCTACTTATTGTATGAAAAATGTTAAAGGTTTGTTTGAAGTTTTGCATGTTTATTTATTTTATGAGATAAAAGTCGATAAAAGTGAAATATATTAATCATAATTTTGAAACGATTGATTCTGCCCTTGATAAATTTATGTACATTTAAAAAAATTATTTAAAAGTTAAAAGTGAAATTTAAAACGTGATTTCACCTTGTTTTGATGTTTATTGGTTTTATTGGTTAAAAACCGATAAATATCGATCTTTTTCTTCATAAATTTTATCCGGTTTTTTTTGGGGCCATTTTTCTGAAATCTTGGTGTTCTTGGGAGTGTTCCAGAATACTCAAAATTTTTGTTTCAATTTTTTGGGTAATTTTTCAATTATTTTGGATTTATTACTTAAAAATTATGATTTTACCGATTAAATTAGCAAAATATCACCAAATCAAACTAATTATTCATCATTAAATTAGTGAGGACTAATTTTGAGGTCTAAAATAGTTTGGACAATTAGTTTGGACTTAAATGAGATTTAAGAGTTGTTTATTTATTTTTACAAGTTAAAAATCGATTAAATCCACAAAACCGAGATGGATACCAACTATTGTTAAGATAGGGCAATTTTGGCATCATTTTACAGTATTTTAAGTATATTTATTTAAGTTGAATGAATGATTGTAATTTATTTAAAGTATTTATTTTATTGTACCTAGTATGGCTTAGTTTATTTTAATTGTTATTACCCGAAATGAATGGGAATAGCGATTTGTTTGTAATTAAATACGATCTCGTTGTAATTAATTAATAGTTTTATTTATTTTATTAATTAATGTATAATAGGAATAGCTATGTAATTCAATTGTAATATTTATTCTTACCGGCGTTTCCAAAAGACGGATTACATCGAGACGAAGTCTTTTTTTAGAAGGTGTTCCAAATCCCACAAGAGGAGCCACTTTTGGAATGAAGAGGCAAGGGACCAAGGAGTTGGTTTCCGAAATGTAATAGACTAGTTTTTATTAACTAGGTGGCCATACTAGGATTATTCATATGCTTACTTGCTTGCTTGTTTTATTTTCGCGCATGCCAAAATCGCCATTCACATGCATTTTATTTTCGCGGTTGTCAATTCACGTCATTTAGATTCACCGACTTAGTTCACTTATAGGGAATTTATGACTAAATTGACAAGATCTCTGACATAACTAAAATTGAGATTAGTCTTACCAATTAGTAACACCTATGAATCTCTTGTTCATTAGAGCCACGCTCGCCCAAGCGGGGTGTTCTCTTTTTACCTTGGGTAAGTAGGGTGGTAAATGGTTATCACACGCCAAAATTGGTTGGACTCAATGGGATATAAGACGGTCTTGTGTTCCGGGGCTAGTAGATGGATTTAAGGAAATTCGTCGACCAAGAGTTCTAGAGGTAGAATTAGTCAACGTGACTTACCGAATTTACACAATTATGGGATGTTTCGCCCAAGCGATGCTCATTTTTGTTTAATATTTGGGTCGTGGAATCATTTATATAATTTAATGGGAGATCATTATATAAATGCTAAAACTTGTTAAACATGTTTTCACAAGTAATTTTTTAAAACAATGAATGTTAACTTTTCCTTATTTGTTGTAGCATTTTAATTCGCAATGACAACTTCTTCAACTCCATCGACTACTTCACTAAGAAAAGATTTATGGCTAAGGTCCGTAATGGACAAATGCATCTTAAAAGATGACGGTAGTAACTTTCTTGAATGGGAATCCAACATCAAAAGTGTCGCGTTGTCCGACAATGTGCTCACTTACTTGACCAAAGCTCCTCCCATTGAGCCCGGTCCAAGGGCTTCATCGGCGGTGCGGACCGCCTATGATGACCATGTGAGGATGTCGAATGATATCAAAAATGTGTTGATATGGTCGATGTCCCCAAAGATCAACCTATCATGCATTTCTTTAAATGCGTACGAGATATTCACTCGTATGATTACTATGTTTTCACAAACACCTAAAGTCCGTCAATACGATGCGGCGGCACGCTTCTTTGAAGCTAAGCTTGAGAGGGGCCAAAAGGTTGGTCCCCATGTACTCAAAATGGTCGAATATGTCGACATCCTAGAGCGTTTAGGGTGTAAGATTCCTAAGACTCTTGTGGTGGATCGTATCCTCCACTCACTTCCCACCAAGTTTGCCCATTTTAGGGTGAACTACAACATGAATGGCATGGATAAGAGTTATCATGAAATTCATGCACTCCTCACCCAAGCGGAGAGGGATATGGAAGCTAGTGGGAGTGACAAAGGGGATGTTTTAACCATGAAGTTAAAGAACATGTCCCTTGGAGTTAAGAAAGGAAAAGGGAAGGAAAAGTCCCAATTCAAGAAATCGTCAAAGAAACATAGCAAGAGAAAGGGGAAGGCCGTTGAGAATGGCAATCCCAAGGTAAAAAGTGTCAAACTCTCCGAGGTCGAATATTTCCATTGTAATGGGAAGAGGCATTATAGGAGGAGTTTTCCCAAATACTTGGAGGATCTCAAGGAAGGGCGTGTGGCGCCTATTGGTATGATTTCCTCTCTCTATGTGATAGACGTTAATTATGCTTGCACTTCCACTTGGGTACTTGATACCGTATGTGGCTCTCACCTTTGTAATCATTTGCAGGGTTTAAGGGACGTGCGAGCACTACCAAAAGGTGATGTGTATCTCCGCATGGGCAATGGAGCTAGAGTAGTGGCCGTTTTCGTGGGGACCTATGTGCTCACTTTAGCTAGTGGTCTAGAGTTGTATTTAAATAAGTGTTATTTTGTACCAACTTTAACCACGAACATCATCTCCATTTCCGTGTTAGACGTGGAAGGCTTTTGTTTTATGATTAAGGACAATAGTTGTACTTTTTCATTAAATGATGTGGTTTATGGTTTTGCCATTTCAATTGGAGGCATTTATGTTTTAAATGATGTTAATGACGTTTATCATCTAGAAACTAAAAAGCTCAAAACGGGTGATCCAAACGAATCCTACCTTTGGCATTGTCGTTTAGGCCACATAAACAAAAGACGCATTAAGAGACTTGCTTCATCAAAAGTGCTCAAACCATTTGGTTTTGAATCTTATGGTACATGCGAGTCTTGCCTTTTAGGAAAGATGACTCGTGCACTTTTTGCAGGAAAAGGGACACGAGCTAGTGAGGTTTTGGCTCTCAAACATACGGATGTGTGTGGACCATTAACCATCACCGCTAGAGGAGGTTTTCACTACTTCATTACTTTTACTGATGACTTAAGCAGATATGGGTATGTCTACTTAATGAAGAACAAGAGTGAAGCCTTTGACAAGTTCAAAGAATTTCAAAATGAAGTAGAGAACTAATTAGATAAAAGGATTACGACACTACGATCCGATCGTGGTGGTGAATACCTAAATTCTGAATTTGATTCACACCTGAAAGATTGTGGTATAGTATCACAATGGACTCCTCCTGGCACACCACAACTAAATGGTGTGGCTGAAAGGAGAAACCGAACTTTACTAGATATGGTTCGGTCTATGATGAGTTTAACCGAGCTTCCTAGTTCATTTTGGGGTTTTGCCCTCTTGTCTGCAATATTTTCACTAAATCGAAGCCCGACTAAAGCGGCCGATAAGACTCCATATGAGATATGGACAGGGAAAGTCCCTCATTTGTCATTCATGCGTATTTGGGGTTGCGAAGCGTACGTCAAGATCAAGTCCGACAATAAGCTTGCACCAGTGTCGACATATTTCTTTTTTAGGATATCCAAGGGAAACACGTGGCTATTACTTCTACAATAAACACGAGAACAAAGTGTTTGTGGCTCGTGATGCTGTCTTCCTAGAAAAGGAGTTTATTTCTAGGAGACAGAGTGGGAGAAAATTTGAACTTGACGAAGTTCGAGAGCCACAAACCGAGAATGAGGTAGAGGAGAACGTGGAGGATAGCATTCCCTCTTCCTCTGAAACGGTAAGTGTTCCTAGAAAGTCAAGTAGGATTTCTAATCCACCTGACCGCTACCTTGGTAACATCGAAGAGGATGGTGTTTTGTTACTTTTGGAAAGTGATGAACCCACTACCTACAAATCGGCCATGACTAGTCCCGACTCCTCACTTTGGCTAGAAGCCATGTTGTCCGAAATGGATTTCATGTAAGAGAACCAAGTATGGGACTTGGTGGATTTACCTGAGGGAGTGCGACCCCTTCAGTGTAAATGGATATATAAAATTAAGCTCGGCGTGGAAAAACATGTAGATGTTTACAAAGCTAGATTGGTGGCAAAAGGTTTCACCCAAGTTCATGGTTTACACTATGACGAAACCTTCGCTCCAGTTGCTATGCTTCGGTCCATTAGGATAATCTTAGCGGTTGCCGCATTTCATGATTATGAGATTTGGCAAATGGATGTCAAAACCGCCTTCTTGAATGGGATTTTAGAAGAAAAGGTGTACATGATACAACCTGAAGGTTTAATGGATACATCTAATCCTAAGAAGGTGTGTAAGCTTAAGAAGTCCATCTATGGTCTTAAGCAAGCATCTAGGAGTTGGAATCATCGCTTTGATCATGTTATTAAACAATACGGTTTCACTAGAAGTGTGGAAGAACCGTGTTTATACATGAAGTTTAGTGGGAGTAAGGTTGCATTCCTTGTCCTATATGTGGATGACATATTGCTCATCGGGAATGATATTCCATCGCTCACTTCCGTTAAGAAGTGGCTAGGAAAACACTTCCAGATGAAGGACTTGGGAGAGGCACAACGAATCTTAGGTATCCGGATCTATAGGGATAGGTCCAAAAGGATACTAGTATTGAGTCAAGAAGCTTATATTGACAAAGTTCTTGACCGGTTCAATATAAAATACTCCAAGAGAGGATTTCTGCCTATGGGCCAAGGGATTACTTTGAGCAAGTCACAGTCTCCCTCTACCCCTAAGGAGATTGAACACATGAAGACCGTCCCTTATGCTTCCGCTGTTGGGTCTATCATGTATGCTATGATTTGCACTCGTCCCGACGTTGCGTATGCCTTGAGCATGACAAGTCGTTATCAAGCCAAGCCTGGTGAAAGTCACTGGATAGCCGTAAAGAACATCCTTAAGTACTTGAGAAGGACTAAGAATTCATTCTTAGTGTTTGGAGGAGAAACTGAGTTGCGTGTAAGAGGTTACACGGACGCAAATTTCCAAACCGATCGGATGATATGAAATCCCAATCCGGCTATGTGTTTATGCTAAATGGAGGAGCTGTTTGCTGGAAGCGCTTCAAGCAAAGCGTTACTGCGGATTCTACAATAGAGGCTGAGTACCTTGCAGCGTCTGAGGCTGCGAAGGAAGCTGTTTGGATTACGCAATTCATGGAGGGACTAGGAGTAGTCCATTCCGCTGAAGATCCTATCACTCTATATTGTGATAATAGAGGAGCTATTTTTCAAGCCAAAGAGCCGAAGTCTAGTAACAAATCTAGACACATTGAAAGGAAATACCATGTAATTAGAGATTATGTGGAAAGGAAGTAAATTGACATTTGTAAGGTTGGGACAGATGATAATATTGCTGATCCTTTAACCAAGCCTTTATCAAAGGCTAAGCATGATGGTCATGTCGTCGCAATGGGATAGAGACGAATACCAGATTTTCTTTAGATTATGGATATGTAATAATTGGATTGTGTATCTCTTATTATATATATGATAATCACATTCATTGTTTTCGCATTCATTCTTTTTTGAATCTTTTATTTGTTGGAATATGTGTCCTCCGACAATAATGCGATCACGACTGTTGATCATGATGATCACATGTTTAAATCTCATTATAAAGAATACAATTGTGAATTAATATTTTACTGTCAACTGATCAACATATATCGGTAATGATTGGCTGACTAGAGTTTGACATTATTGTCGTGCGACGGTGGTGATCAGTTGATCCCCTAGGTCATACCTATAGGGCAACACTCTTAATTGACCATTTAATTAATCGTATAACGTTACGAGTTAATTAAATTACTTGAAAATTGACGGACGATTTTGGAAATAAAATTTACGTATCATATTGAAATGTGATTAAATGAGATACAGTCTGAGTAATCGAATTGTATCATTACTCGGATGAAATAATTGTTTAAGGTAACAACTGAATTTGAATGAATTATTATAAATACGATTTATAAATTGGTAAAATATTTTGGTACAAGTAATTATGAAATTACTAAGTCAATTTTTGTATGTGACGTATTTTTAATAATACGTTGATTTTTAATATTTTAAAAATACACAACAAATTTATGCTACATATGACATGTGACATTTTGACAATTGACAAAAATAATATGGATTCCATATTATTCATATGGACCGAAAATTAGGAGAGGATTGAGCTAATTATATGTTGATTTTAATTAGTGGAAGACATATTCATTCTTTCATAGCCTAGCCATGCAACCCTAGTTTGCATTGTGAAGGCAAACTAGTGCATGCATTGGCTCAATTTTTCCTTCCCTCCTCTTCCTTGCCCGGTTTTTCACAAGGGAAAAACAAAAGGTTTTTGCCTTATATTTTTCATATACACTACATTCATTAGTGTGAAATTTTTTTTATTCATTCACTCATCAAAAATAAGATTTTAGAAAGATAAAATTACTTCCTTCCTCTTCTCCTCTAACCGGTTTTAGAGACAAAATACCAAATTATTTTGGGTCATTTTTCACAAGATTAATATTGTACTAGTTCCTATAATATTAATTTTATTAAGAGTAAGCTTTGGGTATAAATCCTAAGGAGATATCCTACACTTGGATCTTGGTTCTTCCATTAAAGGAAAGCACAAGAACAAGAGAGAAAGGTGATCTCTCTTGTGCCCATAAAACCGAAATCTCCAATGTAAGAACAATGTTTCTTCCTTATTTTGTTTTAATGTTTGCATGCACAAGATCCATCTTTAATTTTATGACAAATTAAATAAAAACATATATGAATATGTAAGTATATAGATCTACTTTTCCTTCAATCGGTATCAAGAGCCATGGTTGTTTGCATGCAAATCGGTTAAAAGTTTTTCCGAGTTATAAAGATTAACATATAAAACTTGTAAAATTTGTGTTATTATGATATATCACGAAATTAATTCATGCATGTTAAAATTTCTGGTCCTAAAATGTTTTAGGATATTTTGGTTATATTTACGGATTTTTATTGTTCATATTATACAATAATGGCATTTAAATGTGATTTTATGAGTAAAAATGTCATTTTCGGTCTACAATTAGCTATACTTCGAATTTTTCAGTGATTTTTGGATATGTTGTCACATATATTATTTTGAGATAACCTGTAAAATTTCATAATTTTTGGACTTTTTATGCTCGAAAAATGGATTTTTCATTATTAAATTCGGATTTAGGTGAAAAATAGGTTAATATGAGTTAAATTTCGAATCTGGTCATAGAAATTTAATATGTTGTCACATGCAATTTTACAAGATGTGTGTAAAATAATGGGCTATAGTGAAGTCTGTTTGCATGATTTATGGATTTTTGAAGAAAAATAGCATAAATAGTGACATTATTAGTGAAAAATTAATAAAACATAATCAATGACTAAAGAAAAACGTCAAATGTTGCATTTTATTATCGTTTTCAGATATAAAATTGAAAAGTTAATGAATATAATTTTTCCCATATTTTTATGATTATTTTAGTTAAAACCGATAAACCGCAACATTGTTTTTCCGGAAAAATTTCGAAATTTTTAACCTAAGTTTTTGAATATTATGAGTGTCATGGTATTTTTCCAGAATGTTCATGAGTTTAAATTTCAAATTTTGAATTTATTTGAAATTTTGTGATTTATTTGAAGTTTATAGCTTATTTTTGTAATTTTTAGTCCATTAATGAACAATTTATAAATATGAGTTAATTATGGTCAAATAATTAGTGAAGACTAAATTTTTAGTCCTAAAAGGTTAGGGTAATTAACTTATGCATAAATATGAATTTATGTAATTTTTGTGATTATAAAATGTTGAAATCACGCATATCCGTAAAAACCGAGTAATATACGATATTGGCTTATTGAAGGCGATTTAGCATAAAATTGAGCATGTTCATACATATTATAATGCTGCATTTTCTTTATGATTGTCATAATTTTAATTTATGTAATTTTTGAATTATGTAATTTTACTTAGTATGGCCTTAGATTTTAATTGGTATTTCCCGAAATGTATGGGAATATCGATTTGGTTGTAATTTTATTGTGATCTCGTATCACCGTTTTGTAATTTAATAAATTTATTTTATTTTAGTTACAAATGTATAATAGGAAATTATATAATTTGCTATGTAATTTAATTTATCTCGGAGTTCCCAAAGACGGATTTCTTCAAGATGGCGATACATAAAGACGGTGTTACCTCGGGATGCGTGCCACAACCGAAGTTCAAGGGACCAATGGAGTTGGTTTCCGAATATGTAATAGTTAAATAGTTTTTCTATTTTAGGAAAGGCCATACTAGGATTTATTTATTTTATGCTTGCATTTTATTTTATGTCACATGCATCGCTAAATCGCCATAACTAAAACATGCATCCTTATTTTATCGAGTTTATCGACCGTGTCAATTAAAATTATCGTAGTTCACCGCATTAGTTCACTTAAAACGTGATAGATAATAAATTGACATGACCTCTCGCTAAAATAATTAATTGAGACATAGCCTTACCAAATAGTAGAAACCATGAAAACCTATTTCGTGAGAGAGTGCACTCGGCCACACCGGGGTACAAACCTTGTTACGTAGGGGAAGTGGGTGATAAATGTCTATCCACCGAATTCATATTGATAAGGGTTTCATCGGCCACACCGTGCCCAAGTTAAATATGGGTTTGGATCATGGACACATTTATTCGAAATTTGGATTGAACTCAACAAACGTTTTTCGATGAGGGTTTTATCGGCCACATCGTCCCCTTGTTGAATGTGTTTTGGGCTAAAGATATATGTTAATGTAATATTATCGACCAAGAGTTCTAAAAGTAGAATCGATTAAACGTTAATCCACCGAGTTATATTGATAAGGGTTTCATCGGCCACACCGTGCCCAAGTTAATATGAATTTGGGTCTTGGAATCATTTATCTAGTTGGGTAGAGGTCACTAGAAAAATGCATAAAACTTGTTTAAATCATACATTTTTACGAGTATTATTATTAAAATGACATTTGTTTTACTCCTTATATTTTGTTTTGTAGACCACTTCTTTTTCTCATTACAAATGGCAACACCAACACCAAACGCCACACCTCTCGCTAATACTTCATGGCTCCGATCCTTCATGGATCGATGTAAACTTGAAAATAATGGGTCAAATTTCTCCGATTGGGATGCCCAACTCAAATTGGCCGCCCAAGGTGACGACAAGCTTCGTTACCGTACCGACGCCTCTCCACCCGAACCTACTACTAGGTCGACCGCCGCTACTAGGGAAGCATATGAGGCTTACCAAAAGGAGTCCGCCGCAATGAAAAATGTCTTAATATTTGCGATGGAGGCGGACCTCCAAAGGAGAGCCTTTAAAATGGGCAATGCTAATGAGATTTACTCCAAACTTGTGACAATGTTTTCAAAAACTCCGCGGATCGTCCAATATGAGGCGGCCGCGGCATTCTTTGATCTCGACTTCAAAGAGGGTCAAAAGGTTAGCCCTCATGTGCTCAAACTCATGGAGCTTGTCGAGACCTTGAAAATTCAAAAGGTTGAAATCCCCAAAGAACTCATTGTAGATAGGATTCTACACTCCTTGTCCAAAGTGAAAGCATATGTTCAATTCCGGGTGAATTTTAACATGCAAGACAAGGATGTGTCTCTTGAAGAATTGCACAAGTTACTTGTGCAAGCCGAGAGGGACATGGGGTTAAATGTGAACCCTCCAAAAGATGTGCTTAACATAAGCACTAAGAGGAAGGGGAAGTTCAAGAAGAATGGGAGGAAGGGTAAGAAGCAAACTCCCACATTCACCAAAGCTAAGACTTGTGAAGCTAGCACTTCAAAAATCAAGAAGGGTCCTCTTGATAAATGCCATTATTGTAATGGTATGGGACATTGGAAAAGAAATTGTTCCAAATACCTTGGTGATATTAAGGCTGGAAAGATTACTCCAGTAGGTAAATGACTATCCTTGTTTTATGTTTCTAATTCAACTATGGTATTATGATGCAAAGTTGTGATAATGTATCTCCCTTTTTATTGTAAATAGGGCCTCCACCAAGCAAAGACAAGGGAAAGGAAAAGCAAGCATGAGAAACCATCAAGAAGCTAGGGATAGCTTTCATGGAGCTTTGCTTTTCATTGTCTTACTTTAAATTATGTTTTGGATTTTAGAACCTTAAGTTTCCGTGTTCGACATGGAAAGGTATTTTGGATAATGGGTTGTATTTTGGATAATGGTGACTTGGTTTGCAACCCAAGTCACCCGTTTTATCATTTATCCTTTTGTTCTAAAATTCATGTTTAAATGCTTGCTCTTAGAAACATATAACTTAAAGTGATCTAATAGACAAATATAATGACGGGCTTCATTATATGTCCACATGCTTAAGGCTTGTCTATGATCATTTATAAAGCGATTTTGAGTCTATGAACTCTTTTAAAGGTATGTCAATCACCAAGTACACATACAAAATCAATAACTATTAGTCTATCTATGAGATAGTTCTCTTTATACTTCAACATTATTATTTGTGTCTCATATGCTATCTTTGAATCTATAGTGTATTAATTCTAAAGATAGAGTGGGAGAAAAATGAGGACACAACAACACACAAGGCAAGATAAAATTGTGTACTTGTGTAAATGAAGATCTACGCAAGAGAGAGTGATTTGAATGAAGGTATATCTATTTACATAGTATACCGAATAGATGAGATCTATGGTCTCAAGTTAGTTCTATATGACTAAAGAGACCAAGTGAAGTAATCATAAGAGTATATTCTCAAGATAACTACACGAGGAGACCAAAAGAAAGTTTTGGAAGAAAAATGACTAATGTAAAGTCTTAACAAGTGACTAAGTTCTATATGATAAATTTTGACCAATAGTTTCAACCTTGAGATTTACTTAAGAGCCTAAATGAATCATAGTAACATACTAGTTATGATCGAGTTGCAAAGATTGATATACCGATATCTTCAATGGCCATGTTTTAACCACGCAAATGTCATTGCTTAACCTCATCATGAAATGGTTAAACCTCCTTCCGAAAGGGTATTTCGAAGGACGTGTTCTAGGTATTATTTATATTTGAATAATGACATTGCTACACATCATTATGACATGAGTGTGTTAGAGATTTAAAATCTCTTTCCGTAAGGTTAAAAAGATACCTCTTCGAAATAGGTATCTTGAAGGGATATGATGGGAACATATATGGTTTTATCTTAATAACTTGGCAATGCAATTTATATTTCAATTCTTGAAAAGTTTCGATTGAGAAGTCAATTTCGAAATATGTGGAATTGAGTGGGATTTAGGAAATTATCATGTGAAGACATGAAATTTAGTGGGAGCTATCATCCTTTGAATGTTTACAACTCACCACTCATTAAAGAATGACGAGCTAACACCTTCCTTTATAGAGGAAGTTTTGAGTTTTCAATTCTGGATGAAAATGGACTATGATGAATCCAATTACATCAAGGGATGTTGGATTAGTATTAAGAGATACACATCGTATCAACATTCACATAAGTTATTCATGTAGATGAAAATGGAATTGCCATTAGCAGTCATGGTCGTTCATTGAACCTATGAACGGTTAATCTCATGATTATTAGTAACTAATGTTTCCGCCATTAGAATAATCATGCGCATGTCCAATAGTGAATCATATGAATAAGAGCATGATGATTCATTGGTAAGCCACAATAGAAACGTCATGAATTCTCAAGTAGAATCCAATGAGCGATTTCGGTGTTTGTCAGAATGCTCTTATATGTGTCAAGAGGTTGCGCATATTAATGAAAATCCGAGCACATGTAAGGATTTATGAGAATCCTAAATCTTTTAAGCCTAGAAAGAGAAATAAGAAGTTTTGGAAATTTACTTAGTTGAATAAGAAGTTACTCAAAACTAATCTTTCCTAACTATGCTAGGACTTGTGAGAAGTGCTAGGCCAATCGTCTTGGCAAATTGTTGAAAGACTCTACAAAACATATACCTAGTGCATTGTGTTTGGATGGAGTACTTGATCAGTACAAGTTATATCATTCACCACAAATTCGTTCGTTATGTGATAATCGATAAGGAAGTTCTTTCAAGATAAAGAACCAAAACTGAGGTCGGGAACCTTGATGTGTACTTGGTAAGATTCATGCTATGAGAGAGAACATGAATGTAAAGGAAAATGCGATTATAAGAAGTTTGAACACATGGACATATGACATGTTAAACTTCTATTGCAATCAATAAGTGTTTGCACTTACGATATACATCACAAGGTTGTAATATGATATTGACTACCCGAGTGTGATGTTGACATTTGTCGTTTGAGTTATTATTAACTCACCTTGTACTTTGTTATATCCAAACGGGTTTTGGAGACAATTAAACCCCGTTAAAGTGAACACGGATTAACATTGTATTTGCCCATAGTTACTTGTATGAGGTGACGTCTCGAAGTGACTAGAGTGTGATGCGATTGATGGCAAGTTCAAGTTCCATAGAGTCATGTGAGATGACTAGTCGATCACATAGGCAGACTGTTAGGAACTTTTTGTCGGGCCTAATGACCGCTTATAGAGTTCTGGCAAATTTATATAGCCTGGTCGTGGCGAGAGCTACTATAGTATTCGAATGAGTCGATTCTTTTGACTAAAGACTATTCACCTAAGATGGCACGAGTTTGGATTAACTTTGATTTGTGTTACTACGACCTTCGTAAATGGGGTCAAATGGGCATATTTTGGGTTATGATGGCTGTGGCTAGTCGAAGGGAATGAGTGCGATAGGAATTGTCCACCCCTAGTCAGGGTTATAACAATATCTCAGGGCCACTCGAGGAGTAATGAACTGGAAATGCGTGGCCACGCTCGGAAAGTATCTATGATAGATAAGTCCGGTCAATCAGTTATTCTCCAGATCGAGGAAACCACTCTCGATATGATCACTTGCAAGTACGACCTGAAAGACACCTTGCATTGAGTGGGAGATAGTAATGGGACAAGAGAATTGGTGATGCACACTTGTCGAGGACAAGTGGGAGATTGTTGGAATATGTGTCCTCCGACAATAATGCGATCACGACTGTTGATCATGATGATCACATGTTTAAATCTCATTATAAAGAATACAATTGGGAAGTAATATTTTCTTGTCAATCTGATCAACATATATCGGTAATGATTGGATGACTAGAGTTTGACATTGCGCGATGCGACGGTGGTGATCAGTTGATCCCCTAGGTCATACCTATAGGGCAACACTCTTAATTGACCATTTAATTAATCGTATAACGTTACGAGTTAATTAAATTACTTGAAAATTGACGGACGATTTTGGAAATAAAATTTACGTATCATATTGAAATGTGATTAAATGAGATACGGTCTGAGTAATCGAATTGTATCATTACTCGGATGAAATAATTGTTTAAGGTAACAATTGAATTTGAATGAATTATTATAAATACGATTTATAAATTGGTAAAATATTTTGGTACAAGTAATTATGAAATTACTAAGTCAATTTTTGTATGTGACGTATTTTTAATAATACGTTGATTTTTAATATGTTAAAATAACACAACAAATTTATGCTACATATGACATGTGACATTTTGACAATTGACAAAAATAATATGGATTTCATATTATTCATATGGACCGAAAATTAGGAGAGGATTGAGCTAATTATATGTTGATTTTAATTAGTGGAAGACATAATCATTCTTTCATAGCCTAGCAATGCAACCTTAGTTTGCATTGTGAAGGCAAACTAGTGCATGCATTGGCTCAATTTTTCCTTCCCTCCTCTTCCTTGCCCGGTTTTTCACAAGGGAAAAACAAAAGGTTTTTGCCTTATATTTTTCATATACACAACATTCATTAGTGTGAAAATTTTTTTATTCATTCACTCATCAAAAATAAGATTTTAGAAAGATAAAATTACTTCCTTCCTCTTCTCCTCTAACCGGTTTTAGAGAGACAAAATACCAAATTATTTTGGGTCATTTTCACAAGATTAATATTGTACTAGTTCCTATAATATTAATTTTATTAAGAGTAAGCTTTGGATATAAATCCTAAGGAGAGATCCTACACATGGATCTTGGTTCTTCCAATAAAGGAAAGCACAAGAACAAGAGAGAAAGGTGATCTCTCTTGTGCCCATAAAACCGAAATCTCCAATGTAAAAACATAGTTTCTTCCTTATTTTGTTTTAATGTTTGTATGCATAAGATCCATCTTTAATTTTATGACAAATTAAATAAAAACATATATGAATATGTAAGTATATAGATCTACTTTTCCTTCATTATTTAGTGTGACCAAATTTTTAATATCTTGTTTATCTGAATAAGTTGTGGAGACAATGTTGAACACTATTCAAGTGAACAAGATGAACATTGTATTTTGTCCCTAGTCACTTAATGAGGTGACGTCTCAGAGTGACTAGATTGTGAGTCGATTGATGGTTGTTCAACACCATGAGGTCATACGTGATGACTAATCGATTACATAGACAAAGTGCGTAACACTTTGTCGGACAGTGACCATTTAGAGAATCCCTTAGTTCTATTATAAACGTCTGGTCGTGGCAGGGATCTCTAAGATGTTCCTATGAGTCGATTCTTTTGACTGGAGACTATTATCTGAGCAAGTGCAGTTTTCGAGTGACTTTGGTTTTTGTCCTAGGTCGTGCCGTGAAAGGAGGCCAAAGGGCATTTACTAGGTCATGGTGATCTGTATTGTGCAATAGGATAGATAGGGCATACATAAATTGTCCACCCACGTTGGGTAACTATATCTCAAGGCCACTCGAGGAGTTAATGACTACAAATGCGTGGCCACGCTCAGAAGTAATCTGTGAGATATTTTTCCGGTCAGGTAGTTACACTCCCGATCGAGAAAACCACTCGCGATATGTTCATGTGCAAGTGTGACCTGAAAGACACCTTGCATTGAGTGGGCGATTAAAACGGACAAGAGAATTGGTAGCGCACACCTTGTGTCAGACAAGTGGGAGATTGTTGGAGCTAGTGTCCTCCACAATATGTGTAGCGGTACACGTATATTTACGGAGTGATTTGGACGAAATTACTTGGAAGCATTTAAACATGAAACGATGTTTAAATAAAATTTACACGTATTTGTGCGACAAATATAAGAACCAAAATGGACCCGTAAATGGGACATTGGACAGTGTAAATGGAGTATAGTAGATGATTATAAACACAATCATTTTACTTTACTTGTGATACTTCCACAAGTTATCTTATAATTATATTTTACATGTGATGTAAGATTAACAAATATAAGACAATTTCAACACTCCACTACTCACTACTCCACCCGCCACTTCCTCCTATATATACTCCAATTTTGTAGTTTATTTTTGCACACTACTTCACTACTTCATTTTGCATGAGAACAAAAATTGCTTCGCTCTCTAAAATTAATATACATCATTTACTAAGAATTAGTAATCAAAATATTATTACTAAGAGTGTTAGTAATATTACAAAAATTATCAAGGGTTTATTTTACAAGTATCTAGTTAATACTTGTAAGATAATTTGTGGGTGTAGTTCTTGGGTGCAACTCAAAGGAGACTTTCTTGTTGAAGGTTTTTCAAGGAGGATCATCCATTTCTTTTTAGCTCAAGAACAAACAAGATAGGTGATCTAGTTTGTGCCCATATTACCATAAAAATCTATGTAAGGAAATTGTTTTTCCTTAATATTTATTTTTATGCTTTTATATTTACATGCATGTTACATAGATCACTAAATGAACATATTATGAGATAATTTGTTATTAATTAGAGAGTCTAATTATGATCTATGATCTTTCACTTGTGGCTCGTTGTGTTGAACAATTATAATTGTTCATTCGTCCATGTGACTCGTTGTGTGAACCATTTGTCCTTGTTCATTAGTCATTGTGACTCGTTGTGTGAACCATTTGTCCTTTTTCATTAGTCCTTGTGACTCGTTGTGTTAAACAATTGTACTTGTTCATTAGTTCATGTGACGCGTTGTGTGAACCATTTGTCCTTGTGACTCGTTGTTTAAACCATTTATCCTTGTTCATTAGTCCTTGTGAGTCGTTGTGTTAAAGAATTGTACTTGATCATTAGTCCATGTGACTCGTTGTGTGAACATTTTGTTGGAATAAGTGTCCTCCGACAATAATGCGATCACAACTGTCGATCATGATGATCACATGTTTAAATCTCATTTTAAGAATACATGTGGGATATAATATTTTACAGTCAACTAGTCCACACACATCGATAATGATTGGCTGACTAGAGTTTGACATTACTGTCATGCGACAGTGACGATCAGTTGATCCCCTTAGGTCATACCTAAAGGGTGACGCTCTTAATTGATTATTTAATTAATCGTATGTCGATACGAGTTAATTAAATTGCTTAAAATTGACGGGTGATTTTGTGAGTAAAGTTAACGTGTCTTATTGTAATTTGATTAAATGAGATACGGTCTAAGTAATCGAATTGTTTTATTACTTAGATAAAATTATTGTTTACGAAACAATTGAAATCGAAATTGAATGAATAATTTATTATAAATTCAAGACTTTGTAATTTATAATTCTATAAACCGTTTTGGCACAAGTAATTACGAATTACTAGTCGATTTTGTATATGACATATTTTATGAGTGTGTTAATTTTTAATATGTTAAAATACATTACAATTTCATATGTCAAGTAACATGTCACATATGTTACAATTGACAAATGACAAAAATAAAATGGACCATCCATTTTATGTTAAATGTGCCGAAAATATGAAGGGAGTATAAGGTTTATATTGTGTTTTTATTTTAAGTGGAAAACATAATGATTATGCCTAATGACTAGCCATGCATGCCTAGTCTTGTCTTGAGAAGAAAAAAAGACCATGCATTGGGCTCTCCTTCCCCCTCCAACCGGTTTTCTACATAGAAAAGACAATGGCTTTTCTTTTATTTTGCACTTCTTCAACACATAATTTTCTAGTGTAAGAAAATTGATTATTCTCTACATTTTTGTGAGACATTTTAGAGAAATAAAAACCACAAAAAGTCTCTTCTCTAAACCGAAATAGAGGAGAATAAAATATATATTTTGGGTCTATTTTAAGCTAGATTAATAATATTACTAGTTCATAATATTATTAATTATTAAGAGTAACACCTTAGGTATATGCTTTTGGGAGAGGTTCTAATTTAAACCTTGTTCATCCATTATAAGGAAAGCTCAAGAACTAACAAGAAGGAGATCTTGTTGGTGCCCAAATGGTCGAAATAAGATGGTGAGAAATAGATTTTTCATCTCTTTTATTAAAGTTTGCATGCATAAGATCTAGCTTTTATTTTATGACTAAATAAATTATTTCATATATGAATATGTAAATTAATGAGATTAATATTTCTAACACATTTGTCCTTGTTTATTAGTCCTTCTGACTCGTTGTGTTAAACAATTGTTCTTGTGCATTAGTCCATGTGACTCGTTGTGTGAACCATTTGTCCTTGTTCATTAGTCCTTGTGACTCTTTGTTTGTACCATTTGTCCTTGTTCGTTAGTCTATGTGACTCGTTTTGTCTACCATTTGTCCTTGTTCATTAGTCCTTGTCACTCATTCTGTGAACCATTTGTTCTTGTTCATTAGTCCATGTGACTTGTTGTGTGAACCATTGATCCTTGTTCATTAGTCCTTGTGAGTCGTTGTGTGAAACATTTGTCCGTGTTCATTAGTCCTTGTGACTCGTTCTGTTGAACAATTGTAATTGTTCATTAGTCCATGTGACTTGTTGTGTGAACCATTTGTCCTTGTTCATAAGACCTTGTGACTCGTTGTGTGAACCATTTGTCCTTGTTCATTAATCCTTGTGACTCTTGTGTTGAACAATTGTAATTGTTCATTAGTCCATGTGACTCGTTGTGTAAACCATTTTTCCTTGTTCATTAGTCCATGTGACTCATTGTGTGAACATTTGTCCTTGTTCATTAGTCCTTGTGACTCGTTGTGTTAAACAATTGTTCTTGTGCATTAGTCCATGTGACTCGTTGTGTGAACCATTTGTCCTTGTTTATTAGTCTTTGTCACTCGTTGTGTTGAACAATTGTAATTAATCATTAGTAAATGTGACTCGTTGTGTGAACCATTTATCTTTGTTCATTAGTCCTTGTGACTCGTTGTGCTAAACAATTGTACTTGTTCATTAGTACATGTGAGTCGTTGTGTGAACCATTTGTCCTTTTTCATTAGCCCTTGTGACTCGTTTTGTGAACAATTTGTCCTTATTTATTAGTCCATGTGACTCGTTGTGTGAACCATTTGTCCTTGTTCATTAGCCCTTGTGACTCGTTGTGTGAACTATTTGTCTCTGTTTATTAGTAAATGTGACTCGTTGTGTGAACCATTTATCCTTGTTCATTAGTCCTTGTGACTCGTTGTGTGAACCAATTTTCCTTATTAATTAGTCCATGTGACTCGTTGTGTGAACCATTTATCCTTGTTCATAAGCCCTTATGACTCATTGTGTGAACTATTTGTCCTTGTTTATTAGTAAATGTGACTCGTTGTGTGAAACATTTACCCTTGTTCATTAGTCCCTGTGACTCGTTGTGTTAAACAAATGTACTTGTTCATTAGTCCATGTGAGTCATTGTGTGAACCATTTCCCCTTGTTCATTAGTCCTTGTGAGTCGTTCTGTGAACCATTTGTTCCTGTTCATAAGTCCATGTGACTCGTTGTGTGAACCATTTGTCCTTGTATATTAGACTTTGTGGGTTGTTGTGTTGAACTATTGTAATTGTTCATTAGTCCATGTGACTCGTTGTGTGAACCATTTGTCCTTGTTCATTAGTCCTTGTGACTCGTTATGTTAAGCAATTGTACTTGTTCATTAGTCCATGTGACTCGTATTGTGAACCATTTGTCCTTGTAAATTAGTCATTGTGACTCGTTGTGTTTACCATTTATCCATGTTCATTAGTCCTTATGAGTCATTGTGTGAACCATTTGTCCTTGTTCGTTAGTCCTTGTGACTCATAGTGTTAAACAATTGTACTTGTTCATTAGTCCATGTGAGTCGTTGTATGAACCATTTGTCCTTTTTCATTAGCCTTTGTGACTCGTTGTGTGAACCATTTGTCCTTGTTCATTAGTCCATGTGACTCGTTGTGTGAACCATTTGTCCTTGTTCATTAGTCCATGTGACTCGTTGTGTGAACTATTTGTCCTTGTTTATTAGTAAATGTGACTCGTTGTGTGAACCATTTATCCTTGTTCATTAGTCCTTGTGACTCGTTGTGTTAAACAATTGTACTTGTTCATTAGTCCATGTGACTCGTTGTGTGAACCATTTGTCCTTGTAAATTAGTCCTTGTGACTCGTTGTGTATATTGTACTTGTTCATTAGTCCAGGTGACTTGTTGTGTGAACCATTGGTCCTTGTTCATTTTCCCTTGTGACTCGTTGTGTGATCCATTTATCCTTGTTCTTTAGTCCTTGTGACTCGTTGTGTTAAATAATTGTACTTGTTTATTAGTCCATGTGAGTCGTTCTGTGAAAGACTTGTCCTTGTTCATTAGTCCTTGTGATTCTTATTGTGTACCATTTGTCCTTTTTCATTAGTCTATGTGACTCGTTGTCTGTACCATTTGTCCTTGTTCATTAGTCCTTGTGACTCGTTCTGTGAACCATTTGTTCTTGTTCTTTATTCCATGTGACTCGTTGTGTAAACCATTTGTCCTTGTTTATTTATCTTTGTGACTCGTTGTGTTGAACAATTGTAATTGTTCATTAGTCCATGTGACTCGTTGTGTGAACCATTTGTCTATTTTCATTAGTCCTTGTGACTTGATGAGTATGGCGGGACGATTAACCAACGACCTGAAGCGAATATCGACCCCATGGAAGAGGTTGTGCTCAATTTAGAGGCCCAAGCAAAACCAAGCCCAAATAATGCATTATTCACACACAAAATATGGATGGGCTCAATTAAAGAGTGGAAATATGTGCAATAGTGACTCAAGACTTGTGGGAACGCTGAAACCGTGTGGGAACAAGGGGAAGTGGCGTCATCTAGCAAGGGGAGAGGGTGGCGGCACCAACAAGGGGAGAAGAATCTTATTTTTAGTTTTTTGCATTTCCAAACTAGGTAGAATAAAAGTTGACAAAATGGTCTAGTTTGTGAGTTCTATGTTCATTCATCCTAGAACTCACAAATTAGCATTTAATGCTTGCATGAAGGCCAAAGCTTTTGTCCTATATAAAGGACCTAGCCTCCTCATTTGTAAATCATCAAAGAATTAAGAAAAACCTTTTAGAGAGAGAAACTTGTGTTTCAATCTTTTCAAAGAGTCGATGCTTTCGAGTCTTGCCTTGAACTAAGGACGTGCTCCGCAGTTTAAGTTGAATTACTTGACGCGTTTTCGAGTAATTCTCCATTGTTATCGCTATAGGTCTGGTGATAGCAAATATCCCATTGGATCGATCTCTTCACAAGAAATCGAAACAAATATCCTTTTATTCTTGCACAACACAAACACAAAAACAAAATCAAAAGACTTCCGCTTCGCCAATATCACCCCAAGTGACACGAACTGGTCGGGTTGCACCTAGTGCATTCGGATCTTCCGTCTCACTTGAATCCACAATTAAGTCTTCCGCACCGTATACGCATCAAGTGGTATCAGAGCTTCGGCTCTTGATCACCCCAAAAAAAATCAAGACGGTCCTAAGAAAGTCCAAATCAATTAGTAGTTGAATATCCAATCGCGATTGGTATTCAAAGATTAAAGTCAACGAGGTAGTTGAGGTTTAATCGGTTGGATCTTTAAGGCACGGATTGAAAACAAAAAAAAAAAACAAAAAAAAAAAATCACTGTTCACGCGTTACTGTTCACGGTACTGTTCATCACAAAAAAAAAGAAAAAAAAAAAGAGAGATCCGAAACTTCAAGGAAAATTATTATCAACATGGACTTCAACGATCTCAACTTTCTTAAGAGTCTCCAAAAGGCCTTGAAGAATTTGCAAGAAGCCGATTCCAAATGGCAGCCTAGACGTGAACGAGTCATTGACGAGTTCAACGTAAGTGAACTACCCGAGTTCACAGGAGGCACGGATCCCGAGGCTTATCTCAAATGGGAGAGACAAATCGAACGAGTGTTTGATTTCAAGGGTCTGGATGACGCGAAATGCTGCAAGTACGCTATTCGAAGACTTAGTAGAGGGGCTTCACTATGGTACGAGTGAAATTATCATCTTGGGATTCTCTTAAACGCAAATTGCGCAAGAGATATGTTCCAGCAACTTATACACTTGTGACTTATCGTAAGATCGCCAATCTCAACCAAGGGAGTCCGACGAGTAGTGTTGGCAACCCAAGTCGGCTGACACCCCTAGTTCTACGGCAAGAACGCCCGATTCTAAGGAAACAAGTCTCTCCAAAGTACGATGTTTAAAGTGTCCGGGGTTTGGGCATTATCAAAGCACGTCGAAATAAACGATTGATTACCTCGAGAGATGTTGTTGCGTGTCGGGATGAGTTGTTTGATGAGGAGGAACGATTGGGTGATGTGTTCAATCTCGAAGAAAGAGAAAAGGGCGAGATTATGGAGCCATTGAGTGATGATGATCAAATTAAAGATGTGATCGAAGATGACATATTTTCCAACTTGTATGAACCTCATACAAGAGGTACTTCTTTATTTGATCCAAATCTACCAATTGTTTTTGATGAAGAATTGGAAGAAGTTTATGATGAAACTCTCATGGAAGAAAGTGATCATACAAGTGATGACGATGCAACTCAAGATAATCTTAATCTTGTGCCAAACTCAGATGAGGAATTCAGGGATGTCTTTCCCAAGGAACTACCCGCTGGTTTACCATCTATTAGAGGGATCGAAAACCAAATTGATCTCATTCCCGAAGCTTCG
Source organism: Silene latifolia (assembly GCF_048544455.1). NCBI lineage: Eukaryota > Viridiplantae > Streptophyta > Magnoliopsida > Caryophyllales > Caryophyllaceae > Silene > Silene latifolia. The sequence continues at coordinate 38,793,169 of NC_133532.1, forward strand.
TTACCGAACAAAGTGGCCTATCGATGCAATCCAATGGAAACAAAAGAGTTGCAACGACAAATGGAGGAGCTAATGGATCGAGGCTATGTTTGTGAAAACCTGATTCCATGTGCCGTCCCTACTCTACTTGTCCCAAAGAAGGATGGGACGTGGCGAATGTGCATTGATAGTCAAGCCATGACCAACATAACTATCAAATATCATTTTCCTACCCCAAGGCTTAACGACATGCTTGATGAGTTACATGGGTCCGAGATCTTTTCTAAGATCGACTTGAGGAGTGGTTATCACCAGATGCGAATGAGATAAAGGGATAAGTGGAAAACCACGTTCAAGACTAGACATGGGTTGTACGAGTGGACCGTCATGCCATTCGGATTGACCAATGCTCCGAGTACTATTATGCAACTCATGAACGAGGTACTCAAACCTTTCTTGAGCGGATTTGTTGTCGTCTATTTGGATGACATTTTGGGGTATAGTCGAACTAAGAAATAACATTCCCTACACCTTCGAGAGGTGTTCGACATACTTCGAGGGCAGAAACTCTATGAAAAGAAGGAGAAGTGGTCGTTGTGGGTCGAGGGTGTCATCTTTCTCGACTATATGGTATCTAAAGACAGGGTTTCGGTGGAACAAATCAAAAGTGAAGCAATCAAGGCATGGCCTACTCCTAAGACCACCACGGAGGTCCGATCATTTCATGGACTCGCATCATTCTATCGGAGGTTCATTCGGGACTTTAGTACCATTACTAATCCTATCACCGAGTGTACGAAAAGGGGAACCTTCATATGGACACCGACTGCTCAAAAGGCGTTCGAAACGATTATTCAAAAACTTTGCGAGGCACCTTTATTGGCACTCCCAGATTTCACTCAACCATTCGAGATGGAATGTGACGCAAGCGGTGTTGGAATTGGAACCGTACTAATACAAGAAAAGCGACCCATCGCTTATTTCTTCGAGAAATTGAATGGAGCCAGGCTCAATTACTCGACGTACGTCAAAGAATTTTATGCTATCGTGAGAGCTCTTCAACATTGGAGTCACTACCTTTGGCCGAGTCATTTCATCCTGCGCTCGGACCACGAATCTTTGAAGCACATCGATGGACAACAAAAGTTAAACCCACGGCATGCCAAGTGGGTGGAGTTCCTACAATCCTTTCACTTTTCATCAAAGTATAAACATAGCAAGAGTAATGTGGTGGCCAATGCTCTCTCACGACGGTACTCATTATTGAACGTGCTCGATGTCCGATTACTTGGATTTGAGGCATTGAAGGATTACTACGAGCATGATCCCGACTTTGGAGAAACCTTCGAGATTTGCAAGTCCGGAGCTCATGATGAGTTCATTACTCCAGATGGTTTCCTCTTCAAAGGTAATAGACTTTGTGTTCCAAAACTTCCAACTCGGGAACTCCTTATTCGAGAAGCTCATGGAGGTGGACTTGGAGTACATTTCGGGGTAAACAAAACTGTAGGTATTCTCAAAGAGCATTTTCATTTGCCCCAACTGCAAAGAGACGTGCAGGATGTGATACGAAGGTGGGAACCGCATCAAGTCAAAGAACCGTATCAATCACCAATTGACAAATACATTGATGAGAAGCTACATGGTGGGAACTCTAATTTCTTATTGAAATCAATTTTCATGGAAGCTCATGATGATCTTGTTGCTTCGAGCAACCATTATTTGGATTTTGGTAGAATTATGCATGGAAGGTGGTGGGAAGGAAATCACAAGAAAGTAAAGCACAAGCAAAGATGGCACAAAATGGTTGTGATTTACAATACTCATTACAAATTCAAATCACCGGAGATGGATAAACATGAAGACTACATTGAAGATGATGAGCTGAAGAAAAGATCAACGGGGTGCACAAATTGCTTCATGTTCTTAATCAAGTTTGAATCTAACTTCCAGATTTGTTTTGATCCCGGCGGCATCAAATATGATTCGACTATGTACCCGGGTTTGTTTGGGTTTATAATATTCATCTTTGATCCCGGCATACAGAGGCAAAGAATTGAGGACAATTTTTTTTAAGGGAGAGAATATAATGCGTATGGCGGAACGATTAATAAACGACCTGATGCGAATATCGACCCCATGGAAGAGGTTGTGCTCAATTTAGAGGCCCAAGCAAAACCAAGCCCAAATAATGCATTATTCACACACAAAATATGGATGGGCTCAATTAAAGTGTGGAAATATGTGCAATCGAGACTCAAGACCCGTGTGAACGCTGAAACCATGTGGGAACAAGGGAAAGTGGCGGCATCTAGCAAGGGGAGAGGGTGGCGGCACCAACAAGGGGAGAAGAATCCTATTTTTAGTTTTTTGCATTTTCAAACTAGGGAGAATAAAATTTGACAAAATGGTCTAGTTTGTGACTTCTATGTTCATTCATCCTAGAACTCACAAATTAGCATTTAATGCTTGCTTGGAGGCCAAGGCTTTTGTCCTATATAAAGGACCTAGCCTCCTCATTTGTAAATCATCAAAGAATTAAGAAAAACCTTTTAGAGAGACAAACTTGTGTTTCAATCTTTTCAAAGACTCGATGCTTTCGAGTCTTGCCTTGAACTAAGGACGTGCTCCGCAGTTTAAGTTGAATTACTTGATGCATTTTCGAGTAATTCCCCATTGTTATCGCTATAGGTCTAGTGATAGCAAATATCCCATTGTATCGATCTCTTCACAAGAAATCGAAACAAATATCCTTTTATTCTTGCACAACACAAACACAAAAACCAAACCAAAAGACTTCCGCTTCGCCAATATCACGCCAAGTGACACAAACTGGTCGGGTTGTACCTAGTGCATTCGGATCTTCCGTCTCACTTGAATCCACAATTAAGTCTTCCGTTCCGTATACGCATCATGACTCGTTGTGTTAAATAATTGTACTCTTTCATTAGCCCATGTGACTCGTTGTGGGAACCATTTGTCCTTGTTCAATATTAAATGTGACTCGTTCTGTGAACCATTTGTCCTTGTTTATTAGTCCTTTTGACTCGTTGTGTTAAACAATTGTACTTGTTCATTAGTCCATGTGAGTCGTTGTGTGAACCATTTGTCCTTATTTATTAGTCCTTGTGGCTCGTTGTGTTGAACAATTGTAATTGTTCATTAGTCCATGTGACTCGTTGTGTGAACCATTTGTCCTTGTTCATTAGTCCTTGTGACTCGTTGTGTGAACCAATTGTCCTTGTTCATTAGTCCTTGTGACTCGTTGTGTAAACAATTGTCCTTGTTCCATAGTCCTTGTGACTCGTTGTGTTAAAACAATTGTACTTGTTCATTAGTCCAGGTGACTCGTTGTGTGAACCATTTGTCCTTTTTCATTAACCCTTGTGACTCGTTGTGTGAACCATATATCCTTGTTCATTAGTTCTTGTGACTCGTTGTCTTAAACAAATGTACTTGTTTATTAGTCCATGTGAATCTTTGTGAGAAAGATTTGTCCTTGTTCATTTGTCCTTGTGATTCTTATTGTGTAACATTTGTCCTTGTTTATTAGTCCTTTTGACTCGTTATGTTAAACAATTGTACTTTTTCATTAGTCCATGAGACTCGTTGTGTGAAGCATTTGTCCTTGTTCATTAGTCCTTGTGACTTGTTGTGTAAACCATTTATCCTTGTTCATTAGTCCTTGTGAGTCGTTGTGTTAAAGAATTGTACTTCTTCATTAGTCCATGTCACTCGTTGTTTGAACTATTTCTCCTTGTTCATTAGCTCTTGTGACTCTTTATGTGAACTATTTATCCTTGTTTATTAGTAAATGTGACTCCTTGTGAGAACCATTTGTCCTTGTTCATTAGTCTTTGTGACTCGTTGTGTTAAACAATTGTACTTGTTCATCAGTCTATGTGAGTCGTTGTGTGAAAGATTTGTCCTTGTCCATTAGTCCTTGTGATTCTTATTGTGTACCATTTGTCCTTGTTTATTAGTCTATGTGACTCGTTGTGTGTACCATTTATCCTTATTCATTAGTCCTTGTGACTCGTTCTGTGAACCATTTGTTCTTGGTCATTTGTCCACATGAGTCGTTGTGTGAACCGTTTGTCCTTGTTTATTAGTTGTACTTGTTCATTAGTCCATGTGACTCGTTGTGTGAATCATAAGTCCTTGTTCATTAGTCCTTGTGACACTTTGTGTAAACCATTTGTCCTTGTTCAACAGTCCTTGTGACTCGTTGTGTTGAAACAATTGTACTTGCTCATTAGTCTATGTGACTCGTTGTGTGAACCAATTGTCCTTGTTCATTAGTCCTTGTGACTCGTTGTGTAAACAATTGTCCTTGTTCCATATTCCTTGTGACTCGTTGTGTTAAAACAATTGTACTTGTTCATTAGTCAAGGTGACTCGTTGTGTGAACCATTTGTCCTTTTTCATTATCCCTTGTGACTCGTTGTGTGAACCATTTATCCTTGTTCATTAGTTCTTGTGACTCGTTGTGTTAAACAAATGTACTTGTTTATTAGTCCATGTGAGTCTTTGTGTGAAAGATTTGTCCTTGTTCATTTGTCCTTGTGATTATTATTGTCTAACATTTGTCCTTGTTTATTAGTCCTTTTGACTCGTTATGTTAAACAATTGTACTTGTTCATTAGTCCATGTGACTCGTTGTGTGAAGCATTTGTCCTTGTTCATTAGTCCTTGTGACTTGTTGTGTAAACCATTTATCCTTGTTCATTAGTCCTTGTGAGTCGTTGTGTTAAAGAATTGTACTTCTTCATTAGTCCATGTCACTCGTTGTTTGAACCATTTGTCCTTGTTCATTAACCCTTGTGACTCATTGTGTGAACCATTTATCCATGTTCATTAGTCCTTGTGACTCGTTCTATGAACCATTTATTCTTGTTCATTATTCCATGTGACTCGTTGTGTGAACCTTTTGTCCTTGTTTATTTGTCTTTGTGACTCGTTCTGTTGAACATTTATAATTGTTCATTAGTCCATGTGACTCGTTGTGTGAACCATTTGTCGTTATTCATTAGTCCTTGTGACTCATTGTGTTAAACAAACATACTTGTTCATTAGTCCATGTGACTCGTTGTGTGAACCATTTGTCCTTGTTCATTAGTCCTTGTGACTCGTTGTGTAAGCCATTTATCCTTGTTCATTAGTCCTTGTGAGTCGTTGTGTTAAAGAATTGTACTTGTTCATTAGTCAATGTGACTCGTTGTGTGAACCATTTGTCCTTGTTCTTTAGCCCTTGTGACTCGTTGTGTGAACTATTTGTCCTTGTTTATTAGTAAATGTGAGTCTTTGTGTGAACCATTTATCCTTGTTCATTTGTCATTCTGACTCGTTGTGTTAAACAATTGAACTTTTTCATTAGCCCATGTGACTCGTTGTGTGAACCATTTGTCCTTGTTTATTAGTCATTTTCACTCATTGTGTTAAACGATTGTACTTTTTCATTAGTCCATGTGACTCGTTGTGTGAAGCATTTGTCCTTGTTCATTAGTCCTTGTGACTTGTTGTGTAAACCATCTATCCTTGTTCATTAGTCCTTGTGAGTCGTTGTGTTAAAGAATTGTACTTTTTCATTAATCCATGTGACTCGTTGTTTGAACCATTCGTCCTTGTTCATTAGCCCTTGTGAATCATTGTGTGAACTATTTGTCCTTGTTTATTAGTAAATGTGATTCGTTGTGTGAACTATATGTCCTCGTTCATTAGTCTTTGTGACTCGTTGTGTAAAAAAATTGCAATTGTTCATTAGTCCATGTGACTCGTTGTGTGAACCATTTGTCCTTATTCATTAGTCCTTGTGACTCGTATTCTTAAACAATTGTACTTGTTCATCGGTCCATGTGACTCGTTGTGTGAACCATTTATCCTTGTTCATTAGTCCTTGTGACTCGTTCTGTAAACCATTTGTCCTTGTTCATTAGTCCATGTGACTCGTTGTTTTAAAACAATTGTACTTGTTCATTAGTCCATGTGACTCGTTGTGTGAACCATTTGTCCTTGTTCATTAGCCCTTGTAACTCGTTGTGTGAATCATTTTTCCTTGTTTATTAGTAAACGTGACTCATTGTGTGAACCATTTATCCTTGTTCATTAGTCCTTGTGACTCGTTGTGTAAACCATTTATCCTTGATCATTAGTCCTTGTGAGTCGTTGTGTTAAAGGATTTTACTTGTTCATTAGTCCATGCGACTCGTTGTGTGAACCATTTGTCATTGTTCATTAGACCCTGTGACTCATTGTGTGAACCATTTGTCTTTATTTATTAGTAAATGTGACTCGTTGTGTGAACCGTTTGTCCTTGTTTATTAGTTGTACTTGTTCATTAGTCCATGTGACTCGTTGTGTGAATCATAAGTCCTTGTTCATTAGTCGTGGTGACTCGTTGTGTGAAACATTTGTCCTTGTTCAATAGTCCTTGTGACTCGTTATGTTAACCATTTGTACTTGTTCATGAGTCCTTGTGACTCGTTGTGTGAACCATTTCTCCTTGTTCATTAGTCCTTGTGACTCGTTCTGTGAACCATTTGTCCTTGTTTATCAGTGAATCTGACTCGTTGTGTGTGGACAAGGGCCACCCGGGGCGCGCGCGGAAGCGCTTGAAATAAGCGTGCATTTGTTGAGTTGCCACCAATTTTAATGGGAAATTCGAAACGTTCGAATACCTTGTCTCATGTCAAGACACAAAGTAGTGACATGAACACTAAGAATTCGTTAATCTTAGCATTGTATGTCTAGAATGATTCTCGTGGATGCCAATGAACACGGATGTTCACTGAGATCTTGTAATACTCAGTATTTTGATAATAATTTATGAAAGTAATTTATGTAATTTAATGAGTAATTAAATGACACTTCTAATAATAAATACAAGTAAGACGTTAATTAAATAATAAATTAATAATTCAAGTCGGGAATTGGGTTTGGCTAATATTTGTGCTTTGGGCTTAGTTGGTAATCGAGTGTTGGACTGTGTGCTATTATTATATGGGCCGAATTTATTAAATTGGTATTAGTGTAATCGGGATTTATATCGGAAAATTTATAATAATATAATAAGGAAATAATAATATATAAAGGTAATTATAATTATAATAATAAATAATAAAGCTATGGCAATAATAAATTAGTAAGTATTATATGAGGAAATCCTAGTTATGGTAAGGTTAATAATATGTGATAATAATAATAATATAATTATAATGACAATTCCTATACTAATTAGAATAAGGAAAGTTACATAGTTTCCTAATTGGCCTCGTATTCTCTAAATCTTACACTATAAATACCACCTTAAATCTGATAAATAAATTACAAATAAAAAGAAGAAGCTTTAGGAGGCGGAAAGAAAGAAGAATTAACAAAATCAATTGGTCGACTTGAGGTAATTAACTCAGCTTAAAGCGGTTTATATTCTTTTCATGCAAGCATCTTTAGATCGATAGTATGACTTATATAGACCACCATAGGACTCGGGAATTGGACCTATAGCGACATTGGACTGCCAAGTTTCTAACCTGACCATTGTTGACCGTCATTGACCGTGGTAGGGTGGTGTTTAGGGCGGCTAAAGGTGGCTGGTCAGGGGGGATTGCGGGTTTGTGGTCGTGGGGTTTAGGTTGGTAATTGACCCACTAATTGGGCACGGTGTGACCTGGGATTAGTGGGGATGTGTCGGGGTGGCCGAGTCGACCAGGAGGGAGGTGTTGTGGTGGTGGCAGAGGGTAGTTGGTGCTGGTGGTGGTCGGAAATCGTGAGAACAGGGGAGGGGTTTTAACTGGATTGTTGGTGTCGTTCTGGGTGGTTGTGAGCTGTCGTGAGTGGTCGTGGTCAGTGGTGGGACCACCGTGGGTCAAGGGAGACCACGGTGGTGGCCACTGGTGGTGGTAGGGTGGTGAGAGGAGGTGAATAAGGGTGTAGTGTTGATAGTGTCGAGTTTTGAAGGGGGCTATTAGGGCAGGGTGTCTGGGGGCTGCTGGTGGCGGTTTGGGTGGTGATTTTGGTCTCTGGTGTTCGTCGTGGTGTGCGCTAGGAGGTGTCAGGTTTGGTCGGGGCTGATGGTGGTCAAGGAAGTCGTGAAAGACGGGTTTAGGAAGGGTAGTAAACAACGGTTTCGACGGGATTGTATATGGTTTGTGTTGTGCGTTTTTCACGGGTATATGGGGGAAGTTGTACGTGGGTTGGTTAATGGGTTGGGTTTTATTTATTTGAGCCGGGTTTTTATTCGGGTAACTCGGGTTATAATTGAATCGGGGTTTTTAAGTACCGTAGACCTTTAATCATAATAATAAATAATAAATTTGAATAATAAATAGTAATTTATAAATAGTAATTTGAAGTAATAAATAATTGAATTGAATTATAATATTTTGATTAGGTGACGGTTGTGAAGAATTATAGTCGGATCGGATAGTTTTAATTATTTGGATTTGCTTAAGCTGCATAATTGGAGTGCTTGCTTGCCAGGTAGGGATAATCCTACTCAACTCGACTTTTAATTATCTATGTTTGGTATGGTGAATTACTTACGTTAAAGTGGAATTATTTTTATGTTGAAATGGGAGAATTATATTGTCTTGTGTTGGTTGTATTTAATAATATTGACAAGGTGGATGGAATTGGAATTGTTTATATTGATAATGTTGACAGGATGAATTATGTTGGTTGTGATTGTGACTAATGTGTAAAAGCTGTGCGACAGTCAGTTGTACATTGTTGAGGGAGTTTGTACACTGGGGTGATGGTAATATGTACGTTGTGAGGGAGGGGTACTATTACATATTGCGGTACGTTGTTAAGGGAGGGGTACCAAAGTAATGTGAGCACGTTGTTAAGGGAGTTGTGCTAAGTAAAGGAAAGAAGCACGTTGTCAGGGGGTTGTGCAATGAAAGTGAATTGAATTAGATTGATAATTGTATGTTCTTGTTGTTTAGTTTTATTCCTACTCAACCTCGCGGTTAACAGTGTATTCGTGAACACCTGCGGTGAACCGTTTTATGGGGAGCAAATTTGACAGGTACCAAAAGATTAGCTGACTTGGGAGCATTGGGATGAGAGCCAAACTTGGAACCGTAGATGAAGTCTAGATCACATATATAGTTATATCACTTATTTAATTTCCGCTGCGAGTTGTATTGTATTTCATATTAAGTTAGTTGGTTAAATTGTAATAAACATATATTCACTAAAGTTTTAATTTAAAGTACTTTGGTATTGTTGTACTTTGCTATCTACTACCTCGGGAAACCGAGATGGTAACAGTCCTATTTATTTGGGAATGTCTAGCTAAAGGCTCCCGAATAAATGGGGGTGTTACAGATCTGGAGTAAGGGGTGAGGGTACGTATTAGGAAGCTCTTTAATCGAACACCTAATCCCGCCCGCCTCGATAGCGGCCTCTACTAATGATTAAGGAAATCGTTCGTATTTGATATGTCGTCGATTGTATATATGCAATGCAACATCCAACGTTTTATACCTAGCATGTGAGTTAAACTATGTCGGTGAACAAATAATTAGGCAAACAATTATGTCGAATTGGATTCAGGATTAATTACATGTGAGAAACAAGTAAATAAATCATACTTAAATAAATAACGATAATTGAAATTACATTGAAGTACTATGGATAATTGATTTACGTCAAAAATACACTCAAAACGGAAATTCAAAGAAAATAAAAGAAAGTAAAAAGATGAGAAAAATTAAACTAAAAAAAATAAGACAGGTTAAAGGGCGATATTACGATTAATAGTCAATTAAACACGTAATTAAAGACTAGGTCAAAGCGTGAACGGAAGTTCAGGGACAAAACTCAGCTCAGAACAGGCGCAGCATCTGCTGCGTCCTTAGAAGTGGCGCAACTAGTCCGGCGTCTGTTCTTGGAGCTTAGCTATGGCTGTGAAGTCAGAACCGCGGGTAGTTAATGTTCGTTGGTGTGTTTTACGATCTAATATCAATATTAGGTTCAATTGAAAGTGATTTAGCAGGTTTATTACCTATGAAACCATCATAAAAGCGATAAACACGAATTCAAACGATTAAATCGGGCTAGAAACGAATTAAAACGAATTAAAAACGAATTAGGTTTAATTACGAAGACGGAAACGAACTCTGACAGAAATTGACAAATTGAAAATAAACAATGGAAATATGTACAAAAAACGAATTCCAGAGACTTGATATGGACAAATCGAGCTTCTAAAATACGGGTTTGATTTAATGACGAAAACCCGCAAATATTGATTATAAGGGATTTAAGTCGAAAACAATGTGATAATTGAGAGGAATAATAAGAACACGGTTTAATGTACAAAAGAAAGGAGGAAAATAAGAAAATAAAAGAAGAGGAACAAAACTGCAGAAACCCGAGGAAGAAGAAGAGCAGGAGCAGCGACAGCCTCTGGAAGAAGCGCAGCAGGTGCTGCGACCCTTCATAGAGGCGCAGCTACTATTGTGTTTCTTCTCGACGTCTGATAACTGCTGTTTCGTGAAAACAGTTTTGAATAAAGGTTTTTTAAAGTCGGTTTTCAATGTGTTTTTGACGTGAATCTTACATTAATTGATACAAAAATAAAATACAATAAGAAAAAATGGGATTTAAATCCTCAGACTTACATGTTTGACGAAACGAGATTAACTAAGTTAACGTTTAGGGTTTGCTCGACTCGAATGTATGTAGAAAGTGCCCTCGTTGGAGGATTTGATTAATTGATTGATTGATGTATGTGTAGTGGTCAAATTGGTCGGTCATGCAACGTGACTAGGACTCATAATGATCTGAGCTTACGTGGTCGATTGATTAAGCACGTTGGCGTCGAAAGATTAAAGCACGGTCTAGAATGTAAAGAGAGAAAAGAAGGGCGGACACTCGCGTGAAAAATATGGACATCGAAGGTCTCTATTTATACTAAAATATGTGAAGAGTTATGGAATGACTCAAACTTTGGAAACAAATCACGGAAAAAATTCTGTAAACAGCAAAAACAGGTTGGAGAAGAGGCGCAGTAGCTGTTGCGATCCTTCCAAGCGGCACAACACCTGCTGCGTCATTTCCCCAGTGGTTTCCTCCCGCGGAAGAAAGATTTCCGCGTTTCTATTATGGAATTGCGGTAGATCTCTACTTCCTTATTCCGTAAAATATGATTTACGGATGATATTTTGCCAAAAGATATACAATTAAATTTGGAATAAATATCTAGAATATTCGAGAACATTCCGACACGGCATTTTAAACGGTTTTTTAGAAAATGAAGCGTTTCAAATATCTGGCTTTTTTATATAATGAACTCTAATTATCACAAACGACCGTATCGGCGCGCAGAGATGACGACCAAGGGGTATACACAAATATTTGAGCTATCACTTGACGATAAACTTACGGACTGTCATAAATCGTTTCGTGTACCAAACATGCGGCCCAATCATCACTGGGTGGTTGGCGGAAGGTGTAGAAATGAGGTATCTACATTGTGTGAACCATCTATCCTAGTTCATTAGCCCTTGTGACTCATTGTGTGAACCATTTGTCCCTGTTTATTAGTAAATGTGACTCGTTGTGTGAACCATTAGTCGTAGTTCATAAGTCCTTGTGACTCATTGTGTTAACCATTTGTACTTGTTCATTAGTCCTTGTGACTCGTTGTGTGAACCATTTGTCCTTGTTCATTAGTCCTTGTGCCTCGTTGTGTGAACCATTTGTCCTTGTTTAATAGTAAATGTAACTCGTTGTGTGAACCATTAGTCCTAGTTTATCAGTCTTTGTGACTCGTTGTGTTAAACATTTGTACTTGTTACTTATCCAAGTGACTCGTTGTGGGAAGCATTTGTCCTTGTTCATTAGTTCATGTGACTCGTTGTGTAAACCATTTGTCCTTGTTCATTGGTCCATGTGACTCGTTCTGTGAACCATTTGTCCTTGTTCATTAGTCCTTGTGACTCATTGTGTGAACCATTTGTCCCTGGTTATTAGTAAATGTGACTCATTGTGTGAACCATTAGTCCTAGTTCATAAGTCCTTGTGACTCGTTGTGTTAACCTTTTTGTACTTATTCATTAGTCCTTGTGACTCATTGTGTGAACCATTTGTCCTTGTTCATTTTTCCATGTGACTCGTTGTGTGCACCATTTGTCCTTGTTCATTAGTCCTTGTGACTCGTTGTGTTAACCATTTGTACTTGTTCATTAGTCCATATGACTTGTTGTGTGAACCAGTTGTCCTTGTTTATTAGTAAATGTGGCTCGTTCTGTGAACCATTAGTCCTAGTTTATAACTCTTTGTGACTTGTTGTATTAACCATTTGTACTTGTTCATTATCCAAGTGTCTCGTTGTGAGCAGCATTTGTCCTTGTTCATTAGTCCTTGTGACTCGTTGTGGGAACCATTTGTCCGTGTTCATTAGTCCTTGTGACTCGTTGTGTTACACAATTGTGCGTGTTCATTAGTTCTTGTGACTCATTGTGTGAACCATTTGTCCTTGTTTAATATTAAATGTGACTTGTTGTGTGAACCATTTGTCCTTGTTCACTGGTCCATGTGACTCGTTGTGTGAACCATTAATTTGTCCTCGTTCATTAGTCCTTGTGACTCGTTATGTGAACCATTTGTCCCTCTTTATTAGTAAATGTCGTAAGGTTCTTATACCTATTATTAGATATTTCTAGTAATGATTTAATCAACATATTAAATTTATCATATTGGATATAGTGCATGCATAACAATATAAAAGAATAAGGAAGAAAAACAATGTTCCTTACATGGTTGTATGGCACGAAATGGGCACAAGTAAGGTCTCCTACCTTCACTTGTTCTTGAGCTATGATAAGTATTAGGATGATCCTATAAGACTCTATATTAGGAGCCCTCTTTTTTATTGCACCCAAGATTTGAGCCAAAATTACTACTAATATAAACTAGATATTTTGTAGTAATGTACCCTGTATTATTACTAATACTACTACACTAGTAATATATGACAAATATTAGTATTTAAGTGGTTTTTGAGGTTTTTGCATGTGTGAAGTTTTGAGAGAAAAGTAGAGTAAAAATGAGAACAACAATTGTGCTCCTCTTACTCTTGCTTGTCCGTCCAAATGCTCCTTATGTAGAGCATTTTGGTTTTCTTATTTTGTCTTATGCAATATTCTTTATGTGTAGGTAGTAGGCTAGCATGAATAAAGCATGTCATAAGATGTTGGGGCATCTTTCCAACAACAAAATGACAAAACCAAAAACTCAAGCATACGCTCCTTTTGGACGGTGCACTTAAGTATATATGGGTCTATTTTTGACTTATTATATTTGTCCCACAAATACTTAATTGTCTTATGTCTAATTATCTTACACAATTAAATATTAATTTGATCATACAACAATTATGTGGCAAATTAATAAACATATATCCACTCAACTTATTGAGTAATATTTTACCATTATCTCAATATATAATGGGTCTCATAATAGCTAGTTAGTTAAATTTACAACCTCTTGTAAATGTAAATAACTAATTACCTCTACCTCGAAATATTTATAAAACCTCAACATAATTTAGTAAATTAATATATTAATCCACTAAATCGAATCTTATTTAATCACATACAATAAGATACAAAATCCAACTCATATAAATAAGGGATTAATTAATCCGTATCGAATACAATTAATTAGTTATTTATTTGGGTCTCATCCTTTAGGTGTGACCTTAAGGGATCAACTGATCATCACCGTCAACACGACAGTAACGTCAAACTCTAGTCAGCCAATCGTTATTGATTACTGTTGATCAGTTGACTACATAATTTATCATCCCTTCCTTATTCTTATTATGAGATTTTAATTATGTAATCGCACTATTGTTGAGGACACATACTCCAACAATCTCCCACTTGTCCGAGACAAGTGTGCGTCACAAATTCTCTTGTCCTATTACAATCTCTCACTCAATGGAAGGTGTCTTGCAAGTCGTACTTGCATTTGATCATATCTTGAGTGGTTTCCTCGATCTGGAGAGTAACTATCTGACAAGAATTATCTACCATAGATACCTTTCGAGCGTGGCCACGCATTTTCAGTTCACTATTCCTCGGGTGGCCCTGAGATTTCAAACAACCCTGACAAGGGGGTAGACAATTCCTATAGCACTATTCCCTTCGTATAGCCTGATACGAAAATTACTCAAAAGAATAAGATTCGTTAGAGTTGCAGCGGAATTAACCAAACCGACGATCTTTCAAGACTCCTCGATTGTCGGATTTATAAGATTTGAACGGTTTATGGAACTGTCTGATTCAGAACGAGAACTTAGTAATTTTTATGTGTTTTTTTTGTGATATAAACGAAACAAGAAAATAAAAGGATATTTGCTTGAGCTAGACCTATAGCTCAACCAATGGTGAATTATAATCAAGACCTATTGATTATAACTCGTGTTAATGTTCGAAAACGCGTCAAACAATAACGAAATTCGGAACGAAACTCGTCGAACCTATGCTTACACAATGTAAACGAAAACTTTGCAAGTTTATTGATAATTCTTGGATATGAAATAAGGATACAATAGCTCCCTATTTATACTAAGCTAAACCGACTCCTAGAGGACTTAAGGAAACAATCGACTTCCCTAATCTTACTCGACATAGGCTATGGCTAATTTGCCTTATTATAATCCTAATACTTTTAGGGAAAATAATTAAAGGAAATAACAACTAGGAAATAATTAACTAAACCAGATTTTAAGAAAATTGGAAACTTTCCTAAAACCGAATAGACTACTAATTAGGAAAACTTAAATAAGGAAAGATATGGCAACCGACTTTGTGCTTGCCTATGCACGTTTCCTTGCTTCTCCACACTCGGTCTTTGTTGCTTGGCGTCCAAGGTAAGACTATACTTGGAGCCCAAGTAAACACACGACTCCTTTGGCTGATTCGGACTTGGCACCAAATAGTCGATGGATCGAACGAGCAGGTCCTCGGATCTGTTTCATTTAGCCACTCAGTCTAAGTTAACTTCCTCATCAATCAATATCGTATCATCCCCTCCCCTTTGAAAGGAATTGTCCTCAATTCTGAAATCCCATCATCATCAAGGTATGGAGATAGATCCCGACATTAAATGTAGCATGTACTCCATAGTCTCCTGGAAGTTCGATTTTGTATGCGTTATCATTCACTTTCTCGACCACTTTGTAAGGTCCCTCGGCCCTTGGCATTAATTTGTTCTTCCTCTTGCTAGGGAACCTTTCTTTCCTCAAATGTAACCACACCAAATCTCCTGGATTGAAAAACCTCGGCTTCCTATGTTTGTTTGATTTCTTCTTGTAAGCCTCATTAACGGTTTTGATCCGTTCTCTTACCTGTTCATGTAGCTTGATCATAGACTTCAATTTTGACTCCGCATCCTTATGCACCAATTCATCTTTAGGTAACGGTATCAAGTCTAACGGTAAGTAAGGATTTAAACCATAAACAACCTCAAATGGAGAGTGAGTTGTTGCAAACGTGGGAGAACGATTGTAAGCGAACTCGGCATGTGATAATTTTAAATCCCAATCCTTTTGAGTCTTGCTTACCAATCCTCGCAAAATAGTTCCAAGAATACGATTAGTAACTTCAGTTTGCCCATCTGTTTGTGGATGGTGTGAAGTACTAAACAAGAGCTTTGTTCCAACCTTCCTCCATAATGTGTTCCAAAAGTAACTCAAAAATTTGAATCACGATCGAAACTATTGTCTTTGGTATTCCATGTAGCCGAACGATCTCCTTGTAATACAAATCAGCCACATTACTTGCATCATCCGTCTTGTTACAAGCCACAAAATGCGCCATCTTTGAGAAACGATCAACTACCACCATGATAGCATCCTTACCTCGTTGAGTGCGAGGCAAAGCAACAATGAAATCCATCGACACATCTTCCCATGGTCTAATCGGAACCGGCAATGGAGTGTATTCTCCGGGCTTGAACTTGCTTTTCATAAGATGACAAGTCACACACTTGCTCACAATGTTGTATACATCTCCTTGCATCTTTGGCCAATGAAAATGTTCCTTCAATACATCCAACGTCTTTTGCACACCAAAATGACCAGCTAACCCACCTCCATGTGCTTCACGCACCAATAATTCACGAACTGAATGCTTAGGTACACAAAGAAGATTACCTTTGAAGAGGAATCCGTCTTGAATCACGAATTCTTTGAATGAACCATCTTGACATTCCTTGTAAATCTTTCCAAAATCAATATCTTCAATATAGTAATCTTTCAAGGTCTCAAAACCTAGCAAACGAACTTCAAGTGTAGATAATAATGAATAACGGCGTGAAAGAGCATCTGCCACAACGTTACTCTTACCATCCTTATACTTCGATGAAAAATAAAATGATTGTAGGAATTCAACCCACTTAGCATGCCTCGGATTCAGCTTTTGTTGCCCATGTATATGTTTTAATGATTCATGATCCGAGTGTAAAATAAAGTGACTAGGACGAAGATAATGACTCCAATGATTAAGAGCCCTAACAATAGCATAAAATTCCTTGTCATAGGTTGAATAATTAAGTCGAGCTCCTCCCAACTTCTCCGAGAAATAAGCAATGGGTCGCTTATTTTGAATAAGAACAGACTCAATCCCTACACCACTAGCATCGCATTCGACTTCGAAAGGTTGTGAGAAGTCGGGTAATGCTAACACGGGAGCTTCACATAGCTTCCTTTTAATTGTTTCAAACGCCCCTTGGGCAGCCTCGCTCCAATGGAATGTGCCTTTCTTCATACACTCCGTAATGGGACTAGTAACGGTACTAAAATCACGAATAAAACGTCGATAGAAGGAAGCAAGTCCATGAAAAGATCTAACCTCGATTCTTGTTTTAGGACTTGGCCAAGAACGAATAGCCTCTATCTTTGTTTGATCAACCGATACTCCATCTTTCGAGACAACATAACCCAAGAACACCACGTTATCTACCAAGAATGTACACTTCTCGGACTTACCATATAGTAGCTGTTTTGAAGTGTTTCAAACACCGCCCGTAAGTGTTCAAAATGCTCCTGGATGCTCTTACTATAAATTAGAATATCGTCCAAGTAGACGACAACAAAACGTCCCAAGAATGGTTTCAAAACTTCATTCATTAATCTCATAAAGGTACTTGGGGCATTAGTAAGACCGAATGGCATTACCAACCACTCATATAAACCATGCTTTGTTTTGAACGCGGTCTTCCATTCATCACCTTCACGCATTCGAATCTGATGATAACCACTTCTCAAATCGATTTTTGAAAATATGACCGAACCATGAAGCTCATCTAACATATCATCAAGTCTTGGAATAGGAAAGCGATATTTGATAGTGATATTATTTACCGCTCTACTATCGATGCACATCCTCCACGTTCCATCCTTTTTTGGTACAAGCAATGCGGGAACGGCACAAGGACTCATACTCTCACGAACATAGCCACGCTCCATGAGTTCTTCAATTTGACGTTGTAACTCCTTGGTCTCCTCGGGATTACTACGATAAGCGGCCTTATTAGGAAGTGGTGCACCTGGTACGAGATCAATTTGATGCTCAATTCCACGAATAGGAGGCAAACCCGGTGGTACATCTTCGGGGAAGACATCCGTAAACTCGTGCAATAGTTCTTTAAGTATCCCATCTTCATGACTCGTTGTGATGGTCTTTGTAGGACTCTCACTTGAGACCAATGCATATCTTTGTTTCACCATCATCAATAGCTTGCTCCACCTCTCGTTCACTAGCAAACATAGATAAACTTGGTTTCTTACCCTTCTTTGCGTGCATAGCTCGAATTGCTTCCGGGGACATAGGACGCAACACTATCTTCTTGCCATTCACCAATAAAGAATATTCATTACTTCTTCCATTGTGATTAACATTACGATCAAATTGCCAAGGACGTCCTAAGAGAATATGACAAGCATCCATAGGAATAACATCACAAAGCACCTCGTCCTTGTAAGAACCCATTGTAAAACCAACACGTACCTGCCTTGTAACCTTCACCTTGCTACCATCATCAAGCCAATGTAAATTATAAGGTTTAGGATGTACCATAGTAACGAGTGCCAATTTTTCTACCATCTCCGTTGAAGCCACATTCGTGCAACTTCCTCCGTCAATAATCACACTACACCACTTGTCTTTCACTTGACACTTTGTATGAAAAATCTGGTCTCGTTGCTCCGTTGTAATAGGCTCTGTATTAGCTTGCAAAGTACGTCGTAGAACAAGATTAGTATCATACATAGGTGGTTCATAAGGCTCAAAATCCACCTCTCCCTCCTCGGCTTCATTCAATAGAAACAACCCATCTTCGTTGTCTTCTTCAAATAACTCATCACGAACATCCACGGCCTCTCGCAATGTGATATTTCGTTTGTTAGGACAAGCATTCTGAAAGTGTCCAAAACCTTGACACTTAAAACAACGAACAGTAGCCAAACTCTTTTCCTTAGGCGTCTGAACAGTCTTAGGGACTGTTTGAGCGATCAAAAGTGTTGCTGGAACAGTAGGTTTCGAACTAGAACTCGAACTAGCTCCCATATTCTTAGACAAATCAGGTTTACTCCAAGGATTAACTTTCGATGAGTTACTCACATAAGCACGTTTAGTCTTATTTTGCCCTTCCGCCTTGATACAAAGATCACATAACATATCGAAAGAAGAATAAGGGTGCATCTCGACCGCATGAGCAATATTAAGGTTTAACCCTCGAAAGAAACGAGCCATCTTTTGCTCCTCAATCTCCTCTACTTCACTCATAAGGGTTATTCTTTCAAATTCAGCAATATAATCGGCAATACTCAAGCTCCCTTGCATTAATTCAGCCAATTTACGATATAAATCAATCTTATAAGTTTTGGGAACAAACCTCTTTCGTAGCTTACGTTTTAAAGACTCCCATGAAGCTAGCTTTTCCTTCCCTTCACGTGCCCTAGCAGCCTTCAAATTTTCATACCATAAAGATGCATTCTTGCGTAGCTTCAAGATTGCATATTTGCAACGCTTCTCATCATCAATGTCCTTGAAGTCGAACATCCTCTCCATCTGTCTTTCCCATTCAAAATATTCCTCGGGATCCGTGCCACCAACAAACTCTGGAAGTTCATTGATTTTGAACTCATCCATGTACTTGACCGGTTCTCTCCGTGGTTGCATACGTTGTCCTGGGGTAAAGTTGATGTTCTTTAAAGCCTCTTGGAGATTTTGAAGAAAATTTGGATCATTAAAATCCATGATCACCGTCTTGGATCAACAAATCGCTCGATGCCAAATGATACGAAAATTACTCAAAAGAATAAGATTCGTTAGAGTTGCAGCGGAATTAACCAAACTGGACAGATCTTCAAGACTGTCTCGATTGTCGGATTTATAAGATTTGAACGGTTTATGGAATATCGATTTGAACGAGAACTTAGTAATTTTTATGTGTTTTTTTTGTGATATAAACGAAACAAGAAAATAAAAGGATATTTGCTTGAGCTAGACCTATAGCTCAACCAATGGTGAATTATAATCAAGACCTATTGATTATAACTCGTGTTAATGTTCGAAAACGCGTCAAACAATAACGAAATTCGGAACGAAACTCGTCGAACCTATGCTTACACAATGTAAACGAAAACTTTGCAAGTTTATTGATAATTCTTGGATATGAAATAAGGATACAATAGCTCCCTATTTATACTAAGCTAAACCGACTCCTAGAGGACTTAAGGAAACAATCGACTTCCCTAATCTTACTCGACATAGGCTATGGCTAATTTGCCTTATTATAATCCTAATACTTTTAGGGAAAATAATTAAAGGAAATAACAACTAGGAAATAATTAACTAAACCAGATTTTAAGAAAATTGGAAACTTTCCTAAAACCGAATAGACTACTAATTAGGAAAACTTAAATAAGGAAAGATATGGCAACCGACTTTGTGCTTGCCTATGCACGTTTCCTTGCTTCTCCACACTCGGTCTTTGTTGCTTGGCGTCCAAGGTAAGACTATACTTGGAGCCCAAGTAAACACACGACTCCTTTGGGCCGATTCGGACTTGGCACCAAATAGTGATGGATCGAACGAGCAGTCCTGGATGCATTTCATTTAGCTGCTCCAGGTCTAAGTTAACTTCCTCATCAATCAATATCGTATCATAGCCACAGTTCATCATAACCCAAAATATACTCATTTGACTTCAGTTACGACAGTCGTAGAGTATAAATCGCCAATCAGAAACTTGTGCCAACTTGGGCGAATAGTCTCTAGTCAAAAGAATCGACTCATAAGAACAGTATAGTAGCTTTTGCCACGACCAGGCTTTATGAATTTCCAGAACTCTATAAGTGGTCACCGCCGACCAGTGTCCTATACGATCTGTTTATGGGATCGACTAGTCATCCCATATGACCCTATGGCACTTGAACTTGCCATCAATCGCATCACACTCTAGTCACTTTGAGACGTCACCTCCTATAAGTAACCAGGGGCACATACTATGTCAATCCAGTTCACTTCAGCGGGGTTCAATATTGTCTCAACAACCCATTTGGATATAACAAAGTAATGAATGAGTTTAAAGAAATTCGAACGATAAATGCGATTATCATATATGAATAGTCGATACCTTATTGCTACTTCATATCTTATAATCTATAGTGTACATTTTACACTAGTTAAAATGCAATAAAAGCTTAGTAAGTGGATATACCACGTATCCATACATTCCAACTTTATGAATTGTTATTTCCTTCTATTCAATGTTATTTCTAATGACATGAATTTATCTAAGTAGATGTCCGGTCTTCTTACTAGACTTGGGCTCTTATACTTGGAAGATGCTCCCACTGTTATCTTATAACTTGTGATAAAGACTTTGGTAGAGGGATCTACTCTCATTCCCTATGTTGACCATCTTATCACAATGTACTTAGATTCTGTTTGTAGAACTTGCAATGGTTGAAACTAAAATATTTCTCTAGTCACTTTTTCCTAAGTCAACAAAACCAGCCTATGATTTCGATAAATCCTTATAGGTTTGGAAACTAAAATTTGTGTAACCCTTCAACACACAACTTAGTATATCATCCAAACACAAGAACGAATCCCCAATCCTTCTCAAGAATCTTAAAGAATGTTCTTTATGGCTTACAAAAGACCTTTATCCGAATTAACTTGTTATTGACTTATTATGCTCCAAGCATATGATTCATCATGGCATGTGCATTTAGTGGCATACATAATCGTTCTAATGGCTGAAACATTAGATATCAATTTCATGTGATCAACAACTTATTTATGTTCAGTAAATGACTATGACTCTATCATAGTAATTTCACTTTCATCAATATGAATAACCTACTCAACTTTGTTGATGTTAAATAGATATGAAAGAACTTATCATCATAAGGCTCTCGACTCTATGCCAATATTCTCTCAAATTTAACACATAGATTCGGAAATCTAGAATAAATTACACCTTTTTCTAGTTTCCCAATCACTCTTTCATAGAGGAGAACATTGGTACATTATTCTCAATGAGTAATATGATATCAACATATAAGACATGGGAAAAATAATTCTGGCTCCCACTTAACTTCATGTAGAAACATGATTCTTCAACAATGTGAATGAAACCATTCTCAATTATCACATGAACAAAAAGTATGATTATTACAATCCTTTGATGCTTGCTTAAGACCATTATAGGATTGCTTAAGTAAGCTTTGCATAATATGTTAGGATTCTTAGATCTTTATCTAAGGTTTTGTGTTCCGTACACATCCTTCTCTAAATTCCCATTTTAGAAAAGCGAATTTTTAATATCATTTGCCATTCTTCATCAAAATGAAATGTGGCAATTCCTAACATGATTTATCTTGATTAACATCTTCATGTTTATCTATGCTTTTAGGTACTCTAAAGCTCTATTTACTTTAAAGAGACCATCGCCTTAAAGTAAATCTACTCTTGAGATTATAATACTATGGCTATTATGCAAGAAAATCGATTTGGGACTACTCGCAATTGATCATTCAATAGGTCATAATTCCATTATTTTCGAAAAGTAACATATTAACAATAAGACATGTGAACTTTACTCCCACACTATCTAAATAGATTATAGTTCCATTACTTTCAAAAAGTAACACATTAACTATAAGACATGTTTGTAACGATCTACTCCCACTATATCTCTTAGAAATACTTCTATCTTCTTAAGAGATAGCTTTGTGAGATACAAACATATATGGTGAAGTAATACAAGTTCGTCTAGATTGACGTGTTAGCTCGTAAATAGACTAGCTCTATTATGGCAGCTTGGTTCATGAAATATGCGAGTCTGATCCATGTCATTTGTTAAATAGACTTGCTATTTTAGGTATCTCCAGGTTGACCTTTCAGTTTAAAATAATGTACCTATTTTGGTTTTGAAAATCCCCAAAAGTGAGTTCGACAACTCAACCCGACTCATATTAGTTTGATCTTATATGACACAAGGTCATAATCCATAAGTGAGAATCAAATTTATTACTTAGATATTCGCCACCACGATCGGATCGTAATGCTTTAATTCTTATGTTCAATTGGTTCTCTACTTCATTTAGAAATTCACAAATGCTTCACTTTTATATTTGATTAAGTAAACATACCCATATCTACTTAAGTCGTCGGTAAAAGTGACAAAGTAGTTGTAATTTCCCCTTGCGGTGAAGCTCATTGGACCACATACATCGGTATGCATTGGTCCCAACAAATCACATGCTCGTGTCCCTTTAGCACTAAAGGGAGCACGAATCATTTTTCCAAGGATACAAGATTCGCATACTCCATATGATTGAAAATCAAATGGCCCAATAATTCCAGTCGACACTAGCCTTTTGATGCGTTTCTCGTTTACGTGACCTAATCGACAATGCCAAATGTATGATTCATTTGGATCACTTGTTTTAAGTCTTTTGGATTGTATGTTATAGATATCTTTACTCGAGTTTAAAGTTTCAAGAACATAAATGCCATTAATTGAAGTGCCTTGGCCTATGACCAAGTTATTCTAACAAATTTCACAACAATTATTCTTAATAGCAAAAGAAATTCCTTCCATGTCTAACATGGCAACGGAAACGATGTTCTTCGATAAAGAAGGTACAAAATAACAATTATGTAAGTACAACTCAAAGCCATTAGCTAAAACAAGTACATAAGTCCCTCTGGAAATGGCGGCTACCCTAGCTCTATTTCCTAGTCGGAGATCTACATCACGCTTGTTTAGCTTTTCCATATTTCTAAGCCCCTGTAAATGATTACAAAGGTGAGAACCACAACCGGTATCCAATACCCACGTTGAGGTGGAAGTATAAGTTATATCAATAACAAAGATTTCAGAAGAAATATTACCAAGTGGAGCGTCAAGTCCAACATTGATATCTCCGAAATACTTGGGGCAATTTCGCTTCCAATGGACAATGACATTACAATAATGACATTCATCGTAGGATTGGGAACCCTTCTTGGTTTTGGTTGTGGTAGTCTCACTATCTACTTCCAATCCATTATCGGGTTTGGGTTTCTTACCCTTCATTGCCTTTTCTTTAGTAATACCATTACTCCTTTTAGTTGCAAGGATATTTGCAGCAGGAACCAGGGACCAGGGCAACACTGATCAGGCAGCAGGCAACAGTGCCAGTCACACTACCCTATCAGCAACCCTTGCCATGCCTGGTTTGGGAGGTCTCAAGTATCAGTACAAGCTCAACCACCAGCTGCCACCCCGGCCAGCTGAAACAGCAACCAACTAAGTTCAGAAAAGTTCTAAGGAGCCAGGCGTAATTCACCCTGCAATCAAGAGAAAATCAAACTGAAAGTCAAGCTGCTGAAAGGGACATAAAGCATAAAGCAAATTGCCATTTCTGGCTAAACAAAGAAGGAGTTGTTGCTAGGAAGCTTTTGCTTGTCTCTCCATATTTCAGATACAACCTAAGAGCCAAAGTCCAGGCTTTTACTGCACCCATTCGTCCTTATACTCCCAGCCAAAGCAACACAGCAGCCTAGGAAGCAGCATGTCACTATCAGTGCAGGATTTCTGTTGTTTTATTGCAGTTTCTTTTAAATCATTTTTTCATCATTGTAAAATATTTCCAGTACTTTATTTATGTCCTAAGAACGAATCCTGGCCCTTGGATGAGAATTCTAGGTTAAAACTTATAACAGATGATCAGGAGGAAGGCCTATATAAGGACCTCTCTTCCCACTGCATTCAGGCAGCTTTTGATGAATATTAAACCTGAGTTTTCTCTCAATTTTAAATCTTTATAACTTGTTCTTAGTCTGTAGTTAAGAGTCAGGTCTGTTAACATCTTGTGCTTAGACTGTAGGTGTTGAACAAAGTCTGTTGGTGAGGTTCATTCAATCCCGTGCTCAGACTGTGGGTTGTTTGGTCTTGCTGTTAACTTAAGTTGGTTATTATCTGTGATAGACTGTGATAATTTCCAGTTTAAGTTGTCCAAATTATTAGCTTACTTCCCTGTGAGTATTCTATGGGATTGGAGTTGGTAATTATATCCCTGGGTCCTTGATCAGTCTCAAACATCAGTCCTGTGTCAAGCTATCTGATTTTCTTCTATCAGACAGTCCTAATTAATTTATCAAAATTACTTAGAGTCCTTCAAAACCCCTGAAATTTTAGTCAAAGTTAGTTTATTCACTTAGCTTGTAACATTTCGTATTTGTTATGTTTAATTGATGCGTCAAAAGTGTGTGTTAACCGTGTTAGAAATGCGTGACGTCCGTAAGTACGATATGCAATACCCTTCTGAGGTTTGGGTACGGGAGCGAACTTCGGGACGAAGTTCATTTTAAGGGGGGAAGACTGTAATACCCCGTATTTTATATAATCGATTAAACGGATATTATTATATATTAATTATTATGTATTTTATATTACTAATTATGTCGGGATAATAGTTGAGTCGATAATTATATTAAGCTATCGTAAGTTATTTGAGACGGGTTTATATGGAATTCGAAATGTGAGCTGACCCATTGAGTTGGCCCATTAACATGTTCAGCCCATTTAACCCTAAACCCTAAACCTAATAGTATACCCTAACCCTAATAGTTCTCTCCCTCAACCCGCCTCCCTCACGCCTCCCTCCTTCATCAACACCAAACCTCAGCTTTACACACATTGAGAGAGAGAGAGAGAGAGTGAGCTTGGTTGTCGTCAGTGCTGCAAGGAAGAGCTAGGGGCGGTGGTCGACGTTCATAGGCGGCTAGGGTGGCGGTGGTGGTGGCGGAAAGGTAAGGATTCAACCTCTCCCCTCTGTTTTCGCATCTATGTCGGGTTTTGTGGGTGGTTGCGTGTCTGATAGGGGCATTTCTGGTGGTTGTTGACGGGGTATATGGGTAGGGTGGTTAGTGACGAGTGTAGTGGTGGTGGTTAGGGTGGTTATAGGTGATGTTAGTGGTTGTGCAAGGCGGCATCGACAGGGGGGTAGTAAACGTGTTTAAGCAGGGGTTTTCAGGCGGTTTAGATGGTTAGGTTGAGGTGGCACCACCGTGGACTCGGGGGAGGTCGAAATGGTGGTGCCACGGTGTCTGGGTTTGTGGGCTGACGGCGAGCAGGACTGTGGTAGTGTGGCAGGTTATAGGTGTTGGCTGCGGTGGTAGTAAGGAGAGAACAGAGGGTGTTTGGTGAGGCTTGGCGGTGAACCAGGCCAAATGGCAGCCCTGGTTCGACTCGCCGGCGGCAGTCGACCAGGCTGGTGGTGGTTGTTGGTGGTGGGGTCGAAGTGGGGAGCATGGTTGGTGGTTGTCGTGGTGGTGTAGGTGGCGCGTGAATGGTGGGGGTGAGAGTGAAGGCGTGGGTTGTGTTTAATCGGGTTATTCAAATTGTTTTGAGTTTTGAAACGGGTTTGTCGGAGATTTAATCGTTATATTTCGTAATGGGTCGTATTCTTAATTAATTAATTAATTTAATTCCGAATTATTTAAATAATTAAAGACGGGTTTAAGTCGGGTCGTTGAGTTGTTCAATATTTGATTCGGGTTTCCTTAAGCGTATAATTCGTTTAATCTCTATTTATCATATTAGTTATTTAACTTAAATTCCCAAGTCTTTTAAAATAATTCATGTCGGGTTTTGAGTCGGGTTTGTTAAAAGAGAAAAGTTACTATATCGGGAAAGTTTCCATTTTAAGAAATTCTACTTTAGTAACCTTCTATTTTGGGAAGTTGGGTCAGATACTAATCGGGTTATTTTAGTTATCAGTTGGGCATAAGTTTGGTGTCGGGATTGTATTTCGGGAAAGCTTCTATTTTGGGAGATTTCTATATTTAGTAGTTAGTAATTATAAATATTATAATTGTTTTAGGTGACGGATTCGTGAAGGATCGATAATCAGATTCGTTGCTTTATTTTCTGGACTGCTTGAACTACTTAATTGGGTTTGCTGGCACTTTGAGGTAGGGAAATACACTTGACCTATTATCGTTGTTGTTGAATTGTGTTGACTTGATTCGTGGTTGTTGATTTATGTTATGATTCATATACGGGAAGGTGATTGACTGAATTGATCGTGTTGAGTTTGTTATCACAACATTCGGTAGCTGGCATGATTTCATTCATTAATATATATATATATATATATATTGTGTTGCATTAATTTCTGTTGAGCACTTCATATGCATTGGAGTTGGAGGATGGTGTAGGAGTGACGATGTTGAGATACGATGTGAGTTGTGATAAGGCCCAGGCGGGTTCTGCAGGACTTGCCCTGGTGTCCTCATTGCGAGTGGCGGATCGGCTACGGTCGATATATATAGTCTACCGGGGATCGGTATGGCTGGGTTGTCCGGGGTATGAGATATGGGATATGAGTTGAGATGGAGATGGAGGTGACGGAGGAGCATGCATATCATATTTTGTTGTTTTATTGTTTTCCCTACTCAACCTCGTGGTTGACCCTGTGTATTCGTGAACACCTGTGATGACCCAAATATTGGCGAGCAGACTTGACAGGTTAAGAGATAGAACGGGAGCTGGATGGGCGTGAGACACTGGATCAGACGACTTAGTAGCTAGATCATCATCTAGAAGACTTTCACTTTTATTTATGTTAGTTCTTGTAATTTGACCTAAAAAGGTTTTGTAATAATTCAGTTAAAAATAATCATATAAATTGCCTTGGAGTTTAATTTGTTATTCACTACCTCGGGAAACCGAGATGGTAACAGTCCGGTTTATTAGGGAATGTCTTGACGAAGGCTTCTTTTATAAACCGGGGTGTTACATAGCTAGCTTGTTGCCAAATTTCATGATTTTAGCAAGCCAGTTGGTATTTTTAATCAAATTCTGCAGTTTATTGCTTTCCTGAAATAATTCAGGGAACTCTTGCCAAACAAAGATTGAGTCTTTGTGTCAAGCCTGGGGTTTGACACTGCAACATTCTTGTTAGATCTCCTACTCAATATGATATTTCTCCTTGCTTCTACAAACAAGGATGCCATGGAATTTGTGAGATTCTCCTTACAAGATTCTCTTACCAAGGTGGGCATGAATATGGGAGTGGGAGGTGTGGAAGTGGTAAGGTAACAAAGATTTCCATCCTCACCAATGCCAAAGCGTAGTTCTCTAGTCTTATGATTGTCATACAAGGAGCATTTTTCATTGAATGATTGGAGCCATGAATTAATGGTGATTGGTGTAAGAGTATTAGATGAATCCATTGCGGAAAAATAACTACAAAAACGGAGATGAAGGAAACAATTAACGTTTATCGTTATAATACTTATAAATACAAGTATAACATTTATATAGTGACTTCTACCCAACTATAATAAATGATTCCGAGATACATCTTTTCACAAATATGGGCACGGGGAAACCGATACATCCCATACTTATAAAAATTTGGTGAATTAACTCTTTAATTGATTTTACTTTAAAACTCTCGGACGATGTTTTTCATAAAACCCATCTCTAGCCACGGAACATAAGACTAGTCATAATATCCCGTTGAGACCAACCAAATTTCGCGTGTAATAACGTTTTATTACCCCACTTACCCACTGATAAATAAAGGCACCTAGGGAAAACCGAACCTACCCCAAATGTCACGGGGAGTCATGGGTCCTACTATTCTGTAAGGCTAATCTCAATTATAAAATCAGTGAGAGGTCATGTCAATTTATTATCTATCAATTTTAAGTGAGCTAAAAGGTTGAATTATCGATAATTTTAATTGACACGGTCGAAAAACTCGATATGACATGCATGTGTTGTTATGGCGATTTTGCAATACATGCAACATATTAAAAGAAATGCAAAGAAAATAATAAATTCCTAGTATGGCCTTCCTAAAATAGAAAATAAAATAATCTATTACATAATCGGAAACCAACTCCTTTGGTCCCTTGAATCTTCAAGTGGCACGCCTTTCAAGAACACCGTCTTTGTCGGAACGCCTTTCCGAATGGCACCGTCTTGAAGAAACTCCGGAATTACAAATAATAATAAAATACAAAGCTATTCCTATTATACATTTGTAATATGAAAAACTAGTAAAAATAAAAGTGATACGAGATCACATTAAATTACAACCGAATCAATATCCCGTTACATTACGGGTAATATCGATTAAAATCTAAGGCCATACTAAGATAAAATTAAATAATTCAAAATTACATAAATAAAATATGACATTCAACAATGAAATATGCAGCATTATAATATGTGTCTATCATGCCAAATTATGTGCCAAATCGCCCTATTTAACTTATATCAATTATATAGCCCGATTTTATGGAAATTCATGATTTTAACTTATTAAAATTGCTAATAATACTAAAATCTAATTTTAGTCCAAGTTAATTATCCTAACACTCTAAGGGCTCAAAAATTAGTCATTACTCAAATTTTGACAATAATTCAACTTGATGTAATTTCATGCTCATTTTGACCCTAAAATCATAATTATTATGAAATAAATCCAAATTTAATTACAATAATTTCAAAATTTGAATTTTAAATTTTTGAACATTCTGGACTATATCCATGACACTCATAATGTCAAAAATCATGGTTAAAATATTTCGAATTTATTTCGAGAAAAGTAGTTGCGATTTATCGGTTTTATCAAATAAAACATCTAAAGCATACAAAAATTAATCTAATTAATTTTACAACTTTAGATCTGCTAAGTGAGATATAAATGCAACCTAAAACAGTTTTCACATGCCACGTAATTTCTTTTAGCCATTTATGCTAAAATAGTCACTATTTATGTTATTTTTACTCTAAAAATTAATAAATCATGTTAAATGAATCAAGTTCATCTTAAATTTTACACACAGTGATTAAAATATGCATGTGACAACATATTAAAATTTCATGACCTATTTCGAAGTTTAACTATTTTTAACCATTTTACCTCCATTTAATCCATTTTTATCTCATAAAAATCATAAATCATGCAAAATAAATCACATTTATACGAAATTTTACATACAATAAGTAAAATATGCATGTGAGGTCATATAAAAATTTCAAGGTCATAAACTAAGAATAACTATTTTTAGCATTTTAAATACCATTTTAGTCATTAAAATGTAATAAAATAGCTAAAAATCATTAAAATGAGCAATAAAATACCATAAATCATAAAAATGACCTAAAACCATTTTAGGACGAGAATATACAACATGCATCAATATTTCGTGGCTTTATCTAATAAATCACAAATTTTTAGTTTTAATTAAGTTACTAATAACTCGAAAAAACTATAAATCGATTATGCATGCAACATCCTATGCTCTGATAACAATTGTAAGGTTCATATACCTATTATTAGATATTTCTAGTAATTATTTAATCAACATATTAAATTTGTCATTGTGGATCTAATGCATGCATAACAAAATAAAAGAATAAGAAAGAAAAACAATGTTCATTACATTGTTGTATAGCACGAAATGGGCATAAGTAAGGTCTCCTACCTTCACTTGTTCTTGAGCTATGATAAGTATTAAGATGATCCTCCAAGACTCTATATTAGGAGCTCTCCTTTTGATTGCACCCAAGATTTGATCCAAAATTACTACTAATATTAACAAGATATTTTGTAGTAATGTACCCTTAATTATTACTAATATTACTAATACTACTACACTAGTAATATATGACAAATATTAGTATTTGAGTGGTTTTTGAGGTTTTTGCATGTGTGAAGTTTTGAGAAAAAGGTAGAGTAAAAATGAGAACAACAATTGTGCTCCTCTTACTCTTTCTTGTGCCGTCCTAATGCTCCTTATGTAGAGCATTTTGGTTTTCTCATTTTGTCTTATGCAATATTCTTTATGTGTAGGTAGTAGAGTAGCATGAATAAAGCATTTCATAAGATGTTGGAGCATCTTTCTAACAACAAAATGACAAAACCCAAAACTCAAGCATGCTCTTCTTTTAAACGGTGCACTTGAGTATATATGGGTCCATTTTTGACTTATTATATTTGTTCCACAAATGCTTAATAGTCTTATGTCTAATTATATTACATAATTAAATATTAATTTGATCATACAACAATTATGTGACAAATTAATAAACATATATCCACTCAACTTATTGAGTAATCTTTTACCATTATATCAATATATAATGGGTCCCATAATACCTAGTTAGTTAAATTTACAACCTTTTGTAAATGTAAATAACTAATTACCTCTACCTCCAAATATTTATAAAAGCTCAACATAATTTAGTAAATTAATATATTAATCCACTAATTCGAATCTTATTTAATCACATTACAATAAGATACAAAATCCAACTTATATAAATAAGGGATTAATTCATCCGTATCGAATACAATTAATTAAATATTTATTTGGGTCTTATCCTTTAGGTGTGACCTTAAAGGATCAACTGATCACAACCGTGAACACGACAGTAACGTAAAACTCTAGTCAACCAATCGTTATTGATTAATGTTGATCAGTTGACTATATAATTTATCATCCCTTCCGTATTCTTATTATGAGATTTTAATTATGTGATCGCACTATTGTTGAGGACATATACTCCAACAAATGTGACTCGTTGTGTGAACCACTTGTCTTACTTCATAAGCTAGTCCTTTTGACTCGTTGTGTTAACCATTCTTACTTGTTCATTAGTCCTTGTGACTCGTTGTGTGAACCATTTGTCCTTGTTCATTAGTCCTTGTGACTCGTTGTGTGAACCATTTGTCCTTGTTTATTAGTCAATGTGACTCGTTGTGTGAACCATTAGTCCTAGTTCATTAGTCTTTGTGACTGCTTGTGTTAACCATTTGTACTTGTTCATAATCTATGTGACTCGTTGTGTGAACCATTTGTCCTTGTTCATTTGTCCATGTGACTCGTTGTGTGAACCATTTGTCCTTGTTCATTAGTTCTTGTGACTCGTTGTGTGAACCATTTTTCCCTGTTTATTAGTAAATACGACTCGTTGTGTGAACCATTTGTCCTTGTCAGTTAATCTGACTCGTTGTGTGAACCATCTGTCCTAGTTCATTAGTCCTTGTAACTCTTTATGTGAACCATTTCTCCCTGTTTATTAGTAAATGTGACTCGTTATGTGAACCATTAGTCCTAGTTCATAAGTCCTTGTGACTCGTTGTGTTAACCATTTGTACTTGTTCATTAGTCCTTGTGGCTCGTTGTGTGAACCATTTATCCTTGTTCATTAGTCCTTGTGACTCGTTGTGTGAACCATTTGTCCTTGTTTAATAGTAAATGTATCTCGTTAAGTGAACCATTTGTCCTAGTTTGTAAGTCTTTGTGACTCGTTGTGTTAACCGATTGTACTTGTTCCTTATCCAAGTGACTCGTTGTGGGAAGCATTTGTGCTTGTTCATTAGTTCCTGTGACTCGTTGTGTGAACCATTTGTCCTTGTTCATTGGTCCATGTGACTCGTTGTGTGAACCATTTGTCCATGTTCATTAGTCCTTGTGACTCATTGAGTGAACCATCTATCCCTGTTTATTAGTAAATGTGACTCATTGTGTGAACCATTAGTCCTAGTTCATAAGTCCTTATGATCCGTTGTGTTAACCATTTGTACTTGTTCATTAGTCCTTGTGACTCGTTGTGTGAACCATTTGTCCTTGTTCAATTGTCCATCTGACTCGTTGTGTGAACCATTTGTCCTTGATCATTAGTCCATGTGACTCGTTGTGTTAACCATTTGTACTTGTTCATTAGTCCTTGTGACTCGTTGTGTGAACCATTTATCCTTGTTTATTAGTAAATGTGACTCGTTGTGTGAACCATTAGTCCTAGTTTATAAGTCTTTGTGACTCATTGTGTTTACCATTTGTACTTGTTCATTATCAAAGTGACTCGTTGTGGGAAGCATTTGTCCTTGTTCATTAGTCCATGTGAGTCATTGTGTGAACCATTTATACTTGTTCATTAGTCCATGTGACTCGTTGTGTTAACCATTTGTACTTGTTCATTAGTCTTTGTGACTCGATGTGTGAACCGTTTGTCCTTGTTTATTAGTAAATGTGACTCATTGTGTGAACCATTAGTCCTAGTTTATAAGTCTTTGTGACTCGTTGTGTTAACCATTTGTACTTGTTCATTATCAAAGTGACTCGTTGTGGGAAGCATTTGTCCTTGTTCATTAGTCCATGTGAGTCGTTGTGTCAACCATTTATCCTTGTTCATTAGTCCTTGTGACTCGTTGTATGAACCATTCGTCCTTGTTTAATAGTAAATATGACTCGTTGTGTGAACCATTTGTCCTTGTTCATTAGTCCTTGTGACTCGTTGTGTGAACCATTTCTCCCTGTTTATTAGTAAATGTGACTCGTTATGTGAACCATTAGTCCTAGTTCATAAGTCCTTGTGACTCGTTATGTTAACCATTTGTACTTGTTCATTAGTCCTTGTGGCTCGTTGTGTGAACCATTTATCCTTGTTCATTAGTCCTTGTGACTCGTTGTGTGAACCATTTGTCCTTGTTTAATAGTAAATGTATCTCGTTAAGTGAACCATTTGTCCTAGTTTGTAAGTCTTTGTGACTCGTTGTGTTAACCGATTGTACTTGTTCCTTATCCAAGTGACTCGTTGTGGGAAGCATTTGTGCTTGTTCATTAGTTCATGTGACTCGTTGTGTGAACCATTTGTCCTTGTTCATTGGTCCATGTGACTCGTTGTGTGAACCATTTGTCCATGTTCATTAGTCCTTGTGACTCATTGAGTGAACCATCTATCCCTGTTTATTAGTAAATGTGACTCATTGTGTGAACCATTAGTCCTAGTTCATAAGTCCTTATGATCCGTTGTGTTAACCATTTGTACTTGTTCATTAGTCCTTGTGACTCGTTGTGTGAACCATTTGTCCTTGTTCAATTGTCCATCTGACTCGTTGTGTGAAACATTTGTCCTTGATCATTAGTCCATGTGACTCGTTGTGTTAACCATTTGTACTTGTTCATTAGTCCTTGTGACTCGTTGTGTGAACCATTTATCCTTGTTTATTAGTAAATGTGACTCGTTGTGTGAACCATTAGTCCTAGTTTATAAGTCTTTGTGACTCATTGTGTTAACCATTTGTACTTGTTCATTATCAAAGTGACTCGTTGTGGGAAGCATTTGTCCTTGTTCATTAGTCCATGTGAGTCATTGTGTGAACCATTTATCCTTGTTCATTAGTCCATGTGACTCGTTGTGTTAACCATTTGTACTTGTTCATTAGTCCTTGTGACTCGATGTGTGAACCGTTTGTCCTTGTTTATTAGTAAATGTGACTCATTGTGTGAACCATTAGTCCTAGTTTATAAGTCTTTGTTACTCGTTGTGTTAACCATTTGTACTTGTTCATTATCAAAGTGACTCGTTGTGGGAAGCATTTGTCCTTTTTCATTAGTCCAAGTGAGTCGTTGTGTCAACCATTTATCCTTGTTCATTAGTCCTTGTGACTCGTTGTATGAACCATTCGTCCTTGTTTAATAGTAAATATGACTCGTTGTGTGAACCATTTGTCCACGTTCATTAGTCCTTGTGACTCGTTGTGTAAACCATTTCTCCCTGTTTATTTGTAGATGTGACTCGTTGTGTGAACCATTAGTCCTAGTTCATAAATCCTTGTGACTCGTTTTGTTAACCATTTGTACTTTTTTATTAGTCCTTGTGACTCGTTGTGTGAACCATTTGTCCTTGTTCATTAGTCCTTGTGACTCGTAGTGTGAACCATTTGTCCTTCTTTATTAGTAAATGTGACTCGTTGTGTGAACCATTAGTCCTAGTTCATTAGTCTTTGTGACTCCTTGTGTTAACCATTTGTACTTGTTCCTTATCCATGTGACTCGTTGTGTGAACCATTTGTCCTTGTTCATTTGTCCATGTGAGTCGTTGTGTGAACCATTTGTCCTTGTTCATTAGTCCATGTGACACATTTTGTGAACCATTTGTCCTTGTTCATTAGTCCTTGTGACTCATTGTGTGAACCATTTGTCCCTGTTTATTAGTAAATGTGACTGATTGTGTGAACTATTAGTCCTAGTTCATAAGTCCTTGTGACTCGTTGTGTTATCCATTTATCCTTGTTTATTATTAAATGTGACTCGTTGTGTGAACCATTAGTCCTAGTTTATAAGTCTTTGTGACTCGTTGTGTTAACCATTTGTACTTGTTCATTATCCAAGTGACTCATTGTGAGTACCATTTATAAAACCTCATCATAATTTAGTAAATTAATATATTAATCCACTAAATTGAATCTTATTTAATCACATACAATAAAATACAAAATCAAACTCATATAAATAAGGGATTAATTAATCCGTATCGAATACAATTGATTAATTATTTATTTGGGTTTCATCCTTTAGGTGTGACCTTTAGGGATCAACTGATCACCACCGTCAACATGACGGTAACGTGAAACTCTAGTCAGCCAATCGTTATTGATTAATGTTGATCAGTTGACTATATAATTTATCATCCCTTCCGTATTTTTATTATGAGATTTTAATTATGTGATCGCACTATTGTTGACGATAGACATATACTCCAACAAATGTGACTCGTTGGGTGAACCATTAGTCCTACTTCATAAGCTAGTCCTTGTGACTTGTTGTGTTAACCATTCTTGCTTGTTCATTAGTCCTTGTGACTCGTTGTGTGAACCATTTGTCCTTGTTCATTAGTCCTTGTGACTCGTTATGTGAACCATTTGTCCTTGTTTATTAGTAATTGTGACTCGTTGTGTGAACAATTAGTCCTAGTTCATTAGTCTTTGTGACTCCTTGTGTTAACCATTTGTACTTGTTCATTATCCTTGTGACTCGTTGTGGGAACCATTTGTCCTTGTTCATTGGTCCATGTGACTCGTTGTGTGAACAATTTGTCCTTGTTCATTAGTCCTTGTGACTCGTTGTGTGAACCATTTGTCCCTGTTTATTAGTAAATATGACTCGTTGTGTGAACCATTTGTCCTTGTTTATCAGTCAATCTGACTCGTTGTGTGAACCATCAGTCCTAGTTCATTAGTCCTTGTGACTCGTTATGTGAACCATTTCTCCCTGTTCATTAGTAAATGTGACTCGTTGTGTGAACCATTAGTCCTAGTTCATAAGTCCTTGTGACTCGTTGTGTTAACCATTTGTACTTGTTCATTAGTCCTTGTGGCTCGTTGCTTGTGTACCATTTGTCCTTGTTCATTAGTCTTTGTGACTCGTTGTGTGAACCATTTGTCCTTATTTAATAGTAAATGTAACTCGTTGTGTGAACCATTAGTTCTAGTTTGTAAGTCTTTGTGACTCGTTGTCTTAACCGATTGTACTTGTTCCTTATCCAAGTGACTCGTAGTGGGAAGCATTTGTCCTTGTTCATTAGTTCATGTGACTCGTTGTGTGAACCCTTTGTCCTTGTTCATTAGTCCATGTGACTTGTTGTGTGAACAATTTGTCCATGTTCATTAGTCCTTGTGACTCATTGTGTGAACCATTTATTCCTGTTTATTAGTAAATGTGACTCATTGTGTGAACCATTAGTCCTAGTTCATAAGTCCTTATGACCCGTTGTGTTAACCATTTTTACTTGTTCATTAGTCCTTGTGACTCGTTGTGTGAACCATTAGTCCTAGTTCATTTGTCTTTGTGACACCTTGTGTTAACCATTTGTACTTGTTCATTATCCATGTGACTCGTTGTGTGAACCATTTGTCCTTGTTCATTAGTCCATGTGAGTCGTTGTGTGAACCATTTGTCCTTGTTCATTAGTCCATGTGACACATTTTGTGAACCATTTGTCCTTGTTCATTAGTCCTTGTGACTCATTGTGTGAACCATTTGTCCCTGTTTATTAGTAAATGTGACTGATTGTGTGAACGATTAGTCATAGTTCATAAGTCCTCGTGACTCGTTGTGTTAACCATTTATCCTTGTTTATTAGTAAATGTGACTCGTTGTGTGACCCATTAGTCCTAGTTCATAAGTCCTTGTGACTCGTTGTGTTAACCATTTATCCTTGTTTATTAGTAAATGTGACTCGTTGTGTGAACCATTGGTCCTAGTTTATAAGTCTTTGTGACTCGTTGTGTTAACCATTTGTACTTGTTCATTATCCAAGTGACTCATTGTGAGTACCATTTATAAAACCTTATCATAATTTAGTAAATTAATATATTAATCCACTAAATCGAATCTTATTTAATCACATACAATAAGATACAAAATCCAACTCATATAAATAAGGGATTAATTAATCCGTATCGAATACAATTAAATAATTATTTATTTGGGTCTCATCCTTTAGGTGTTACCTTAAGGGATCAACTGATCACCGCCGTCAACACGACAGTAACGTCAAACTCAAGTCAACCAATCGTTATTGATTAATGTTGATCAGTTGACTATATATTTTATCTTTCCTTCCGTATTCTTATTATGAGATTTTAATTATGTGATCGCACTATTGTTGAGTACATATACTCCAACAAATGTGACTCGTTGTGTGAACCACTAGTCTTACTTCATAAGCTAGTCCTTGTGACTCGTTGGGTTAACCATTCTAACTTGTTCATTAGTCCTTGTGACTCGTTGTGTGAACCATTTGTCCTTGTTCATTAGTCCTTGCAACTCGTTGTGTGAACCACTTGTCCTTGTTTATTAGTAAATGTGACTCGTTGTGTGAACCATTAGTCCTAGTTCATTAGTCTTTGTGACTCCTAGTGTTAACCATTTGTACTTGTTCATTATCCATGTGACTCGTTGTGTGAACAATTTGTCCTTGTTAATTAGTCCTTGTGACTCGTTGTGTGAACCATTTGTCCCTATTTATTAGTAAATATGACTCGTTGTGGGAACCATTAGTCCTAGCTCATTAGTCCTTGTGACTCGTTATGTGAACCATTTCTCCCTGTTTATAAGTGAATGTGACTCGTTGTGTGAACCATTAGTCCTAGTTCATAAGTCCTTGTGACTGGTTGTGTTATTCATTTGTACTTGTTCATTAGTCCTTGTGGCTCGTTATGTGAACCATTTGTCCTTGTTCATTAGTCCTTGTGACTCGTTGTGTGAACCATTTGTCCTTATTTAATAGTAAATATAACTCGTTGTGTGAACCATTAGTCCTAGTTTGTAATTCTTTGTGACTCGTTGTCTTAACCGATTGTACTTGTTCCTTATCCAAGTGACTCGTAGTGGGAAGCATTTGTCCTTGTTCATTAGTTCATGTGACTCGTTGTGTGAACCCTTTGTCCTTGTTCATTAGCCCATGTGACTTGTTGTGTGAACCATTTGTCCATGTTCATTAGTCCTTGTGACTCATTGTGTGAACCATTTATTCCTGTTTATTAGTAAATGTGACTCATTGTGTGAACCATTAGTCCTAGTTCATAAGTCCTTATGACCCGTTGTGTTAACCATTTTTACTTGTTCATTAGTCCTTGTGACTCGTTGTGTGAACCATTAGTCCTAGTTCATTTGTCTTTGTGACACCTTGTATTAACCATTTGTACTTGTTCATTATCCATGTGACTCGTTGTGTGAACCATTTGTCCTTGTTCATTAGTCCATGTGAGTCGTTGTGTGAACCATTTGTCCTTGTTCATTAGTCCATGTGACACATTTTGTGAACCATTTGTCCTTGTTCATTAGTCCTTGTGACTCATTGTGTGAACCATTTGTCCCTGTTTATTAGTAAATGTGACTGATTGTGTGAACGATTAGTCATAGTTCATAAGTCCTCAAACTCGTTGTCTTAACCATTTATCCTTGTTTATTAGTAAATGTGACTCGTTGTGTCACCCATTAGTCCTAGTTCATATGTCCTTGTGACTCGTTGTGTTAACCATTTATCCTTGTTTATTAGTAAATGTGACTCGTTGTGTGAACCATTGGTCCTAGTTTATAAGTCTTTGTGACTCGTTGTGTTAACCATTTGTACTTGTTCATTATCCAAGTGACTCATTGTGAGTACCATTTATAAAACCTCATCATAATTTAGTAAATTAATATATTAATCCACTAAATCGAATTTTATTTAATCACATACAATAAGATACAAAATCCAACTCATATAAATAAGGGATTAATTAATCCGTATCGAATACAATTAAATAATTATTTATTTGGGTCTCATCCTTTAGGTGTTACCTTAAGGGATCAACTGATCACCACCGTCAACACGACAGTAACGTCAAACTCAAGTCAGCCAATCGTTATTGATTAATGTTGATCAGTTGATTATATATTTTATCTTCCCTTCCGTATTCTTATTATGAGATTTTAATTATGTGATCGCACTATTGTTGAGTACATATACTCCAACAAATGTGACTCGTTGTGTGAACCACTAGTCTTACTTCATAAGCTAGTCCTTGTGACTCGTTGGGTTAACCATTCTTACTTGTTCATTAGTCC
Source organism: Silene latifolia (assembly GCF_048544455.1). Taxonomy (NCBI): domain Eukaryota; kingdom Viridiplantae; phylum Streptophyta; class Magnoliopsida; order Caryophyllales; family Caryophyllaceae; genus Silene; species Silene latifolia. The sequence goes on from NC_133532.1 coordinate 38,832,090, forward strand.
TTGTGACTCGTTGTGTGAACCATTTGTCCTTGTTCATTAGTCCTTGCAACTCGTTGTGTGAACCACTTGTCCTTGTTTATTAGTAAATGTGACTCGTTGTGTGAACCATTAGTCCTAGTTCATTAGTCTTTGTGACTCCTAGTGTTAACCATTTGTACTTGTTCATTATCCATGTGACTCGTTGTGTGAACAATTTGTCCTTGTTAATTAGTCCTTGTGACTCGTTGTGTGAACCATTTGTCCCTGTTTATTAGTAAATATGACTCGTTGTGTGAACGATCAGTCCTAGCTCATTAGTCCTTGTGAGTCGTTATGTGAACCATTTCTCCCTGTTTATTAGTAAATGTGACTCGCTGTGTGAACCATTAGTCCTACTTCATAAGTCCTTGTGACTGGTTGTGTTATTCATTTGTACTTGTTCATGAAGGAAATGTAGATTCATATACACTTTAACATACTCATATATGTCTAAAATAATTTGTCATAAAATTAAAACGGATTTTATGCATGCAAACAATATAATAAAAGAGAAGAAATCATATCCTTACATAGATGTTTCGGTTTTATAGGGCACAAAAGAAATCTCCTTTTCTTTTGTTCTTGAGCTTTCCTTATGGATGAACAAGATCTAAGTTTAAGATCTCTCCCCAAGCTTTATACCCAAGGCTAACTCTAAATCTAATTAATATTATTTGATCTAGTATAATATTAATCTTAGTAGAAAATTGAACCAAAACTCTTTAAATCATATGAAAGTCTCGGTTTTTAAGAGAGAAGAAGAGAGGATTTTCTTCTCACTAGAACTTGTATTTTGGATGAGTAAGTGAATGAATGAAGATACAAAACATTTTGTATATTATTAGGTAAAAATATGAGAAAACCATCATGGGTTTTGTCTTCCCTAAACCGTGTAAGAGGAGGGCTTTAGAAGAGCCAATGCATGAAAAAATTGTTCTTCACAATGAACAATAGGCTTGCATGGCTAGTGACTAGTGTAATCATCATGTCTTCCACTAATTACAATCAACATATAATTAGCTCATAAACCCTCTAAATTTCGGCCCACTTGGTAATATGGATTCCATATTATTTTTGTCAATTGTCAATATGTCACATGTCATATGTGATATAAATTTGTTATGTATTCTTAACATATTAAAAATCAACGTATTATTAAAAATACGTCATATACAAAAATCGACTCAGTAATTTCATAATTACTTGTGCCAAAATATTTTACCATTTATAAATTACAACCGGTTGTATTTATAACAATTCATTCAAATTTAATTGTTACATTAAACAATTATTTCATCTGAGTAATGATACAATTCAATTACTCAGACCGTATCTCATTTAATCACATTTCAATTTGATACGTAAATTTTACTTCCAAAATCGTCCGTCAATTTTCAAGTAATTTAATTAACTCGCAACATTATACGATTAATTAAATAATCAATTAAGAGTATTGCCCTTTAGGTATGACCTAGGGGGTCAATTGATCACCACCGTCACACGACAAGATAATGTCAAACTCTAGTCACCAATCATTACCGATATATGTTGACCGGGTTGACAAGAATAATATTACTTCCCAATTGTATTCTTTAAAATGAGATTTAATAATGATATTTAAATCATGTGATCGCACTATTGTTGAGGACATATTTCCCAACAATCTCCCACTTGTCCTCGACAAGTGTGCGTCACCAATTCTCTTGTCCTATTACTATCTCCCACTCAATGCAAGGTGTCTTTCGGGTCGTACTTGCAAGTGATCATATCGAGAGTGGTTTCCTCGATCTGGAGAATAACTGATTGACCGGATTTATCCACTCGGATACCGTCCGAGCGTGGCCACGCATTTCCGATTCATTACTCCTCGAGTGGCCCCGAGATATTGTTATAACCCCGACAAGGGGATGGACAATTCCTATCGCACTCATTCCCTTCGACTAGCCACACCATCATAACCCAAAATATGCCCATTTGACCCCATTTACGAAGGTCGTAGTAACACAAATCAAAGTTAATCAAATCGTGCCATCTTAGGTGAATAGTCTTTAGTCAAAAGAATCGACTCATTAGAATACTATAGCAGCTCTCGCCACGACCAGGCTATATAAATTTGCCAGAACTCTATAAGCGGTCATTAGGCCCGACAAGGTGTTCCTAACATCTGCCTATGTGATCGACTAGTCATCTCACATGACTGTATGGCACTTGAACTTGCCATCAATCGCATCACACTCTAGTCACTTCGAGACGTCACCTCATACAAGTGACTATGGGCGAATACAATGTTAATCCGTGTTCACTTTAACGGGGTTCAATTGTCACTACAACCCGTTTGGATGTAACAAAGTATAATAAAAGAGTTTTAAAAAATAAAACTCGAACGACAAATGTGATTATCACATATGAATAGTCAATGCTTGATTACTATTTCATATTCTATAATCTAATTTGATCTTGTACGTAGTTGTTCATTTCAATTCAATTGAAATGACATGACTCATCATGTTTAGCCTTTGAGAAGGCTTTGGTTAGTAGGTTTTATCAACTTCTTGTACCTTACTCAACCTCACTACATACTCGTTTTCCTTTGTAATGTATACATTTGCATTACAAAACTTTCTGAGTACGTGTCGAGATCCAATCAAGACATAGGCCCTCTTAGCCTAAGAATAGCTCCCACTGATTTCACAGTGTGCGGGACTCATCCTCTTGCACATCTCATGATTGCAAGTGTACTCAATTTCCGTTATAAATATCTCTCATTGTTCTTAATTGCCTAGAACGATTCTAGAAAATCTACTTCTTAATTATCATAACCACAATGGTATCTTAACCATCATAACCACAATGGTATCTTAACCATCCTAATGTGTTTTGATTATGGTTTTGTCGGAAACCATGCGCAACCTCAATTGTCAATTGTCACTTGTGTAACACCCTTACACAAAATTGCATCATAAACACTTTGCATTATAGCCTTAATGCTTCTGCAAGCACTTAAGGACAATCTTTATGGCGTACTTGACAAAGATTACTTAAATTCGATTTTTGAAAACAACTCATCATGCTCAAAGCATATGAAGTGTTATACATAATTTCCTTTTAATTGATTCGCAAATGAAGTAAATGAAACCAATCAAATATGTTCAATTTAATTGAACTGGTCATGAATCTTATCAACATAAGACTTCTTATTGACGCTAATATCACGTGGATTTATCTTCATAAATCCGTATATTAATGATGTATTATAATACTCCAAAAGTCTTAAATCATTCGCAATGATCAATATGTCATCCACATATCGGACTAATTAAAATTTCCGTAACTCCCACTAAACTCCATGTATAAACACAACTTCTCGACTTATCGAGAAATGTTTTATCACATGATCAAAATGTTGATTCTAACTCATTATTGTCCTACTTAAGACCCTCTCTTAAGTTTCACACTATCTTAGGATTGCAAGAATCTACTAAACTCAAGACATGTATTGAATACATTCCTTCTAATTGAAGAAGTGGGTTTTAGATTCACTCGCTATGTATTTCATAATAATGAAACACAATCCTTAAGAAGATCCAAATAGACTTAAGCATTTCAATTGGTGCAAAAACCCTTTGCAACTAATCAAACCTTGAAATCTCTCTTTATTAGTGCAAAACCCTTTGCAACTAATCAAGCCTTTTATTTCGGATTTTCATGGCTCTAAGCCTTATATTGAGTTGTGACTTAATCACTCTTATGTAAGTCATATGTTCATTACTTTCTAGAAGTAATCAACTTGAATCAAACGATTTCTTTTGTAAGTTGTAAGCTCTTTACTTTCTTAAAAGTAACATGAATTCATCATTTTTAACAAGTGACGAATTTTAACCTCCTAGGTTTTGAAGAAACAATGTCTTACACAAAACGTCTCATGTAGCCAAGAAAGACCAGTTTCTTGCGACAACGTTTTACACAAAACATCTCACGTAGCCAAGAAAGTCCAGTTTCTTGCGACATAACATCTTTGTGGCTCGACATAACATCTTTGTGGCTCTTTGAATAATTTCTCCCACTCTGTCTTCTAAAAATAAACTTGTATTTTAGAAAGACAGCTTCATGAGCCGCAAACCCGTCGTACTCATGAAAATAGAAAGGGAAAAATGAGCATTTGTTTCTTGTGAAAACTTACAAACATGGTACCCTTACCATTTCATATCTCATATGATTCGTATTAGTGGAAAAATAATTTAGACAAAATGATAAAATCCCCAAAAGGATCAAGTAACTCAAAGTAACTTGATTGAAGTCCAAACCATATCGAATAGCGTTTGAATTCTTATCCATCCACACATTATTTCATAATGCGTGCTAAGAGAGATTAACTTGTGATACTATATCACATTTCCATTGGCTTATATCAAAGTCTTCACTTTGATAATCCCATCACGACTAAATCGTGATTCTTTGAACTCTTTGAAGTTCTTCAAAGATTTCTCCTTTTACCTTATTAAGTGAACATATTAGCGTCAACTTAAATCGTTGGTAAAAGATAATGATCAACCTATTTTGGATCGTTGATTTACAACCTCAATCTCCTTTTCAACCAAAAGGTACGAGACATCTTGCTTTGAATACAAGATACGCATAAACCATTAACAATCTAATGGCTTCAAGAGTACTCGATAACTCTTTGCGTTCATCATTCCAGAATTTAAGGTTTAATCTTGGGTTACCAATTTGAGTCTTACATCATCTACATGATATATCATTCTAGTTTGGTTTAGAATATATTCACCTTGATAATGGGCTAGCCATACATCAAATCGTGGTGTATAGGGTCACAAAAGTGAAACCTCTTTTGTATCGTAACAAGTATATATTCTTATTTAGAGTTTATGCACTTAATAGTCACAATTAAGTACCACTTTAAATCCAAAAACTAAATTGAGTACACAATTACTCTACCTCTCGACATTATTGTTGCTAGTCGTCATATTCTAAGCATCCTATGTATCAAGTACAATGATGAAAACCTCCATTGGTTTCTAATATTGACGAAGTAGTACTAGCAAAAATTTATGTTTAACCAATTAAACACTTAACGAAGAAGGTCCCATTAGATGTCACACAACTAACTTGTTGATTCTTCAATAATTTGGGGTAGTTTCCTTTCTCGTGTCTAACATTTAAGACAATGGAAACTTTATCGGTCGGGATTGATAGGTTTAGTATCGTCATTCTCAACAACTTTACCTTTAACATTACCTTGTATCAATTCCATTATAATCTTTACTTCTTGAACCTCGTCCTTATCTTAACGGTTTAAGAGAATGCTCCCACTTAATTCAATGAGTCTTTGCTTTGAGAAGCAAAGTTGAATTCATGAAGATCACTCTTCATTTGTTCATTTTAGTCTTAAAACTTTCATTGAAGTGGTTGCGTTATTTTGGCCAATTACGAATTCTGAAAATCTAATCACCAAAACAGTTTATCGCTTCAAGGTACTTAATTCAATTAAGTATATGAAACATAATCCATTGTAAGTAGAAGTATTAGTCAAGAATCAAAAACCTGTTTGATAATGAATAACTTTAATCTATACTCTTTACAAGAGATCCTTAGCAATGGTTCGTTTGAGGTTTTAGAAGCAATTCAAATTTTGTCTTTAGTTACGATGTTTTAATGGAGATTTGTATCAAAATCGAAATGATATCGTATATGAATTGTGGTAAAGAAATAGAACAATATAATAACGGAATAATGGAAAACTTGACATTTATCGTTTTATTAATACTTGTAAATAACAAGTAAAGCATTTACATAGTGACCTCTACCCAACTATGATAAATGATTCCAAGACCCAAATTCATATTAACTTGGGCACGGTATGGCCGATGAAACCCTTATCAATATAACTCGGTGGATTAACGCTTTAATCGATTCTACTTTTAGAACTCTTGGTCGATAAAATTACTCTAATATTTATCTATAGCCCGGAACACATGCAACTACGGTCGCGAATACTTCCGTTGAGCTCAATCCAAATTTCGAATAAATGCGTCCATGATCCAAATCCACATCAACTTGGGCACGGTATGGCCGATGAAACCCTCATCAATATGAATTCGGTGGATTAACACTCATCACCCACTTCCCCTACGTAACAAGGTTTGTACCCCGGTAGGGCCGAGTGCACTCCCTCGCGAAATAGGTTTTCATGGTTTCTACTATTTGGTAAGGCTATGTCTCAATTGTTTTGTTTTAGCGAGAGGTCATGTCAATTTATTATCTATCACGTTTTAAGTGAACTAAAGCGGTGAACTATGATAATTCGAATTGACACGGTCGATAAACTCGATAAAAGAAGACAATGCATGTTTAGTTATGGCGATTTAGCGATGCATGTGACATAAAATAAAATGCAAGCATAAAGATAAATAAATCCTAGTATGGCCTTTCCTAAAATAGAAAAACTATTAATCTATTACATATTCGGAAACCAACTCCATTGGTCCCTTGAACTTCGGTTGTGGCACGCATCTCGAGGTAACACCGTCTTTATGTATCGCCATTCTTGAAGAAATCCGTCTTTGGGAACTCCGGAATGAATTTAAATTACATAATAAATTACATAATTTCCTATTATACATTTGTAACTAAAATAAAATAAATCTATTAAATTACAAAACGGTGATACGAGATCACAATAAAAATTACAACCGAATCGATATTCCCATACATTTCGAGAAATATCAATTAAAATCTAAGGCCATACTAAGTAAAATTACATAATTCAAAAATTACATAAATTAAAATTATGACAATCATAAAGAAAAATGCAGTATTATAATATGTATGAACATGCTCAATTTTAATGCTAAATCGCCTTTAATTAGCCAATATCATATATTACTTGGTTTTTTTTTTGATTTTGCGTGATTTCAACATTTTATAATCACAAAAATACATAAACTCATATTTATGCATAAGTTAATTACCCTAACCTCTTAGGACTCAAAATATAGTCTTCACTAATAATTTGACCATAATTAACTTTTATTTACAAAATTGTTCATAAATGGACCAAAAATACAAAAATAAGCTCTTAAACTTCAAATAAATCACAAAATTTCAAATAAATTTGAAATTTGAAATTTAAATTCATGAACATTCTGGAAAAATTCCATGACACTCATAATGTTCAAAATCTTAGGTTAAAAATTTCGAAAGTTTTCCCGAAAAACAATGTTGCGGTTTATCGATATTTAATAAAATAATCATAAAAATGCATGGAAAAATTATTTTCACTAACTTTTCAATTTTAGATCTGAAAAATACAATAAAATGCAACATTATACGTTTTTCCTAAGTCATAGATTATATTTTATTAATTTTCACCAATAATGTCACTATTTATGCCATTTTTCTTCAAAAATTCATAAATCATGCTAAAAGACTTCTTTATAGCCAATTATTTTACACACATCTTGTAAAATTGCATGTGACAACATATTAATTTTCTATGACCAGATTCGAAATTTAACTCATATTAACCTATTTTTCTCTTAAATCCGAATTTAATAATGAAAAATTCATTTTTCGAGCATAACAAGTGCAAAAAATATGAAAATTTACAGGTTATCTCAAAATAATATATGTAACAACATATCCAAAAACCAAGTGATAATTCGAAGTATAGCTATTTTTAGACCAAAAATGACATTTTTACTCATAAAATCACATTTAAATGCCATTATTGTAAATTATGAACAATAAAAATCCGAAAAATTAACCAAAATATCCTAAAACACTTTAGGACCAGAAATATTAACATGCATGTAATAATTTCGTGATATATCATAATAACACAAATTTTACAAGTTTTATTTTGTTATTCATATAACTCGGAAAAACTTTTAACCAATTTGCATGCAAACAACCGTGGCTCTGATACCAATTGAAGGAAATGTAGATTCATATACACTTTAACATACTCATATATGTCTAAAATAATTTGTCATAAAATTAAAACGGATTTTATGCATGCAAACAATATAATAAAAGAGAAGAAATCATATCCTTACATAGATGTTTCGGTTTTATAGGGCACAAAAGAAATCTCCTTTTCTTTTGTTCTTGAGCTTTCCTTATGGATGAACAAGATCTAAGTTTAAGATCTCTCCCCAAGCTTTATACCCAAGGCTAACTCTAAATCTAATTAATATTATTTGACCTAGTATAATATTAATCTTAGTAGAAAATTGAACCAAAACTCTTTAAATCATATGAAAGTCTCGGTTTTTAAGAGAGAAGAAGAGAGGATTTTGTTCTCACTAGAACTTGTATTTTGGATGAGTAAGTGAATGAATGAAGATACAAAACATTTTGTATATTATTAGGTAAAAATATGAGAAAACCATCATGGGTTTTGTCTTCCCTAAACCGTGTAAGAGGAGGGCTTTAGAAGAGCCAATGCATGAAAAAATTGTTCTTCACAATGAACAATAGGCTTGCATGGCTAGTGACTAGTGTAATCATCATGTCTTCCACTAATTACAATCAACATATAATTAGCTCATAAACCCTCTAAATTTCGGCCCACTTGGTAATATGGATTCCATATTATTTTTGTCAATTGTCAATATGTCACATGTCATATGTGATATAAATTTGTTATGTATTCTTAACATATTAAAAATCAACGTATTATTAAAAATACGTCATATACAAAAATCGACTCAGTAATTTCATAATTACTTGTGCCAAAATATTTTACCATTTATAAATTACAACCGGTTGTATTTATAACAATTCATTCAAATTTAATTGTTACATTAAACAATTATTTCATCTGAGTAATGATACAATTCAATTACTCAGACCGTATCTCATTTAATCACATTTCAATTTGATACGTAAATTTCACTTCCAAAATCGTCCGTCAATTTTCAAGTAATTTAATTAACTCGCAACATTATACGATTAATTAAATAATCAATTAAGAGTATTGCCCTTTAGGTATGACCTAGGGGTCAATCGATCACCACCGTCACACGACGAAGAATGTCAAACTCTAGTCAGCCAATCATTACCGATATATGTTGACCAGTTGACAGTAACAATATTACTTCCCAATTGTATTCTTTAAAATGAGATTTAATAATGATATTTAAATCATGTGATCGCACTATTGTTGAGGACACATTTCCCAACAGTTCATTAGTCCTTGTGGCTCGTTGTGTGAACCATTTGTCCTTGTTCATTAGTCCTTGTGACTCGTTGTGTGAACCATTTGTCCTTGTTTATTAGTAAATGTGACTCGTTGTGGGTGCGAACCATTAGTCCTAGTTCATTAGTCTTTGTGACTCCTTGTGTTAACCATTTGTACTTGTTCATTATCCATGTGCCTCGTTGTGGGAACCATTTGTCCTTGTTCATTGGTCCATTTGACTCGTTGTGTGAACAATTTGTCCTTGTTCACTAGGCCTTGTGACTCGTTGTGTGAACCATTTGTCCCTGTTTATTAGTAAATATGACTCGTTGTGTGAACCATTTGTCCTTGTTTATCAGTCAATCTGACTCGTTGTGTGAACCATCTGTCCTACTTTATTAGTCCTTGTGACTCGTTATGTGAACCCATTCTCCCTGTTTATTAGTAAATGTGACTCGTTGTGTGAACTCTTAGTCCTTATTCATAAGTCCTTGTGACTCGTTGTGTTAACCATTTGTACTTGTTCATTAGTCCTTGTGGCTCGTTGTGTGAACCATTTGTCCTTGTTCATTAATCCTTGTGACTCGTTGTGTGAACCATTTGTCCTTATTTAATAGTAAATGTAACTCGTTGTGTGAACCATTAGTCCTAGTTTATAAGTCTTTGTGACTCGTTGTGTTAACCGATTGTAGTTGTTCCTTATCCAAGTGACTCGTTGTGGAAAGCATTTGTCCTTGTTCATTAGTTCATGTGACTCGTTGTGTGAACCCTTTGTCCTTGTTCATTGGTCCATGTGACTCGTTGTGTGAACCATTTGTCCATGTTCATTAGTCCTTGTGACTCATTGTGTGAACCATTTATCCCTGTTTATTAGTAAATGTGACTCATTGTGTGAACCATTAGTCCTAGTTCATAACTCCTTATGACCCGTTGTGTTAACCATTTATACTTGTTCATTAGTCCTTGTGACTCATTGTGTGAACCATTTGTCTTTGTTCATTGGTCCATGTGACTCATTGTGTGAACCATTTGTCCTCGTTCATTAGTCCTTGTGACTCGTTGTGTGAACCATTTGTCCCTTTTTATTAGTAAATGTGACTCGTTGTGTGAACCATTAGTCCTAGTTCATAAATCCTTGTGACTCGTTGTGTAAACCATTTGTACTTGTTCATTAGTCCTTGTGACTCGTTGTGTGAACCATTTGTCCTTGTATATTACTAAATGTGACTCGTTGTGTGAACCATTAGTCCTAGTTCATTAGTCTTTGTGACTCCTTGTGTTAACCATTTGTACTTGTTCATTATACATGTGACTCGTTGTGTGAACCATTTGTCCTTGTTCATTAGTCCATGTGACTTGTTGTGTGAACCATTTGTCCTTGTTCATTAGTCCATGTGACCCATTTTGTGAACCATTTGTCTTTGTTCATTAGTCCTTGTGACTCATTGTGTGAACCATTTGTCCCTGTTTATTGTAAATGTGACTGATTGTGTGAACGATTAGTCCTAGTTCATAAGTCCTTGTGACTCGTTGTGTTAACCATTTATCCTTGTTTATTAGTAAATGTGACTCGTTGTGTGAACCATTAGTCCTAGTTCATAAATCCTTGTGACTCGTTGTGTTAACCATTTATCCTTGTTTATTAGTAAATGTGACTCGTTGTGTGAACCATTAGTCCTAGTTTATAAATCTTTGTGACTTGTTGTGTTAACCATTTGTACTTGTTCATTATCCAAGTGACTCATTGTGAGTACCATTTATAAAACCTCATCATAATTTAGTAAATTAATATAATAATCCACTAAATCGAATCTTATTTAATCACATACAATAAGATATAAAATCCAACTCATATAAATAAGGGATTAATAAATCCATGTCGAATACAATTAATTAATTATTTATTTGGGTCTCATCCTTTAGGTGTTACCTTAAGGGATCAACTGATCACCACCGTCAACACGACAGTAACGTCAAACTCTAGGTAGCTAATCGATATTGATTAATGTTGATCAGTTGAGTATATAATTTATCTTCCCTTCCGTATTCTTATTATGATATTTTATTTATGTGATCGCACTATTGTTGAGGACATATACTCCAACAAATGTGTCTCGTTTTTTGAACCACTAGTCTTACTTCATAAGCTAGTCCTTGTGACTCGTTGTGTTAACCATTCTTACTTGTTCATTAGTCTTTGTGACTCGTTGTGTGAACCATTTGTCCTTGTTCATTAGTCTTTGTGACTCGTTGTGTGAACCACTTGTCCTTGTTTATTAGTAAATGTGGCTCGTTGTGTGAACCATTAGTCCTAGTTCATTAGTCTTTGTGACTCCTAGTGTTAACCATTTGTACTTGTTCATTAACCATGTGACTCGTTGTGGGAAGCATTTATCCTTGTTCATTGGACCATGTGACTCATTTTGTGAACAATTTGTCCTTGTTAATTAGTCCTTGTGACTCGTTGTGTGAACCATTTGTCCTCATTCATTAGTCCTTGTGACTCTTTGTGTGAACAATTTGTCCCTGTTTATTAGTAAATATGACTCGTTGTGTGAACCATTTGTCCTTGTTTATCATTCAATCTTACTCGTTGTGTGAACCATATGTCCTAGCTCATTAGTCCTTGTGACTCGTTATGTGAACCATTTCTCCCTGTTTATTAGTAAATGTGACTCGTTGTGTGAACCATTAGTCCTAGTTCATAAGTCCTTGTGACTGGTTGTGTTATTCATTTGTCTTGTGGCTCGTTGTGTGAATCATTTGTCCTTGTTCATTAGTCCTTGTGACACATTGTGTGAACCATTTGTCCTTATTTAATAGTAAATGTAACTCGTTGTGTGAACCATTAGTCCTAGTTTGTAAGTCTTTGTGACTCGTTGTGTTAACCGATTGTACTTGTTCCTTATCCAAGTGACTCGTTGTGGGAAGCATTTGTCCTTGTTCATTAGTTCATATGACTCGTTGTGTGAACCCTCTGTCCTTGTTCATTGGTCCATGTGACTGGTTGTGTGAACCATTAGTCCTAGTTCATAAGTCCTTATGACCCGTTGTGTTAACCATTTGTAGTTGTTCATTAGTCCTTGTGACTCGTTGTGTGAACCATTTGTCCTTGTTCATTGGTCCATGTGACTCGTTGTGTGAACCATTTATCCTCATTCATTAGTCCTTGTGACTTGTTGTGTGAACCATTTGTCCCTGTTTATTAGTATATGTGACTCGTTGTGTGAACCATTAGTCCTTGTTCATTAATCTTTGTGACTCCTTGTGTTAACGATTTGTACTTGTTCATTATCCATGTGACTCGTTATGGGAACCATTTGTCCTTGTTCATTGGTCCATGTGACTCGTTGTGTGAACAATTTGTCCTTGTTCATTAGTCCTTGTGACTTGTTGTGTGAACCATTTGTCCCTGTTTATTAGTAAATATGACTCGTTGTGTGAACCATTTGTCCTTGTTTATCAGTCAATATGACTCGTTGTGTGAACCATCTGTCCTAGTTCATTAGTCCTTGTCACTCGTTATGTGAACCATTTCTCCCTGTTTATTAGTAAATGTGACTCGTTGTGTGAACCATTAGTCCTAGTTCATAAGTCCTTGTGACTCGTTGTGTTATCCATTTGTACTTGTTCTTTAGTCCTTGTGGCTCGTTGTGTGTACCAGTTGTCCTTGTTCATTTGTCCTTGTGACTCGTTGTGTGAACCATTTGTCCTTATTTAATAGTAAATGTAACTCGTTGTGTCAACCATTAGTCCTAGTTTGTAAGACTTTGTGACTCGTTGTGTTAACCGATTGTACTTGTTCCTTATCCAAGTGACTCGTTGTGGGAAGCATTTGTCCTTGTTCATTAGTTCATGTGACCCGTTGTGTGAACCCTTTGTCCTTGTGCATTGGTCCATGTGACTCGTTGTGTGAACAATTTGTCCTTGTTCATTAGTCCTTGTGACTCGTTGTGTGAACCATTTGTCCCTGTTTATTAGTAAATTTGACTCGTTGTGTGAACCATTTGTCCTTGTTTATCAGTCAATCTGACTCGTTGTGTGAACCATCTGTCCTAGTTCATTAGTCCTTGTGACTCGTTATGTGAACCCTTTCTCCCTGTTTATTAGTAAATGTGACTCGTTGTGTGAACTATTAGTCCTAGTTCATAAGTCCTTGTGACTTGTTGTGTTAACCATTTGTACTTGTTCATTAGTCCTTGTGACTCGGTGTGTGAACCATTTGTCCTTGTTCATTAATCCTTGTGACTCGTTGTGTGAACCATTTGTCCTTATTTAACAGTAAATGTAACTCGTTGTGTGTAACATTAGTCCTAGTATGTAATTCTTTGTGACTCGTTGTGTTAACCGATTGTACTTGTTCCTTATCCAAGTGACTCGTTGTGGGAAGCATTTGTCCTTGTTCATTAGTTCATGTGACTCGTTGTGTGAACCCTTTGTCCTTGTTCATTGGTCCATGTGACTCGTTGTGTGAACCATTTGTCCATGTTCATTAGTCCTTGTGACTCATTGTGTGAACCATTTATCCCTGTTTATTAGTAAATGTGACTCATTGTGTGAACCATTAGTCCTAGTTCATAAGTCCTTATGACCCGTTGTGTTAACCATTTATACTTGTTCATTAGTCCTTGTGACTCATTGTGTGAACCATTTGTCCTTGTTCATTGGTCCATGTGACTCGTTGTGTGAACCATTTGTCCTCGTTCATTAGTCCTTGTGACTCGTTGTGTGAACCATTTGTCCCTATTTATTAGTAAATGTCACTCGTTGTGTGAACCATTAGTCCTAGTTCATAAATCCTTGTGACTCGTTGTGTTAACCATTTGTACTTGTTCATTAGTCCTTGTGACTCGTTGTGTGAACCATTTGTCCATGTTTATTACTAAATGTGACTTGTTGTGTGAACAATTACTCCTAGTTCATTAGTCTTTGTGACTCGTTGTGTTAACCATTTGTAGTTGTTCATTAGTCCATGTGACTCGTTGTGTGAACCATTTGTCCTTGTTCATTAGTCCATGTGACCCATTTTGTGAACCATTTGTCCTTGTTCATTAGTCCTTATGACTCATTGTGTGAACCATTTGTCCCTGTTTATTAGTAAATGTGACTGATTGTGTGAACGATTATTCCTAGTTCAGAAATCCTTGTGACTCGTTGTGTTAACCATTTATCCTTGTTTATTAGTAAATGTGACTCGTTGTGTGAACCATTAGTCCTAGTTCATAAGTCCTTGTGACTCGTTGTGTTAACCATTTATCCTTGTTTATTAGTAAATGTGACTCGTTGTGTGAACCATTAGTCCTATATTATAAGTCTTTGTGACTTGTTGTGTTAACCATTTGTACTTGTTCATTATCCAAGTGACTCATTGTGAGTACCATTTATAAAACCTCATCATAATTTAGTAAATTAATATATTAATCCACTAAATCGAATCTTATTTAATCACATACAATAAGATATAAAATCCAACTCATATAAATAAGGGATTAATAAATCCGTATCGAATACAATTAATTAATTATTTATTTGGATCTCATCCTTTAGGTGTTACCTTAAGGGATCAACTGATCACCACCGTCAACATGACAGTAACGTCAAACTCTAGTCAGCCAATCGATATTGATTAATGTTGATCAGTTGAGTATATAATTTATCTTCCCTTCCGTATTCTTATTATGACATTTTATTTATGTGATCGCACTATTGTTGAGGACATATACTCCAACAAATGTGACTCGTTGTGTGAACCACTAGTCTTACTTCATAAGCTAGTCCTTGTGACTCGTTGTGTTAACCATTCTTACTTGTTCATTAGTCCTTGTGACTCGTTGTGTGAACCATTTGTCCTTGTTCATTAGTCCTTGTGACTCGTTGTGTGAACCACTTGTCCTTGTTTATTAGTAAATGTGACTCGTTGTGTGAACCATTAGTCCTAGTTCATTAAGCTTTGTGACTCCTAGCGTTAACCATTTGTACTTGTCCATTATCCATATGACTCGTTGTGGGAAGCATTTGTCCTTGTTCATTGGACCATGTGACTCATTGTGTGAACAATTTGTCCTTGTTTATCATTCAATCTGAGTCGTTGTGTGAACCATATGTCCTAGCTCATTAGTCCTTATGACTCGTTATGTGAACCATTTCTCCCTGTTTATTAGTAAATGTGACTCGTTGTGTGAACCATTAGTCCTAGTTCATAAGTCCTTGTGACTGGTTGTGTTATTCATTTGTCTTGTGGCTCGTTGTGTGAACCATTTGTCCTTGTTCATTACTCCTTGTGACATGTTTTGTGAACCATTTGTCCTTATTTAATAGTAAATGTAACTCGTTGTGTGAACCATTAGTCCTAGTTTGTAAGTCTTTGAGACTCGTTGTGTTAACCGATTGTACTTGTTCCTTATCCAAGTGACTCGTTGTGGGAAGCATTTGTCCTTGTTCATTAGTTCATATGACTCGTTGTGTGAACCCTCTGTCCTTGTTCATTGGTCCATGTGACTGGTTGTGTAAACCATTAGTCCTAGTTCAGAAGTCCTTATGACCCGTTGTGTTAACCATTTGTACTTGTTCATTAGTCCTTGTGACTCGTTGTGTGAACCATTTGTCCTTGTTCATTGGTCCATGTGGCTCGTTGTGTGAACCATTTATCCTCATTCATTAGTCCTTGTGACTTGTTGTGTGAACCATTTGTCCCTGTTTATTAGTATATGTGACTCGTTGTGTGAACCATTAGTCCTTGTTCATTAATCTTTGTGACTCCTTGTGTTAACCATTTGTACTTGTTCATTATCCATGTGACTCGTTGTGGGAACCATTTGTCCTTGTTCATTGGTCCATGTGACTCGTTGTGTGAACAATTTGTCCTTGTTCATTAGTCCTTGTGACTTGTTGTGTGAACCATTTGTCCCTGTTTATTAGTAAATATGACTCGTTGTGTGAACCATTTGTCCTTGTTTATCAGTCAATCTGACTCGTTGTGTGAACCATCTGTCCTAGTTCATTAGTCTTTGTCACTCGTTATGTGAACCATTTCTCCCTGTTTATTAGTAAATGTGACTCGTTGTGTGAACCATTAGTCCTAGTTCATAAGTCCTTGTGACTCGTTCTGTTATCCATTTGTACTTGTTCTTTAGTCCTTGTGGCTCGTTGTGTGTACCATTTGTCCTTGTTCATTAGTCCTTGTGACTCGTTGTGTGAACCATTTGTCCTTATTTAATAGTAAATGTAACTCGTTGTGTCAACCATTAGTCCTAGTTTGTAAGTCTTTGTGACTCGTTGTGTTAACCGATTGTATTTGTTCCTTATCCAAGTGACTCGTTGTGGGAAGCATTTGTCCTTGTTCATTAGTTCATGTGACCCGTTGTGTGAACCCTTTGTCCTTGTTCATTGGTCCATGTGACTCGTTGTGTGAACAATTTGTCCTTGTTCATTAGTCCTTGTGACTCGTTGTGTGAACCATTTGTCCCTGTTTATTAGTAAATATGACTCGTTGTGTGAACCATTTGTCCTTGTTTATCAGTCAATCGGACTCGTTGTGTGAACCATCTGTCCTAGTTCATTAGTCTTTGTCACTCGTTATGTGAACCATTTCTCCCTGTTTATTAGTAAATGTGACTCGTTGTGTGAACCATTAGTCCTAGTTCATAAGTCCTTGTGACTCGTTGTGTTATCCATTTGTACTTGTTCTTTAGTCCTTGTGGCTCGTTGTGTGTACCATTTGTCCTTGTTCATTAGTCCTTGTGACTCGTTGTGTGAACCATTTGTCCTTATTTAATAGTAAATGTAACTCGTTGTGTCAACCATTAGTCCTAGTTTGTAAGTCTTTGTGACTCGTTGTGTTAACCGATTGTACTTGTTCCTTATCCAAGTGACTCGTTGTGGGAATTATTTGTTTTTGTTCATTAGTTCATGTGACTCGTTGTGTGAACCCTTTGTCCTTGTTCATTGGTCCATGTGACTCGTTGTGTGAACCATTTGTCCATGTTCATTAGTCCTTGTGACTCATTGTGTGAACCATTTACCCCTGTTTATTAGTAAATGTGACTCATTGTGTGAACCTTTAGTCCTAGTTCATAAGTCCTTATGACCCGTTGTGTTAACCATTTATACTTGTTCATTAGTCTTTGTGACTCATTGTGTGAACCATTTGTCCTTGTTCATTGGTCCATGTGACTCGTTGTGTGAACCATTTGTCCTCGTTCATTAGTCCTTGTGACTCGTTGTGTGAACCATTTGTCCCTATTTATTAGTAAATGTCACTCGTTGTGTGAACCATTAGTCCTAGTTCATAAATCCTTGTGACTCGTTGTGTTAACCATTTGTACTTATTCATTAGTCCTTGTGACTCGTTGTGTGAACCATTTGTCCATGTTTATTACTAAATGTGACTCGTTTTGTGAACCATTAGTCCTAGTTCATTAGTCTTTGTGACCCATTTTGTGAACCATTTGTCCTTGTTCATTAGTCCTTGTGACTTATTGTGTGAACCATTTGTCCCAGTTTATTAGTAAATGTGACTGATTGTGTGAACGATTAGTCCGAGTTCATAAGTCCTTGTGACTCGTTGTGTTAACCATTTATCCTTGTTTATTAGTAAATGTGACTCGTTGTGTGAACCATTAGTCCTAGTTCATAAGTCCTTGTGACTCGTTGTGTTAACCATTTATCCTTGTTTATTAGTAAATGTGACTCGTTGTGTGAACCATTAGTCCTAGTTTATAAGTCTTTGTGACTTGTTGTGTTAACCATTTGTACTTGTTTATTATCCAAGTGACTCATTGTGAGTACCATTTATAAAACCTCATCATAATTTAGTAAATTAATATATTAATCCACTAAATCGAATCTTATTTAATCACATACAATAAGATATAAAATCCAACTCATATAAATAAGGGATTAATAAATCCGTATCGAATACAATTAATTATTTATTTATTTGGATCTCATCCTTTAGGTGTTACCTTAAGGGATCAACTGATCACCACCGTCAACACGACAGTAACGTCAAACTCTAGTCAGCCAATCGATATTGATTAATGTTGATCAGTTGAGTATATAATTTATCTTCCCTTCCGTATTCTTATTATGAGATTTTATTTATGTGATCGCACTATTGTTGAGGACATATACTCCAACAAATGTGTCTCGTTGTGTGAACCACTAGTCTTACTTCATAAGCTAGTCCTTGTGACTCGTTGTGTGAACCACTTGTCCTTGTTTATTAGTAAATGTGACTCGTTGTGTGAACCATTAGTCCTAGTTCATTAGTCTTTGTGACTCCTAGTGTTAACCATTTGTACTTGTTCATTATCCATGTGACTCGTTGTGGGAAGCATTTGTCCTTGTTCATTGGACCATGTGACTCATTGTGTGAACAATTTGTCCTTGTTAATTAGTCCTTGTGACTCTTTGTGTGAACCATTTCTCCCTGTTTATTAGTAAATATGACTCGTTGTGTGAACCATTTGTCCTTGTTTATCATTCAATCTGACTCGTTGTGTGAACCATATGTCCTAGCTCATTAGTACTTGTGACTCGTTATGTGAACCATTTCTCCCTGTTTATTAGTAAATGTGACTCGTTGTGTGAACCATTAGTCCTAGTTCATAAGTCCTTGTGACTGGTTGTGTTATTCATTTGTCTTGTGGCTCGTTGTGTGAACCATTTGTCCTTGTTCATTAGTCCTGGTGACACGTTGTGTGAACAATTTGTCCTTATTTAATAGTAAATGTAACTCGTTGTGTGAACCATTAGTCCTAGTTTGTAAGTCTTTGTGACTCGTTGTGTTAACCGATTGTACTTGTTCCTTATCCAAGTGACTCGTTGTGGGAAGCATTTGTCCTTGTTCATTAGTTCATATGACTCGTTGTGTGAACCCTCTGTCCTTGTTCATTGGTCCATGTGACAGGTTGTGTGAACCATTAGTCCTAGTTCATAAGTCCTTATGACCCGTTGTGTTAACCATTTGTACTTGTTCATTAGTCCTTGTGACTCGTTGTGTGAACCATTTGTCCTTGTTCATTGGTCCATGTGACTCGTTGTGTGAACCATTTATCCTCATTCATTAGTCCTTGTGACTTGTTGTGTGAACCATTTGTCCCTGTTTATTAGTATATGTGACTCGTTGTGTGAACCATTAGTCCTTGTTCATAAATCTTTGTGACTCCTTGGGTTAACCATTTGTACTTGTTCATTATCCATGTGACTCGTTGTGGGAACCATTTGTCCTTGTTCATTGGTCCATGTGACTCGTTGTGTGAACAATTTGTCCTTGTTCATTAGTCCTTGTGACTTGTTGTGTGAACCATTTGTCCCTGTTTATTAGTAAATATGACTCGTTGTGTGAACCATTTGTCCTTGTTTATCAGTCAATCTGACTCGTTGTGTGAACCATCTGTCCTAGTTCATTAGTCCTTGTCACTCGTTATGTGAACCATTTCTCCCTTTTTATTAGTAAATGTGACTCGTTGTGTGAACCATTAGTCCTAGTTCATAAGTCCTTGTGACTCGTTGTGTTATCCATTTGTACTTGTTCTTTAGTCCTTGTGGCTCGTTGTGTGTACCATTTGTCCTTGTTCATTAGTCCTTGTGACTCGTTGTGTGAACCATTTGTCCTTATTTAATAGTAAATGTAACTCGTTGTGTCAACTATTAGTCCTAGTTTGTAAGTCTTTGTGACTCGTTGTGTTAACCGATTGTACTTGTTCCTTATCCAAGTGACTCGTTGTGGGAAGCATTTGTCCTTGTTCATTAGTTCATGTGACCCGTTGTGTGAACCCTTTGTCCTTGTTCATTGGTCCATGTGACTCGTTGTGTGAACAATTTGTCCTTGTTCATTAGTCCTTGTGACTCGTTGTGTGAACCATTTGTCCCTGTTTATTAGTAAATATGACTCGTTGTGTGAACCATTTGTCCTTGTTTATCAGTCAATCGGACTCGTTGTGTGAACCATCTGTCCTAGTTCATTAGTCCTTGTGACTCGTTATGTGAACCCTTTCTCCCTGTTTATTAGAAAATGTGACTCGTTGTGTGAACTATTAGTCCTAGTTCATAAGTCCTTGTGACTTGTTGTGTTAACCATTTGTACTTGTTCATTAGTCCTTTTGGCTCGTTGTGTGAACCATTTGTCCTTGGTCATTAATCCTTGTGACTCGTTGTGTGAACCATTTGTCCTTATTTAATAGTAAATGTAACTCGTTGTGTGAACCATTAGTCCTAGTATGTAAGTCTTTGTGACTCGTTGTGTTAACCGATTGTACTTGTTCCTTATCCAAGTGACTCGTTGTGGGAAGCATTTGTCCTTGTTCATTAGTTCATGTGACTCGTTGTGTGAACCCTTTGTCCTTGTTCATTGGTCCATGTGACTCGTTGTGTGAACCATTTGTCCATGTTCATTAGTCCTTGTGACTCATTGTGTGAACCATTTATCCCTGTTTATTAGTAAATGTGACTCATTGTGTGAACCATTAGTCCTAGTTCATAAGTCCTTATGACCCATTGTGTTAACCATTTATACTTGTTCATTAGTCCTTGTGACTCATTGTGTGAACCATTTGTCCTTGTTCATTGGTCCATGTGACTCGTTGTGTGAACCATTTGTCCTCGTTCATTAGTCCTTGTGCTTCGTTGTGTGAACCATTTGTCCCTATTTATTAGTAAATGTCACTCGTTGTGTGAACCATTAGTCCTAGTTCATAAATCCTTGTGACTCATTGTGTTAACCATTTGTACTTTTCATTAGTCCTTGTGACTCGTTGTGTGAACCATTTGTCCATGTTTATTACTAAATGTGACTCGTTGTGTGAACCATTAGTCCTAGTTCATTAGTCTTTGTGACTCCTTGTGTTAACCATTTGTACTTGTTCATTAGTCCATGTGACTCGTTGTGTGAACCATTTGTCCTTGTTCATTAGTCCATGTGACCCATTTTGTGAACCATTTGTCCTTGTTCATTAGTCCTTGTGACTCATTGTGTGAATCATTTGTCCCTGTTTATTAGTAAATGTGACTGATTGTGTGAACGATTAGTCCTAGTTCATAAGTCCTTGTGACTCGTTGTGTTAACTATTTATCCTTGTTTATTAGTAAATGTGACTCTTTGTGTGAACCATTAGTCCTAGATCATAAGTCCTTATGACTCGTTGTGTTAACCATTTATCCTTGTTTATTAGTAAATGTGACTCGTTGTGTGAACCATTAGTCCTAGTTTATAAGTCTTTGTGACTTGTTGTGTTAACCATTTGTACTTGTTCATTATCCAAGTGACTCATTGTGAGTACCATTTATAAAACCTCATCATAATTTAGTAAATTAATATATTAATCCACTAAATCGAATCTTATTTAATCACATACAATAAGATATAAAATCCAACTCATATAAATAAGGGATTAATTAATCCGTATCAAATACAATTAATTAATTATTTATTTGGGTCTCATCCTTTAGGTGTTACCTTAAGGGATCAACTGATCACCACCGTCAACACGACAGTAACGTCAAACTCTAGTCAGCCAATCGATATTGATTAATGTTGATCAGTTGACTATACAATTTATCTTCCCTTCCGTATTCTTATTATGAGATTTTATTTATGTGATCGCACTATTGTTGAGGACATATACTCCAACAAATGTGACTCGTTGTGTGAACCACTAGTCTTACTTCATAAGCTAGTCCTTGTGACTCGTTGTGTTAACCATTTGTCCTTGTTCATTAGTCCTTGTGACTCGTTGTGTGAACCATTTGTCCTTATTTAATAGTAAATGTAACTCGTTGTGTCAACTATTAGTCCTAGTTTGTAAGTCTTTGTGACTCGTTGTGTTAACCGATTGTACTTGTTCCTTATCCAAGTGACTCGTTGTGGGAAGCATTTGTCCTTGTTCATTAGTTCATGTGACCCGTTGTGTGAACCCTTTGTCCTTGTTCATTGGTCCATGTGACTCGTTGTGTGAACAATTTGTCCTTGTTCATTAGTCCTTGTGACTCGTTGTGTGAACCATTTGTCCCTGTTTATTAGTAAATATGACTCGTTGTGTGAACCATTTGTCCTTGTTTATCAGTCAATCGGACTCGTTGTGTGAACCATCTGTCCTAGTTCATTAGTCCTTGTGACTCGTTATGTGAACCCTTTCTCCCTGTTTATTAAAAAATGTGACTCGTTGTGTGAACTATTAGTCCTAGTTCATAAGTCCTTGTGACTTGTTGTGTTAACCATTTGTACTTGTTCATTAGTCCTTGTGGCTCGTTGTGTGAACCATTTGTCCTTGTTCATTAATCCTTGTGACTCGTTGTGTGAACCATTTGTCCTTATTTAATAGTAAATGTAACTCGTTGTGTGAACCATTAGTCCTAGTATGTAAGTCTTTGTGACTCGTTGTGTTAACCGATTGTACTTGTTCCTTATCCAAGTGACTCGTTGTGGGAAGCATTTGTCCTTGTTCATTAGTTCATGTGACTCGTTGTGTGAACCCTTTGTCCTTGTTCATTGGTCCATGTGACTCGTTGTGTGAACCATTTGTCCATGTTCATTAGTCCTTGTGACTCATTGTGTGAACCATTTATCCCTGTTTATTAGTAAATGTGACTCATTGTGTGAACCATTAGTCCTAGTTCATAAGTGCTTATGACCCGTTGTGTTAACCATTTATACTTGTTCATTAGTCCTTGTGACTCATTGTGTGAACCATTTGTCCTTGTTCATTGGTCCATGTGACTCGTTGTGTGAACCATTTGTCCTCGTTCATTAGTCCTTGTGACTCGTTGTGTGAACCATTTCTCCCTATTTATTAGTAAATGTCACTCGTTGTGTGAACCATTAGTCCTAGTTCATAAATCCTTGTGACTCGTTGTGTTAACCATTTGTACTTGTTCATTAGTCCTTGTGACTCGTTGTGTGAACCATTTGTCCATGTTTATTACTAAATGTGACTCGTTGTGTGAACCATTAGTCCTAGTTCATTAGTCTTTGTGACTCCTTGTGTTAACCATTTGTACTTGTTCATTAGTCCATGTGACTCGTTGTGTGAACCATTTGTCCTTGTTCATTAGTCCATGTGACCCATTTTGTGAACCATTTGTCCTTGTTCATTAGTCCTTGTGACTCATTGTGTGAATCATTTGTCCCTGTTTATTAGTAAATGTGACTGATTGTGTGAACGATTAGTCCTAGTTCATAAGTCCTTGTGACTCGTTGTGTTAACCATTTATCCTTGTTTATTAGTAAATGTGACTCGTTGTGTGAACCATTAGTCCTAGTTCATAAGTCCTTGTGACTCGTTGTGTTAACCATTTATCCTTGTTTATTAGTAAATGTGACTCGTTGTGTGAACCATTAGTCCTAGTTTATAAGTCTTTGTGACTTGTTGTGTTAACCATTTGTACTTGTTCATTATCCAAGTGACTCATTGTGAGTACCATTTATAAAACCTCATCATAATTTAGTAAATTAATATATTAATCTACTAAATCGAATCTTATTTAATCACATACAATAAGATATAAAATCCAACTCATATAAATAAGGGATTAATTAATCCGTATCAAATACAATTATTTAATTATTTATTTGGGTCTCATCCTTTAGGTGTTACCTTAAGGGATCAGCTGATCACCACCGTTAACACGACAGTAACGTCAAACTCTAATCAGCCAATCGATATTGATTAATGTTGATTAGTTGATTATATAATTTATCTTCCCTTCAGTATTCTTATTATGAGATTTTATTTATGTGATCGCACGATTGTTGAGGACATATACTCCAACAAATGTGACTCGTTGTGTGAACCACTAGTCTTACTTCATAAGCTAGTCCTTGTGACTCGTTGTGTTAACCATTTGTCCTTATTCATTAGTCCTTGTGACTCGTTGTGTGAACCACTTGTCCTTGTTTATTAGTAAATGTGACTCGTTGTGTGAACCATTAGTCCTAGTTCATTAGTTTTTGTGACTCCTAGTGTTAACCATTTGTACTTGTTCATTATTCATGTGACTCGTTGTGGGAACCATTTGTCCTTGTTCATTGGACCATGTGACTCATTGTGTGAAGAATTTGTCCTTGTTAATTAGTCCTTGTGACTCGTTGTGTGAACCATTTGTCCCTGTTTATTAGTAAATATGACTCGTTGTGTGAACCATTTGTCCTTGTTTATCAGTCAATCTGACTCGTTGTGTTAACAATCTGTCCTAGCTCATTAGTCCTTGTGACTCGTTATGTGAACCATTTCTCCCTGTTTATTAGTAAATGTGACTCGTTATGTGAACCATTAGTCCTAGTTCATAAGTCCTTGTGACTGGTTGTGTTATTCATTTGTACTTGTTCATTTGTCCTTGTGGCTCGTTGTGTGAACCATTTGTCCTTGTTCATTAGTCCTTGTGACTCGTTGTGTGAACCATTTGTCCTTGTTTATTAGTAAATGTGACTCGTTGTGTGAACTATTAGTCCTAGTCCATTAGTCTTTGTGACTCTTTGTGTTAACCATTTGTACTTGTTCATTATCCATGTGCCTCGTTGTGGGAACCATTTGTCCTTGTTCATTGGTCCATGTGACTCACAGAAAAAAAGCAGTGTGTCCTTGTTCATTAGTCCTTGTGACTCGTTGTGTGAACCATTTGTCCCTGTTTATTAGTAAATATGACTCGTTGTGTGAACCATTTGTACTTGTTTATCAGTCAATCGGACTCGTTGTGTGAACCATCTGTCCTAGTTCATTAGTCCTTGTGACTCGTTATGTGAACCCTTTCTCCCTGTTTATTAGAAAATGTGACTCGTTGTGTGAACTATTAGTCCTTGTTCATAAGTCCTTGTGACTTGTTGTGTTAACCATTTGTACTTGTTCATTAGTCCTTGTGGCTCGTTGTGTGAACCATTTGTCCTTGTTCATTAATCCTTGTGACTCGTTGTGTGAACCATTTGTCCTTATTTAATAGTAAATGTAACTCGTTGTGTGAACCATTAGTCCTAGTATGTAAGTCTTTGTGACTCGTTGTGTTAACCGATTGTACTTGTTCCTTATCCAAGTGACTCATTGTGGGAAGCATTTGTCCTTGTTCATTAGTTCATGTGACTCGTTGTGTGAACCCTTTGTCCTTGTTCATTGGTCCATGTGACTCGTTGTGTGAACCATTTGTCCATGTTCATTAGTCCTTGTGACTCATTGTGTGAACCATTTATCCCTGTTTATTAGTAAATGTGACTCATTGTGTGAACCATTAGTCCTAGTTCATAAGTGCTTATGACCCGTTGTGTTAACCATTTATACTTGTTCATTAGTCCTTGTGACTCATTGTGTGAACCATTTGTCCTTGTTCATTTGTCCATGTGACTCGTTGTGTGAACCATTTGTCCTCGTTCATTAGTCCTTGTGACTCGTTGTGTGAACCATTTGTCCCTATTTATTAGTAAATGTCACTCGTTATGTGAACCATTAGTCCTAGTTCATAAATCCTTGTGACTCGTTGTGTTAACCATTTGTACTTGTTCATTAGTCCTTGTGACTCGTTGTGTGAACCATTTGTCCATGTTTATTACTAAATGTGACTCGTTGTGTGAACCATTAGTCCTAGTTCATTAGTCTTTGTGACTCCTTGTGTTAACCATTTGTACTTGTTCATTAGTCCATGTGACTCGTTGTGTGAACCATTTGTCCTTGTTCATTAGTCCATGTGACCCATTTTGTGAACCATTTGTCCTTGTTCATTATTCCTTGTGACTCATTGTGTGAATCATTTGTCCTTGTTTATTAGTAAATGTGACTGATTGTGTGAACGATTAGTCCTAGTTCATAAGTCCTTGTGTCTCGTTGTGTTAACCATTTATCCTTGTTTATTAGTAAATGTGACTCGTTGTGTGAACCATTAGCCCTAGTTTATAAGTCTTTGTAACTTGTTGTGTTAACCATTTGTACTTGTTCATTATCCAAGTGACTCATTGTGAGTACCATTTATAAAACCTCATCATAATTTAGTAAATTAATATATTAATCCACTAAATCGAATCTTATTTAATCACATACAATAAGATATAAAATCCAACTCATATAAATAAGGGATTAATTAATCCGTATCAAATACAATTAATTAATTATTTATTTGGGTCTCATCCTTTAGGTGTTACCTTAAGGGATCAACTGATCACCACCGTTAACACGACAAAGAATAACGTCAAACTCTAGTCACCAATCGATATTGATTAATGTTGATCAGTTGACTATATAATTTATCTTCCCTTCCGTATTCTTATTACGAGATTTTATTTATGTGATCGCACGATTGTTGAGGACATATACTCCAACAAATGTGACTCGTTGTGTGAACCACTAGTCTTACTTCATAAGCTAGTCCTTGTGACTCGTTGTGTTAACCATTTGTCCTTATTCATTAGTCCTTGTGACTCG
Source organism: Silene latifolia (assembly GCF_048544455.1). NCBI lineage: Eukaryota > Viridiplantae > Streptophyta > Magnoliopsida > Caryophyllales > Caryophyllaceae > Silene > Silene latifolia. Next base: position 38,858,709 of record NC_133532.1, read on the forward strand.
TTGTGTGAACCACTTGTCCTTGTTTATTAGTAAATGTGACTCGTTGTGTGAACCATTAGTCCTAGTTCATTAGTCTTTGTGACTCCTAGTGTTAACCATTTGTACTTGTTCATTATTCATGTGACTCGTTGTGGGAACCATTTGTCCTTGTTCATTGGACCATGTGACTCATTGTGTGAAGAATTTGTCCTTGTTAATTAGTCCTTGTGACTCGTTGTGTGAACCATTTGTCCCTGTTTATTAGTAAATATGACTCGTTGTGTGAACCATTTGTCCTTTTTTATCAGTCAATCGGACTCGTTGTGTGAACCATCTATCCTAGTTCATTAGTCCTTGTGACTCGTTATGTGAACCCTTTCTCCCTGTTTATTAGAAAATGTGACTCGTTGTGTGAACTATTAGTCCTAGTTCATAAGTCCTTGTGACTTGTTGTGTTCACCATTTGTACTTGTTCATTAGTCCTTGTGGCTCGTTGTGTGAACCATTTGTCCTTGTTCATTAATCCTTGTGACTCGTTGTGTGAACCATTTGTCCTTATTTAATAGTAAATGTAACTCGTTGTGTGAACCATTAGTCCTAGTATGTAAGTCTTTGTGACTCGTTGTGTTAACCGATTGTACTTGTTCCTTATCCAAGTGACTCGTTGTGGGAAGCATTTGTCCTTGTTCATTAGTTCATGTGACTCGTTGTGTGAACCCTTTGTCCTTGTTCATTGGTCCATGTGACTCGTTGTGTGAACCATTTGTCCATGTTCATTAGTCCTTGTGACTCATTGTGTGAACCATTTATCCCTGTTTATTAGTAAATGTGACTCATTGTGTGAACCATTATTCCTAGTTCATAAGTCCTTATGACCCGTTGTGTTAACCATTTATACTTGTTCATTAGTCTTTGTGACTCATTGTGTGAACCATTTCTCCTTGTTCATTGGTCCATGTGACTCGTTGTGTGAACCATTTGTCCTCGTTCATTAGTCCTTGTGACTCGTTGTGTGAACCATTTGTCCCTATTTATTAGTAAATGTCACTCGTTGTGTGAACCATTAGTCCTAGTTCATAAATCCTTGTGACTCGTTGTGTTAACCATTTGTACTTGTTCATTAGTCCTTGTGACTCGTTGTGTGAACCATTTTTCCATGTTTATTACTAAATGTGACTCGTTGTGTGAACCATTAGTCCTAGTTCATTACTCTTTGTGACTCCTTGTGTTAACCATTTGTCCTTGTTCATTAGTCCATGTGACTCGTTGTGTGAACCATTTGTCCTTGTTCATTAGTCCATGTGACCTATTTTGTGAACCATTTGTCCTTGTTCATTAGTCCTTGTGACTCATTGTGTGAACCATTTGTCCCTGTTTATTAGTAAATGTGACTGATTGTGTGAACGATTAGTCCTAGTTCATAAGTCCTTGTGACTCGTTGTGTTAACCATTTATCCTTGTTTATTAGTAAATGTGACTCGTTGTGTGAACCATTAGTCCTAGTTCATAAGTCCTTGTGACTCGTTGTGTTAACCATATATCCTTGTTTATTAGTAAATGTGACTCGTTGTGTGAACCATTAGTCCTAGTTTATAAGTCTTTGTGACTTGTTGTGTTAACCATTTGTACTTGTTCATTATCCAAGTGACTCATTGTGAGTACCATTTATAAAACCTCATCATAATTTAGTAAATTAATATATTAATCCACTAAATCGAATCTTATTTAATCACATACAATAAGATATAAAATCCAACTCATATAAATAAGGGATTAATTAATCCGTATCAAATACAATTAATTAATTATTTATTTGGGTCTCATCCTTTAGGTGTTACCTTAAGGGATCAACTGATCACCACCGTTAACACGACAGTAACGTCAAACTCTAGTCAGCCAATCGATATTGATTAATGTTGATCAGTTGACTATATAATTTATCTTCCCTTCCGTATTCTTATTATGAGATTTTATTTATGTGATCGCACGATTGTTGAGGACATATACTCCAACAAATGTGACTCGTTGTGTGAACCACTAGTCTTACTTCATAAGCTAGTCCTTGTGACTCGTTGTGTTAACCATTTGTCCTTATTCATTAGTCCTTGTGACTCGTTGTGTGAACCACTTGTCCTTGTTTATTAGTAAATGTGACTCGTTGTGTGAACCATTAGTCCTAGTTCATTAGTCTTTGTGACTCCTAGTGTTAACCATTTGTACTTGTTCATTATTCATGTGACTCGTTGTGGGAACCATTTGTCCTTGTTCATTGGACCATGTGACTCATTGTGTGAAGAATTTGTCCTTGTTAATTAGTCCTTGTGACTCCTTGTGTGAACCATTTGTCCCTGTTTATTAGTAAATATGACTCGTTGTGTGAACCATTTGTCCTTGTTTATCAGTCAATCTGACTCGTTGTGTGAACAATCTGTCCTAGCTCATTAGTCCTTGTGACTCGTTATGTGAACCATTTCTCCCTGTTTATTAGTAAATGTGACTCGTTATGTGAACCATTAGTCCTAGTTCATAAGTCCTTGTGACTGGTTGTGATATTCATTTGTACTTGTTCATTAGTCCTTGTGGCTCGTTGTGTGAACCATTTGTCCTTGTTCATTAGTCCTTGTGACTCGTTGTGTGAACTATTTGTCCTTATTTATAAGTAAATGTAACTCGTTGTGTCAACTATTAGTCCTAGTTTGTAAGTCTTTGTGACTCGTTGTGTTAACCGATTGTACTTGTTCCTTATCCAAGTGACTCGTTGTGGGAAGCATTTGTCCTTGTTCATTAGTTCATGTGACTCGTTGTGTGAACCATTTGTCCCTGTTTATTAGTAAATATGACTCGTTGTGTGAACCATTTGTCCTTTTTTATCAGTCAATCGGACTCGTTGTGTGAACCATCTATCCTAGTTCATTAGTCCTTGTGACTCGTTATGTGAACCCTTTCTCCTTGTTTATTAGAAAATGTGACTCGTTGTGTGAACTATTAGTCCTAGTTCATAAGTCCTTGTGACTTGTTGTGTTCACCATTTGTACTTGTTCATTAGTCCTTGTGGCTCGTTGTGTGAACCATTTGTCCTTGTTCATTAATCCTTGTGACTCGTTGTGTGAACCATTTGTCCTTATTTAATAGTAAATGTAACTCGTTGTGTGAAGCATTAGTCCTAGTATGTAAGTCTTTGTGACTCGTTGTGTTAACCGATTGTACTTGTTCCTTATCCAAGTGACTCGTTGTGGGAAGCATTTGTCCTTGTTCATTAGTTCATGTGACTCGTTGTGTGAACCCTTTTGTCCTTGTTCATTGGTCCATGTGACTCGTTGTGTGAACCATTTGTCCATGTTCATTAGTCCTTGTGACTCATTGTGTGAACCATTTATCCCTATTTATTAGTAAATGTGACTCATTGTGTGAACCATTAGTCCTAGTTCATAAGTCCTTAAGACCCGTTGTGTTAACCATTTATACTTGTTCATTAGTCCTTGTGACTTATTGTGTGAACCATTTGTCCTTGTTCATTGGTCCATGTGACTCGTTGTGTGAACCATTTGTCCTCGTTCATTAGTCCTTGTGACTCGTTGTGTGAACCATTTGTCCCTATTTATTAGTAAATGTCACTCGTTGTGTGAACCATTAGTCCTAGTTCATAAATCCTTGTGACTCGTTGTGTTAACCATTTGTACTTGTTCATTAGTCCTTGTGACTCGTTGTGTGAACCATTTTTCCATGTTTATTACTAAATGTGACTCGTTGTGTGAACCATTAGTCCTAGTTCATTAGTCTTTGTGACTCCTTGTGTTAACCATTTGTCCTTGTTCATTAGTCCATGTGACTCGTTGTGTGAACCATTTGTCCTTGTTCATTAGTCCATGTGACCTATTTTGTGAACCATTTGTCCTTGTTCATTAGTCCTTGTGACTCATTGTGTGAACCATTTGTCCTGTTTTTTATTAGTAAATGTGACTGATTGTGTGAACGATTAGTCCTAGTTCATAAGTCCTTGTGACTCGTTGTGTTAACCATTTATCCTTGTTTATTAGTAAATGTGACTCGTTGTGTGAACCATTAGTCCTAGTTCATAAGTCCTTGTGACTCGTTGTGTTAACCATATATCCTTGTTTATTAGTAAATGTGACTCGTTGTGTGAACCATTAGTCCTAGTTTATAAGTCATTGTGACTTGTTGTGTTAACCATTTGTACTTGTTCATTATCCAAGTGACTCATTGTGTGTACCATTTATAAAACCTCATCATAATTTAGTAAATTAATATATTAATCCACTAAATCGAATCTTATTTAATCACATACAATAAGATATAAAATCCAACTCATATAAATAAGGGATTAATTAATCCGTATCAAATACAATTAATTAATTATTTATTTGGGTCTCATCCTTTAGGTGTTACCTTAAGGGATCAACTGATCACCACCGTTAACACGACAGTAACGTCAAACTCTAGTCAGCCAATCGATATTGATTAATGTTGATCAGTTGACTATATAATTTATATTCCCTTCAGTATTCTTATTATGAGATTTTATTTATGTGATCGCACGATTGTTGAGGACATATACTCCAACAAATGTGACTCGTTGTGTGAACCACTAGTCTTACTTCATAAGCTAGTCCTTGTGACTCGTTGTGTTAACCATTTGTCCTTATTCATTAGTCCTTGTGACTCGTTGTGTGAACCACTTGTCCTTGTTTATTAGTAAATGTGACTCGTTGTGTGAACCATTAGTCCTAGTTCATTAGTCTTTGTGACTCCTAGTGTTAACCATTTGTACTTGTTCATTATTCATGTGACTCGTTGTGGGAACCATTTGTCCTTGTTCATTGGACCATGTGACTCATTGTGTGAAGAATTTGTCCTTGTTAATTAGTCCTTTTGACTCGTTGTGTGAACCATTTGTCCCTGTTTATTAGTAAATATGACTCGTTGTGTGAACCATTTCTCCTTGTTTATCAGTCAATCTGACTCGTTGTGTGAACAATCTGTCCTAGCTCATTAGTCCTTGTGACTCGTTATGTGAACCATTTCTCCCTGTTTATTAGTAAATGTGACTCGTTATGTGAACCATTAGTCCTAGTTCATAAGTCCTTGTGACTGGATGTGTTATTCATTTGTACTTGTTCATTAGTCCTTGTGGCTCGTTGTGTGAACCATTTGTCCTTGTTCATTAGTCCTTGTGACTCGTTGTGTGAACTATTTGTCCTTATTTAATAGTAAATGTAACTCGTTGTGTCAACTATTAGTCCTAGTTTGTAAGTCTTTGTGACTCGTTGTGTTAACCGATTGTACTTGTTCCTTATCCAAGTGACTCGTTGTGGGAAGCATTTGTCCTTGTTCATTAGTTCATGTGACCCGTTGTGTGAACCCTTTGTCCTTGTTCATTGGTCCATATGACTCGTTGTGTGAACAATTTGTCCTTGTTCATTAGTCCTTGTGACTCGTTGTGTGAACCATTTGTCCCTGTTTATTAGTAAATATGACTCGTTGTGTGAACCATTTCTCCTTGTTTATCAGTCAATCTGACTCGTTGTGTGAACAATCTGTCCTAGCTCATTAGTCCTTATGACTCGTTATGTGAACCATTTCTCCCTGTTTATTAGTAAATGTGACTCGTTATGTGAACCATTAGTCCTAGTTCATAAGTCCTTGTGACTGGATGTGTTATTCATTTGTACTTGTTCATTAGTCCTTGTGGCTCGTTGTGTGAACCATTTGTCCTTGTTCATTAGTCCTTGTGACTCGTTGTGTGAACTATTTGTCCTTATTTAATAGTAAATGTAACTCGTTGTGTCAACTATTAGTCCTAGTTTGTAAGTCTTTGTGACTCGTTGTGTTAACCGATTGTACTTGTTCCTTATCCAAGTGACTCATTGTGGGAAGCATTTGTCCTTGTTCATTAGTTCATGTGACCCGTTGTGTGAACCCTTTGTCCTTGTTCATTGGTCCATGTGACTCGTTGTGTGAACAATTTGTCCTTGTTCATTAGTCCTTGTGACTCGTTGTGTGAACCATTTGTCCCTGTTTATTAGTAAATATGACTCGTTGTGTGAACCATTTGTCCTTTTTTATCAGTCAATCGGACTCGTTGTGTGAACCATCTATCCTAGTTCATTAGTCCTTGTGACTCGTTATGTGAACCCTTTCTCCCTGTTTATTAGAAAATGTGACTCGTTGTGTGAACTATTAGTCCTAGTTCATAAGTCCTTGTGACTTGTTGTGTTCACCATTTGTACTTGTTCATTAGTCCTTGTGGCTCGTTGTGTGAACCATTTGTCCTTGTTCATTAATCCTTGTGACTCGTTGTGTGAACCATTTGTCCTTATTTAATAGTAAATGTAACTCGTTGTGTGAACCATTAGTCCTAGTATGTAAGTCTTTGTGACTCGTTGTGTTAACCGATTGTACTTGTTCCTTATCCAAGTGACTCGTTGTGGGAAGCATTTGTCCTTGTTCATTAGTTCATGTGACTCGTTGTGTGAACCCTTTGTCCTTGTTCATTGGTCCATGTGACTCGTTGTGTGAACCATTTGTCCATGTTCATTAGTCCTTGTGACTCATTGTGTGAACCATTTATCCTCGTTTATTAGTAAATGTGACTCATTGTGTGAACCATTAGTCCTAGTTCATAAGTCCTTAAGACCCATTGTGTTAACCATTTATACTTGTTCATTAGTCCTTGTGACTCATTGTGTGAACCATTTGTCCTTGTTCATTGGTCCATGTGACTCGTTGTGTGAACCATTTGTCCTCGTTCATTAGTCCTTGTGACTCGTTGTGTGAACCATTTGTCCCTATTTATTAGTAAATGTCACTCGTTGTGTGAACCATTAGTCCTAGTTCATAAATCCTTGTGACTCGTTGTGTTAACCATTTGTACTTGTTCATTAGTCCTTGTGACTCGTTGTGTGAACCATTTTTCCATGTTTATTACTAAATGTGACTCGTTGTGTGAACCATTAGTCCTAGTTCATTAGTCTTTGTGACTCCTTGTATTAACCATTTGTCCTTGTTCATTAGTCCATATGACTCGTTGTGTGAACCATTTGTCCTTGTTCATTAGTCCATGTGACCTATTTTGTGAACCATTTGTCCTTGTTCATTAGTCCTTGTGACTCATTGTGTGAACCATTTGTCCCTGTTTATTAGTAAATGTGACTGATTGTGTGAACGATTAGTCCTAGTTCATAAGTCCTTGTGACTCGTTGTGTTAACCATTTATCCTTGTTTATTAGTAAATGTGACTCGTTGTGTGAACCATTAGTCCTAGTTCATAAGTCCTTGTGACTCGTTGTGTTAACCATATATCCTTGTTTATTAGTAAATGTGACTCGTTGTGTGAACCATTAGTCCTAGTTTATAAGTCTTTGTGACTTGTTGTGTTAACCATTTGTATTTGTTCATTATCCAAGTGACTCATTGTGAGTACCATTTATAAAACCTCATCATAATTTAGTAAATTAATATATTAATCCACTAAATCGAATCTTATTTAATCACATACAATAAGATATAAAATCCAACTCATATAAATAAGGGATTAATTAATCCGTATCAAATACAATTAATTAATTATTTATTTGGGTCTCATCCTTTAGGTGTTACCTTAAGGGATCAACTGATCACCACCGTTAACACGACGATAACGTCAAACTCTAGTCACCAATCGATATTGATTAATGTTGATCAGTTGACTATATAATTTATATTCCCTTCCGTATTCTTATTATGAGATTTTATTTATGTGATCGCACGATTGTTGAGGACATATACTCCAACAAATGTGACTCGTTGTGTGAACCACTAGTCTTACTTCATAAGCTAGTCCTTGTGACTCGTTGTGTTAACCATTTGTCCTTATTCATTAGTCCTTGTGACTCGTTGTGTGAACCACTTGTCCTTGTTTATTAGTAAATGTGACTCGTTGTGTGAACCATTAGTCCTAGTTCATTAGTCTTTGTGACTCCTAGTGTTAACCATTTGTACTTGTTCATTATTCATGTGACTCGTTGTGGGAACCATTTGTCCTTGTTCATTGGACCATGTGACTCATTGTGTGAAGAATTTGTCCTTGTTAATTAGTCCTTGTGACTCGTTGTGTGAACCATTTGTCCCTGTTTATTAGTAAATATGACTCGTTGTGTGAACCATTTCTCCTTGTTTATCATCAATCGACTCGTTGTGTGAACAATCTGTCCTAGCTCATTAGTCCTTATGACTCGTTATGTGAACCATTTCTCCCTGTTTATTAGTAAATGTGACTCGTTATGTGAACCATTAGTCCTAGTTCATAAGTCCTTGTGACTGGATGTGTTATTCATTTGTACTTGTTCATTAGTCCTTGTGGCTCGTTGTGTGAACCATTTGTCCTTGTTCATTAGTCCTTGTGACTCGTTGTGTGAACTATTTGTCCTTATTTAATAGTAAATGTAACTCGTTGTGTCAACTATTAGTCCTAGTTTGTAAGTCTTTGTGACTCGTTGTGTTAACCGATTGTACTTGTTCCTTATCCAAGTGACTCGTTGTGGGAAGCATTTGTCCTTGTTCATTAGTTCATGTGACCCGTTGTGTGAACCCTTTGTCCTTGTTCATTGGTCCATGTGACTCGTTGTGTGAACAATTTGTCCTTGTTCATTAGTCCTTGTGACTCGTTGTGTGAACCATTTGTCCCTGTTTATTAGTAAATATGACTCGTTGTGTGAACCATTTGTCCTTTTTTATCAGTCAATCGGACTCGTTGTGTGAACCATCTATCCTAGTTCATTAGTCCTTGTGACTCGTTATGTGAACCCTTTCTCCCTGTTTATTAGAAAATGTGACTCGTTGTGTGAACTATTAGTCCTAGTTCATAAGTCCTTGTGACTTGTTGTGTTCACCATTTGTACTTGTTCATTAGTCCTTGTGGCTCGTTGTGTGAACCATTTGTCCTTGTTCATTAATCCTTGTGACTCGTTGTGTGAACCATTTGTCCTTATTTAATAGTAAATGTAACTCGTTGTGTGAACCATTAGTCCTAGTATGTAAGTCTTTGTGACTCGTTGTGTTAACCGATTGTACTTGTTCCTTATCCAAGTGACTCGTTGTGGGAAGCATTTGTCCTTGTTCATTAGTTCATGTGACTCGTTGTGTGAACCCTTTGTCCTTGTTCATTGGTCCATGTGACTCGTTGTGTGAACCATTTGTCCATGTTCATTAGTCCTTGTGACTCATTGTGTGAACCATTTATCCCTGTTTATTAGTAAATGTGACTCATTGTGTGAACCATTAGTCCTAGTTCATAAGTCCTTAAGACCCATTGTGTTAACCATTTATACTTGTTCATTAGTCCTTGTGACTCATTGTGTGAACCATTTGTCCTTGTTCATTGGTCCATGTGACTCGTTGTGTGAACCATTTGTCCTCGTTCATTAGTCCTTGTGACTCGTTGTGTGAACCATTTGTCCCTATTTATTAGTAAATGTCACTCGTTGTGTAAACCATTAGTCCTAGTTCATAAATCCTTGTGACTCGTTGTGTTAACCATTTGTACTTGTTCATTAGTCCTTGTGACTCGTTGTGTGAACCATTTTTCCATGTTTATTACTAAATGTGACTCGTTGTGTGAACCATTAGTCCTAGTTCATTAGTCTTTGTGACTCCTTGTGTTAACCATTTGTCCTTGTTCATTAGTCCATGTGACTCGTTGTGTGAACCATTTGTCCTTGTTCATTAGTCCATGTGACCTATTTTGTGAACCATTTGTCCTTGTTCATTAGTCCTTGTGACTCATTGTGTGAACCATTTGTCCCTGTTTATTAGTAAATGTGACTGATTGTGTGAACGATTAGTCCTAGTTCATAAGTCCTTGTGACTCGTTGTGTTAACCATTTATCCTTGTTTATTAGTAAATGTGACTCGTTGTGTGAACCATTAGTCCTAGTTCATAAGTCCTTGTGACTCGTTGTGTTAACCATATATCCTTGTTTATTAGTAAATGTGACTCGTTGTGTGAACCATTAGTCCTAGTTTATAAGTCTTTGTGACTTGTTGTGTTAACCATTTGTACTTGTTCATTATCCAAGTGACTCATTGTGAGTACCATTTATAAAACCTCATCATAATTTAGTAAATTAATATATTAATCCACTAAATCGAATCTTATTTAATCACATACAATAAGATATAAAATCCAACTCATATAAATAAGGGATTAATTAATCCGTATCAAATACAATTAATTAATTATTTATTTGGGTCTCATCCTTTAGGTGTTACCTTAAGGGATCAACTGATCACCACCGTTAACACGACAGTAACGTCAAACTCTAGTCAGCCAATCGATATTGATTAATGTTGATCAGTTGACTATATAATTTATCTTCCCTTCCGTATTCTTATTAAGAGATTTTATTTATGTGATCGCACGATTGTTGAGGACATATACTCCAACAAATGTGACTCGTTGTGTGAACCACTAGTCTTACTTCATAAGCTAGTCCTTGTGACTCGTTGTGTTAACCATTTGTCCTTATTCATTAGTCCTTGTGACTCGTTGTGTGAACCACTTGTCCTTGTTTATTAGTAAATGTGACTCGTTGTGTGAACCATTAGTCCTAGTTCATTAGTCTTTGTGACTCCTAGTGTTAACCATTTGTACTTGTTCATTATTCATGTGACTCGTTGTGGGAACCATTTGTCCATGTTCATTGGACCATGTGACTCATTGTGTGAAGAATTTGTCCTTGTTAATTAGTCCTTGTGACTCGTTGTGTGAACCATTTGTCCCTGTTTATTAGTAAATATGACTCGTTGTGTGAACCATTTGTCCTTGTTTATCAGTCAATCTGACTCGTTGTGTGAACAATCTGTCCTAGCGCATTAGTCCTTGTGACTCGTTATGTGAACCATTTCTCCCTGTTTATTAGTAAATGTGACTCGTTATGTGAACCATTAGTCCTAGTTCATAAGTCCTTGTGACTGGTTGTGTTATTCATTTGTACTTGTTCATTAGTCCTTGTGGCTCGTTGTGTGAACCATTTGTCCTTGTTCATTAGTCCTTGTGACTGGTTGTGTGAACTATTTGTCCTTATTTAATAGTAAATGTAACTCGTTGTGTCAACTATTAGTCCTAGTTTGTAAGTCTTTGTGACTCGTTGTGTTAACCGATTGTACTTGTTCCTTATCCAAGTGACTCGTTGTGGGAAGCATTTGTCCTTGTTCATTAGTTCATGTGACCCGTTGTGTGAACCCTTTGTCCTTGTTCATTGGTCCATATGACTCGTTGTGTGAACAATTTGTCCTTGTTCATTAGTCCTTGTGACTCGTTGTGTGAACCATTTGTCCCTGTTTATTAGTAAATATGACTCGTTGTGTGAACCATTTGTCCTTTTTTATCAGTCAATCGGACTCGTTGTGTGAACCATCTATCCTAGTTCATTAGTCCTTGTGACTCGTTATGTGAACCCTTTCTCCTTATTTAATAGTAAATGTAACTCGTTGTGTGAACCATTAGTCCTAGTATGTAAGTCTTTGTGACTCGTTGTGTTAACCGATTGTACTTGTTCCTTATCCAAGTGACTCATTGTGGGAAGCATTTGTCCTTGTTCATTAGTTCATGTGACTCGTTGTGTGAACCCTTTGTCCTTGTTCATTGGTCCATGTGACTCGTTGTGTGAACCATTTGTCCATGTTCATTAGTCCTTGTGACTCATTGTGTGAACCATTAGTCCTAGTTCATAAGTCCTTATGACCCGTTGTGTTAACCATTTATACTTGGTCATTAGTCCTTGTGACTCATTGTGTGAACCATTTGTCCTTGTTCATTGGTCCATGTGACTCGTTGTGTGAACCATTTGTCCTCGTTCATTAGTCCTTGTGACTCGTTGTGTGAACCATTTGTCCCTATTTATTAGTAAATGTCACTCGTTGTGTGAACCATTAGTCCTAGTTCATAAATCCTTGTGACTCGTTGTGTTAACCATTTGTACTTGTTCATTACTCCTTGTGACTCGTTGTGTGAACCATTTTTCCATGTTTATTACTAAATGTGACTCGTTGTGTGAACCATTAGTCCTAGTTCATTAGTCTTTGTGACTCCTTGTGTTAACCATTTGTCCTTGTTCATTAGTCCATGTGACTCGTTGTGTGAACCATTTGTCCTTGTTCATTAGTCCATGTGACCTATTTTGTGAACCATTTGTCCTTGTTCATTAGTCCTTGTGACTCATTGTGTGAACCATTTGTCCCTGTTTATTAGTAAATGTGAATGATTGTGTGAACGATTAGTCCTAGTTCATAAGTCCTTGTGACTCGTTGTGTTAACCATTTATCCTTGTTTATTAGTAAATGTGACTCATTGTGTGAACCATTAGTCCTAGTTCATAAGACCTTGTGACTCGTTGTGTTAACCATATATCCTTGTTTATTAGTAAATGTGACTCGTTGTGTGAACCATTAGTCCTAGTTTATAAGTCTTTGTGACTTGTTGTGTTAACCATTTGTACTTGTTCATTATCCAAGTGACTCATTGTGAGTACCATTTATAAAACCTCATCATAATTTAGTAAATTAATATATTAATCCACTAAATCGAATCTTATTTAATCACATACAATAAGATATAAAATCCAACTCATATAAATAAGGGATTAATTAATCCGTATCAAATACAATTAATTAATTATTTATTTGGGTCTCATCCTTTAGGTGTTACCTTAAGGGATCAACTGATCACCACCGTTAACACGACAAGATAACGTCAAACTCTAGTCACCAATCGATATTGATTAATGTTGATCAGTTGACTATATAATTTATCTTCCCTTCCGTATTCTTATTAAGAGATTTTATTTATGTGATCGCACGATTGTTGAGGACATATACTCCAACAAATGTGACTCGTTGTGTGAACCACTAGTCTTACTTCATAAGCTAGTCCTTGTGACTCGTTGTGTTAACCATTTGTCCTTATTCATTAGTCCTTGTGACTCGTTGTGTGAACCACTTGTCCTTGTTTATTAGTAAATGTGACTCGTTGTGTGAACCATTAGTCCTAGTTCATTAGTCTTTGTGACTCCTAGTGTTAACCATTTGTACTTGTTCATTATTCATGTGACTCGTTGTGGGAACCATTTGTCCATGTTCATTGGACCATGTGACTCATTGTGTGAAGAATTTGTCCTTGTTAATTAGTCCTTGTGACTCGTTGTGTGAACCATTTGTCCCTGTTTATTAGTAAATATGACTCGTTGTGTGAACCATTTGTCCTTGTTTATCAGTCAATCTGACTCGTTGTGTGAACAATCTGTCCTAGCGCATTAGTCCTTGTGACTCGTTATGTGAACCATTTCTCCCTGTTTATTAGTAAATGTGACTCGTTATGTGAACCATTAGTCCTAGTTCATAAGTCCTTGTGACTGGTTGTGTTATTCATTTGTACTTGTTCATTAGTCCTTGTGGCTCGTTGTGTGAACCATTTGTCCTTGTTCATTAGTCCTTGTGACTGGTTGTGTGAACTATTTGTCCTTATTTAATAGTAAATGTAACTCGTTGTGTCAACTATTAGTCCTAGTTTGTAAGTCTTTGTGACTCGTTGTGTTAACCGATTGTACTTGTTCCTTATCCAAGTGACTCGTTGTGGGAAGCATTTGTCCTTGTTCATTAGTTCATGTGACCCGTTGTGTGAACCCTTTGTCCTTGTTCATTGGTCCATATGACTCGTTGTGTGAACAATTTGTCCTTGTTCATTAGTCCTTGTGACTCGTTGTGTGAACCATTTGTCCCTGTTTATTAGTAAATATGACTCGTTGTGTGAACCATTTGTCCTTTTTTATCAGTCAATCGGACTCGTTGTGTGAACCATCTATCCTAGTTCATTAGTCCTTGTGACTCGTTATGTGAACCCTTTCTCCTTATTTAATAGTAAATGTAACTCGTTGTGTGAACCATTAGTCCTAGTATGTAAGTCTTTGTGACTCGTTGTGTTAACCGATTGTACTTGTTCCTTATCCAAGTGACTCATTGTGGGAAGCATTTGTCCTTGTTCATTAGTTCATGTGACTCGTTGTGTGAACCCTTTGTCCTTGTTCATTGGTCCATGTGACTCGTTGTGTGAACCATTTGTCCATGTTCATTAGTCCTTGTGACTCATTGTGTGAACCATTAGTCCTAGTTCATAAGTCCTTATGACCCGTTGTGTTAACCATTTATACTTGGTCATTAGTCCTTGTGACTCATTGTGTGAACCATTTGTCCTTGTTCATTGGTCCATGTGACTCGTTGTGTGAACCATTTGTCCTCGTTCATTAGTCCTTGTGACTCGTTGTGTGAACCATTTGTCCCTATTTATTAGTAAATGTCACTCGTTGTGTGAACCATTAGTCCTAGTTCATAAATCCTTGTGACTCGTTGTGTTAACCATTTGTACTTGTTCATTACTCCTTGTGACTCGTTGTGTGAACCATTTTTCCATGTTTATTACTAAATGTGACTCGTTGTGTGAACCATTAGTCCTAGTTCATTAGTCTTTGTGACTCCTTGTGTTAACCATTTGTCCTTGTTCATTAGTCCATGTGACTCGTTGTGTGAACCATTTGTCCTTGTTCATTAGTCCATGTGACCTATTTTGTGAACCATTTGTCCTTGTTCATTAGTCCTTGTGACTCATTGTGTGAACCATTTGTCCCTGTTTATTAGTAAATGTGACTGATTGTGTGAACGATTAGTCCTAGTTCATAAGTCCTTGTGACTCGTTGTGTTAACCATTTATCCTTGTTTATTAGTAAATGTGACTCATTGTGTGAACCATTAGTCCTAGTTCATAAGACCTTGTGACTCGTTGTGTTAACCATATATCCTTGTTTATTAGTAAATGTGACTCGTTGTGTGAACCATTAGTCCTAGTTTATAAGTCTTTGTGACTTGTTGTGTTAACCATTTGTACTTGTTCATTATCCAAGTGACTCATTGTGAGTACCATTTATAAAACCTCATCATAATTTAGTAAATTAATATATTAATCCACTAAATCGAATCTTATTTAATCACATACAATAAGATATAAAATCCAACTCATATAAATAAGGGATTAATTAATCCGTATCAAATACAATTAATTAATTATTTATTTGGGTCTCATCCTTTAGGTGTTACCTTAAGGGATCAACTGATCACCACCGTTAACACGACAGTAACGTCAAACTCTAGTCAGCCAATCGATATTGATTAATGTTGATCAGTTGACTATATAATTTATCTTCCCTTCCGTATTCTTATTAAGAGATTTTATTTATGTGATCGCACGATTGTTGAGGACATATACTCCAACAAATGTGACTCGTTGTGTGAACCACTAGTCTTACTTCATAAGCTAGTCCTTGTGACTCGTTGTGTTAACCATTTGTCCTTATTCATTAGTCCTTGTGACTCGTTGTGTGAACCACTTGTCCTTGTTTATTAGTAAATGTGACTCGTTGTGTGAACCATTAGTCCTAGTTCATTAGTCTTTGTGACTCCTAGTGTTAACCATTTGTACTTGTTCATTATTCATGTGACTCGTTGTGGGAACCATTTGTCCATGTTCATTGGACCATGTGACTCATTGTGTGAAGAATTTGTCCTTGTTAATTAGTCCTTGTGACTCGTTGTGTGAACCATTTGTCCCTGTTTATTAGTAAATATGACTCGTTGTGTGAACCATTTGTCCTTGTTTATCGTCAATCGACTCGTTGTGTGAACAATCTGTCCTAGCGCATTAGTCCTTGTGACTCGTTATGTGAACCATTTCTCCCTGTTTATTAGTAAATGTGACTCGTTATGTGAACCATTAGTCCTAGTTCATAAGTCCTTGTGACTGGTTGTGTTATTCATTTGTACTTGTTCATTAGTCCTTGTGGCTCGTTGTGTGAACCATTTGTCCTTGTTCATTAGTCCTTGTGACTGGTTGTGTGAACTATTTGTCCTTATTTAATAGTAAATGTAACTCGTTGTGTCAACTATTAGTCCTAGTTTGTAAGTCTTTGTGACTCGTTGTGTTAACCGATTGTACTTGTTCCTTATCCAAGTGACTCGTTGTGGGAAGCATTTGTCCTTGTTCATTAGTTCATGTGACCCGTTGTGTGAACCCTTTGTCCTTGTTCATTGGTCCATATGACTCGTTGTGTGAACAATTTGTCCTTGTTCATTAGTCCTTGTGACTCGTTGTGTGAACCATTTGTCCCTGTTTATTAGTAAATATGACTCGTTGTGTGAACCATTTGTCCTTTTTATCGAGTCAATCGGACTCGTTGTGTGAACCATCTATCCTAGTTCATTAGTCCTTGTGACTCGTTATGTGAACCCTTTCTCCTTATTTAATAGTAAATGTAACTCGTTGTGTGAACCATTAGTCCTAGTATGTAAGTCTTTGTGACTCGTTGTGTTAACCGATTGTACTTGTTCCTTATCCAAGTGACTCATTGTGGGAAGCATTTGTCCTTGTTCATTAGTTCATGTGACTCGTTGTGTGAACCCTTTGTCCTTGTTCATTGGTCCATGTGACTCGTTGTGTGAACCATTTGTCCATGTTCATTAGTCCTTGTGACTCATTGTGTGAACCATTAGTCCTAGTTCATAAGTCCTTATGACCCGTTGTGTTAACCATTTATACTTGGTCATTAGTCCTTGTGACTCATTGTGTGAACCATTTGTCCTTGTTCATTGGTCCATGTGACTCGTTGTGTGAACCATTTGTCCTCGTTCATTAGTCCTTGTGACTCGTTGTGTGAACCATTTGTCCCTATTTATTAGTAAATGTCACTCGTTGTGTGAACCATTAGTCCTAGTTCATAAATCCTTGTGACTCGTTGTGTTAACCATTTGTACTTGTTCATTACTCCTTGTGACTCGTTGTGTGAACCATTTTTCCATGTTTATTACTAAATGTGACTCGTTGTGTGAACCATTAGTCCTAGTTCATTAGTCTTTGTGACTCCTTGTGTTAACCATTTGTCCTTGTTCATTAGTCCATGTGACTCGTTGTGTGAACCATTTGTCCTTGTTCATTAGTCCATGTGACCTATTTTGTGAACCATTTGTCCTTGTTCATTAGTCCTTGTGACTCATTGTGTGAACCATTTGTCCCTGTTTATTAGTAAATGTGACTGATTGTGTGAACGATTAGTCCTAGTTCATAAGTCCTTGTGACTCGTTGTGTTAACCATTTATCCTTGTTTATTAGTAAATGTGACTCATTGTGTGAACCATTAGTCCTAGTTCATAAGACCTTGTGACTCGTTGTGTTAACCATATATCCTTGTTTATTAGTAAATGTGACTCGTTGTGTGAACCATTAGTCCTAGTTTATAAGTCTTTGTGACTTGTTGTGTTAACCATTTGTACTTGTTCATTATCCAAGTGACTCATTGTGAGTACCATTTATAAAACCTCATCATAATTTAGTAAATTAATATATTAATCCACTAAATCGAATCTTATTTAATCACATACAATAAGATATAAAATCCAACTCATATAAATAAGGGATTAATTATTCCGTATCACATACAATTAATTAATTATTTATTTGGGTCTCATCCTTTAGGTGTTACCTTAAGGGATCAACTGATCACCACCGTCAACACGAAAGTAATGTCAAACTCTAGTCAGCCAATCGATATTGATTAATGTTGATCAGTTGACTATATAATTTATCTTCCCTTCCGTATTCTTATTATGAGATTTTATTTATGTGATCGCACTATTGTTGAGGACATATACTCCAACAAAATAGACTCGTTGTGTGAACCACTAGTCTTACTTCATAAGCTAGTCCTTGTGACTCGTTGTGTTAACCATTCTTACTTGTTCATTAGTCCTTGTGACTTGTTGTGTGAACCATTTGTCCTTGTTCATTAGTCCTTGTGACTCGTTGTGTGAACCACTTGTCCTTGTTTATTAGTAAATGTGACTCGTTGTGTGAACCATTAGTCCTAGTTCATTAGTCTTTGTGACTCCTAGTGTTAACCATTTGTACTTGTTCATTATTCATGTGACTCGTTGTGGGAACCATTTAACCTTGTTCATTGGACCATGTGACTCATTGTGTGAAGAATTTGTCCTTGTTAATTAGTCCTTGTGACTCGTTGTGTGAACCATTTGTCCCTGTTTATTAGTAAATATGACTCGTTGTGTGAACCATTTGTCCTTGTTTATCAGTCAATCTGACTCGTTGTGTGAACAATCTGTCCTAGCTCATTAGTTCTTGTGACTCGTTATGTGAACTATTTCTCCCTGTTTATTAGTAAATGTGACTCGTTATGTGAACCATTAGTCCTAGTTTATAAGTCCTTGTGACTGGTTGTGTTATTCATTTGTACTTGTTCATTAGTCCTTGTGGCTCGTTGTGTGAACCATTTGTCCTTGTTCATTAGTACTTGTGACACGTTGTGTGAACCATTTGTCCTTATTTAATAGTAAATGTAACTCGTCGTGTGAACCATTAGTCCTAGTTTGTAAGTCTTTGTGACTCGTTGTGTTAACCGAATGTACTTGTTCCTTATCCAAGTGAATCGTTGTGGGAAGCATTTGTCCTTGTTCATTAATTCATGTGACTCATTGTGTGAACCACTAGTCTTACTTCATAAGCTAGTCCTTGTGACTCGTTGTGTTAACCATTCTTACTTGTTCATTAGTCCTTGTGACTCGTTGTGTGAACCATTTGTCCTTGTTCATTAGTCCTTGTGACTCGTTGTGTGAACCACTTGTCCTTGTTTATTAGTAAATGTGACTCGTTGTGTGAACCATTAGTCCTAGTTCATTAGTCTTTGTGATTCCTAGTGTTAACCATTTGTACTTGTTCATTATTCATGTGACTCGTTGTGGGAACCATTTGTCCTTGTTCATTGGACCATGTGACTCATTGTGTGAAGAATTTGTCCTTGTTAATTAGTCCTTGTGACTCGTTGTGTGAACCATTTGTCCCTGTTTATTAGTAAATATGACTCGTTGTGTGAACCATTTGTCCTTGTTTATCAGTCAATCTGACTCGTTGTGTGAACAATCTGTCCTAGCTCATTAGTTCTTATGACTCGTTATGTGAACTATTTCTCCCTGTTTATTAGTAAATGTGACTCGTTATGTGAACCATTAGTCCTAGTTCATAAGTCCTTGTGACTGGTTGTGTTATTCATTTGTACTTGTTCATTAGTCCTTGTGGCTCGTTGTGTGAACCATTTGTCCTTCTTCATTAGTCCTTGTGACACGTTGTGTGAACCATTTGTCCTTATTCAATAGTAAATGTAACTCGTCGTGTGAACCATTAGTCCTAGTTTGTAAGTCTTTGTGACTCGTTGTGTTAACCTATTGTACTTGTTCCTTATCCAAGTGACTCGTTGTGTGAAGCATTTGTCCTTGTTCATTAATTCATGTGACTCGGTTTCTGAACCTTCTGTCCTTGTTCATTGGTCCATGTGACTGGTTGTGTGAACCATTTGTCCTTGTTCATTAGTCCTTGTGACTCATTGTGTGAACCATTTATCCCTATTTATTAGTAAATATGACTCATTGTGTGAACCATTAGTCCTAGTTCGTAAGTCCTTATGATCCGTTGTGTTAACCATTTGTACTTGTTCATTAGTCCTTGTGACTCGTTGTGTTAACCATTCTTACTTGTTCATTAGTCCTTGTGACTCGTTGTGTGAACCATTTGTCCTTGTTCATTACTCCTTGTGACTCGTTGTGTGAACCATTTGTCCTTGTTTATTAGTAAATGTGACTCGTTGTGTGAACCATTAGTCCTAGTTCATTAGTCTTTGTGACTCTTTGTGTTAACCATTTGTACTTGTTCATTATCCATGTGACTTGTTGTGGGAACCATTTGTCCTTGTTCATTGGTCCATGTGACTCGTTGTGAAAAAAATTTGTCCTTGTTCATTAGTCCTTGTGACTCATTGTGTGAACCATTTGTCCCTGTTTATTAGTAAATATGACTCGTTGTGTGAACCATTTGTCCTTGTTTATCAGTCAATCTGACTCATTGTGTGAACCATCTGTCCTAGTTTATTAGTCCTTGTGACACGTTATGTGAACCATTTCTCCCTGTTTATTAGTAAATGTGACTCGTTGTGTGAACTATTAGTCCTAGTTCATAATTCCTTGTGACTCATTATGTTAACCATTTGTACTTGTTCATTAGTCCTTGTGGCTCGTTGTGTTAACCATTTGTCCTTGTTCATTAATCCTTGTGACTCGTTTTGTGAACCATTTGTCCTTATTCAATAGTAAATGTAACTCGTTGTGTGAACCATTAGTCCTAGTTTGTAAGTCTTTGTGACTCGTTGTGTTAACCGATTGTACTTGTTCCTTATCCAAGTGACTCATTGTGGGAAGCATTTGTCCTTGTTCATTAGTTCATGTGACTCGTTGTGTGAACCCTTTGTCCTTGTTCATTGGTCCATTTGACTTGTTGTGTGAACCATTTGTCCATGTTCATTAGTCCTTGTGACTCATTGTGTGAACCATTTATCCCTGTTTATTAGTAAATGTGACTCATTGTGTGAACCATTAGTCCTAGTTCATAAGTCCTTATGACCCGTTGTGTTAACCATTTGTACTTGTTCATTAGTCCTTGTGACTCGTTGTGTGAACCATTAGTCCTAGTTCATTAGTCTTTGTGACTCCTTGTGTTAACCATTTGTACTTGTTCATTATCCATGTGACTCGTTGTGTGAACCATTTGTCCTTGTTCATTAGTCCATGTGAGTCGTTGTGTGAACCATTTGTCCTTGTTCATTAGTCCATGTGACACATTTTGTGAACCATTTGTCCTTGTTCATTATTCCTTGTGACTCATTGTGTAAACCATTTGTCCCTGTTTATTAGTAAATGTGACTGATTGTGTGAACGATTAGTCCTAGTTCATAAGTCCTTGTGACTCGTTGTGTTAACCATTTATCCTTGTTTATTAGTAAATGTGACTCGTTGTGTGAACCATTAGTCCTAGTTTATAAGTCTTTGTGACTCGTTGTGTTAACCATTTGTACTTGTTCATTATCCAAGTGACTCATTGTGAGTACCATTTATAAAACCTCATCATAATTTAGTAAATTAATATATTAATCCACTAAATCGAATCTTAGTTAATCACATACAATAAGATACAAAATTCAACTCATATAAATAAGGGAATCCGTATCGAATACAATTAATTAATTATTTATATGGGTCTCATCCTTTAGGTGTGACCTTAAGGGATCAACTGATCACCACCGTTAACACGACAGTAACGTCAAACTCTAGTCAGCCAATCGTTATTGATTAATGTTGATCAGTTGACTATATAATTTATCATCCCTTCCGTATTCTTATTATGATATTTTAATTATGTGATCGCACTATTGTTTAGGACATATACTCCAACAAATGTGTCTCGTTGTGTGAACCACTAGTCTTACTTCATAAGCTAGTCCTTGTGACTCGTTGTGTTAACCATTCTTACTTGTTCATTAGTCCTTGTGACTCGTTGTGTGAACCATTTGTCCTTGTTCATTAGTCCTTGTGACTCGTTGTGTGAACCATTTGTCCTTGTTTATTAGTAAATGTGACTCGTTGTGTGAACTATTAGTCCTAGTCCATTAGTCTTTGTGACTCTTTGTGTTAACCATTTGTACTTGTTCATTAATTCATGTGCCTCGTTGTGGGAACCATTTGTCCTTGTTCATTGGTCCATGTGACTCGTTGTGAAAACAATTTGTCCTTGTTCATTAGTCCTTGTGACTCGTTGTGTGAACCATTTGTCCCTGTTTATTAGTAAATATGACTCGTTGTGTGAACCATTTGTCCTTGTTTATCAGTCAATCTGACTCGTTGTGTGAACCATATGTCCTAGTTTATTAGTCCTTGTGACTCGTTATGTGAACCATTTCTCCCTGTTTATTAGTAAATGTGACTCGTTGTGTGAACTATTAGTCCTAGTTCATAATTCCTGTGACTCGTTATGTTAACCATTTGTACTTGTTCATTAGTCCTTGTGGCTCGTTGTGTTAACCATTTGTCCTTGTTCATTAATCCTTGTGACTCGTTGTGTGAACCATTTGTCCTTATTCAATAGTAAATGTAACTCGTTGTGTGAACCATTAGTCCTAGTTTGTAAGTCTTTGTGACTCGTTGTGTTAACCGATTGTACTTGTTCCTTATCCAAGTGACTCATTGTGGGAAGCATTTGTCCTTGTTCATTAGTTCATGTGACTCGTTGTGTGAACCCTTTGTCCTTGTTCATTGGTCCATTTGACTTGTTGTGTGAACCATTTGTCCATGTTCATTAGTCCTTGTGACTCATTGTGTGAACCATTTATCCCTGTTTATTAGTAAATATGACTCATTGTGTGAACCATTAGTCCTAGTTCATAAGTCCTTATGACCCGTTGTGTTAACCATTTGTACTTATTCATTAGTCCTTGTGACTGGTTGTGTGAACCATTAGTCCTAGTTCATTAGTCTTTGTGACTCCTTGTGTTAACCATTTGTACTTGTTCATTATCCATGTGACTCGTTGTGTGAACCATTTGTCCTTGTTCATTAGTCCATGTGAGTCGTTGTGTGAACCATTTGTCCTTGTTCATTAGTCCATGTGACACATTTTGTGAACCATTTGTCCTTGTTCATTAGTCCTTTTGACTCATTGTGTAAACCATTTGTCCCTGTTTATTAGTAAATGTGACTGATTGTGTGAACGATTAGTCCTAGTTCATAAGTCCTTGTGACTCGTTGTGTTAACCATTTATCCTTGTTTATTAGTAAATGTGACTCGTTGTGTGAACCATTAGTCCTAGTTTATAAGTCTTTGTTACTCGTTGTGTTAACCATTTGTACTTGTTCATTATCCAAGTGACTCATTGTGAGTACCATTTATAAAACCTCATCATAATTTAGTAAATTAATATATTAATCCACTAAATCGAATCTTAGTTAATCACATACAATAAGATACAAAATTCAACTCATATAAATAAGGGATTAACTAATCCGTATCGAATACAATTAATTAATTATTTATATGGGTCTCATCCTTTAGGTGTGACCTTAAGGGATCAACTGATCACCACCGTTAACACGACAGTAACGTCAAACTCTAGTCAGCCAATCGTTATTGATTAATGTTGATCAGTTGACTATATAATTTATCATCCCTTCCGTATTCTTATTATGATATTTTAATTATGTGATCGCACTATTGTTGAGGACATATACTCCAACAAATGTGTCTCGTTGTGTGAACCACTAGTCTTACTTCATAAGCTAGTCCTTGTGACTCGTTGTGTTAACCATTCTTACTTGTTCATTAGTCCTTGTGACTCGTTGTGTGAACCATTTGTCCTTGTTCATTAGTCCTTGTGACTCGTTGTGTGAACCATTTGTCCTTGTTTATTAGTAAATGTGACTCGTTGTGTGAACCATTAGTCCTAGTTCATTAGTCTTTGTGACTCTTTGTGTTAACCATTTGTACTTGTTCATTATCCATGTGCCTCGTTGTGGGAACCATTTGTCCTTGTTCATTGGTCCATGTGACTCGTTGTGAAAACAATTTGTCCTTGTTCATTAGTCCTTGGGACTCGTTGTGTGAACCATTTGTCCCTGTTTATTAGTAAATATGACTCGTTGTGTGAACCATTTGTCCTTGTTTATCAGTCAATCTGACTCGTTGTGTGAACCATCTGTCCTAGTTTATTAGTCCTTGTGACTCGTTATGTGAACCATTTCTCCCTGCTTATTAGTAAATGTGACTCGTTGTGTGAACTATTAGTCCTAGTTCATAATTCCTTGTGACTCGTTATGTTAACCATTTGTACTTGTTCATTAGTCCTTGTGGCTCGTTGTGTTATCCATTTGTCCTTGTTCATTAATCCTTGTGACTCGTTTTGTGAACCATTTGTCCTTATTCAATAGTAAATGTAACTCGTTGTGTGAACCATTAGTCCTAGTTTGTAAGTCTTTGTGACTCGTTGTGTTAACCGATTGTACTTGTTCCTTATCCAAGTGACTCATTGTGGGAAGCATTTGTCCTTGTTCATTAGTTCATATGACTCGTTGTGTGAACCCTTTGTCCTTGTTCATTGGTCCATTTGACTTGTTGTGTGAACCATTTGTCCATGTTCATTAGTCCTTGTGACTCATTGTGTGAACCATTTATCCCTGTTTATTAGTAAATGTGACTCATTGTGTGAACCATTAGTCCTAGTTCATAAGTCCTTATGACCCGTTGTGTTAACCATTTGTACTTGTTCATTAGTCCTTGTGACTCGTTGTGTGAACCATTAGTCCTAGTTCATTAGTCTTTGTGACTCCTTGTGTTAACCATTTGTACTTGTTCATTATCCATGTGACTCGTTGTGTGAACCATTTGTCCTTGTTCATTAGTCCATGTAAGTCATTGTGTGAACCATTTGTCCTTGTTCATTAGTCCATGTGACACATTTTGTGAACCATTTGTCCTTGTTCATTAGTCCTTGTGACTCATTGTGTAAACCATTTGTCCCTGTTTATTAGTAAATGTGACTGATTGTGTGAACGATTAGTCCTAGTTCATAAGTCCTTGTGACTCGTTGTGTTAACCATTTATCCTTGTTTATTAGTAAATGTGACTCGTTGTGTGAACCATTAGTCCTAGTTTATAAGTCTTTGTGACTCGTTGTGTTAACCATTTGTACTTGTTCATTATCCAAGTGACTCATTGTGAGTACCATTTATAAAACTTCATCATAATTTAGTAAATTAATATATTAATCCACTAAATCGAATCTTAGTTAATCACATACAATAAGATACAAAATTCAACTCATATAAATAAGGGATTAACTAATCCGTATCGAATACAATTAATTAATTATTTATATGGGTCTCATCCTTTAGGTGTGACCTTAAGGGATCAACTGATCACCACCGTTAACACGACAGTAACGTCAAACTCTAATCAGCCAATCGTTATTGATTAATGTTGATCAGTTGACTATATAATTTATCATCCCTTCCGTATTCTTATTATGATATTTTAATTATGTGATCGCACTATTGTTGAGGACATATACTCCAACAAATGTGTCTCGTTGTGTGAACCACTAGTCTTACTTCATAAGCTAGTCCTTGTGACTCGTTGTGTTAACCATTCTTACTTGTTCATTAGTCCTTGTGACTCGTTGTGGGAACCATTTGTCCTTGTTCATTAGTCCTTGTGACTCGTTGTGTGAACCATTTGTTCTTGTTTATTAGTAAATGTGACTCGTTGTGTGAACTATTAGTCCTAGTCCATTAGTCTTTGTTACTCTTTGTGTTAACCATTTGTACTTGTTCATTATCCATGTGCCTCGTTGTGGGAACCATTTGTCCTTGTTCATTGGTCCATGTGACTCGTTGTGAAAACAATTTGTCCTTGTTCATTAGTCCTTGTGACTCGTTGTGTGAACCATTTGTCCCTATTTATTAGTAAATATGACTCGTTGTGTGAACCATTTGTCCTTGTTTATCAGTCAATCTGACTCGTTGTGTGAACCATCTGTCCTAGTTTATTAGTCCTTGTGACTCGTTATGTGAACCATTTCTCCCTGTTTATTAGTAAATGTGACTCGTTGTGTGAACTATTAGTCCTAGTTCATAATTCCTTGTGACTCGTTATGTTAACCATTTGTACTTGTTCATTAGTCCTTGTGGCTCGTTGTGTTAACCATTTGTCCTTGTTCATTAATCCTTGTGACTCGTTGTGTGAACCATTTGTCCTTATTCAATAGTAAATGTAACTCGTTGTGTGAACCATTAGTCCTAGTTTGTAAGTCTTTGTGACTCGTTGTGTTAACCGATTGTACTTGTTCCTTATCCAAGTGACTCATTGTGGGAAGCATTTGTCCTTGTTCATTAGTTCATGTGACTCGTTGTGTGAACCCTTTGTCCTTGTTCATTGGTCCATTTGACTTGTTGTGTGAACCATTTGTCCATGTTCATTAGTCCTTGTGACTCATTGTGTGAACCATTTATCCCTGTTTATTAGTAAATGTGACTCATTGTGTGAACCATTAGTCCTAGTTCATAAGTCCTTATGACCCGTTGTGTTAACCATTTGTACTTGTTAATTAGTCCTTGTGACTCGTTGTGTGAACCATTAGTCCTAGTTCATTAGTCTTTGTGACTCCTTGTGTTAACCATTTGTACTTGTTCATTATCCATGTGACTCGTTGTGTGAACCATTTGTCTTTGTTCATTAGTCCATGTGAGTCATTGTGTGAACCATTTGTCCTTGTTCATTAGTCCATGTGACACATTTTGTGAACCATTTGTCCTTGTTCATTAGTCCTTGTGACTCATTGTGTAAACCATTTGTCCATGTTTATTAGTAAATGTGACTGATTGTGTGAACGATTAGTCCTAGTTCATAAGTCCTTGTGACTCGTTGTGTTAACCATTTATCCTTGTTTATTAGTAAATGTGACTCGTTGTGTGAACCATTAGTCCTAGTTTATAAGTCTTTGTGACTCGTTGTGTTAACCATTTGTACTTGTTCATTATCCAAGTGACACATTGTGAGTACCATTTATAAAACCTCATCATAATTTAGTAAATTAATATATTAATCCACTAAATCGAATCTTACTTAATCACATACAATAAGATACAAAATTTAACTCATATAAATAAGGGATTAATTTATCTGTATCGAATACAATTAATTAATTATTTATTTGGGTCTTATCCTTTAGGTGTGACCTTAAGGGATCAACTGATCACCACCGTTAACACGACAGTAACGTCAAACTCTAGTCAGCCAATCGTTATTGATTAATGTTGATCAGTTGACTATATAATTTATCATCCCTTCCGTATTCTTATTATGATATTTTAATTATGTGATCGCACTATTGTTGAGGACATATACTCCAACAAATGTGACTCGTTGTGTGAACCACTAGTCTTACTTCATAAGCTAGTCCTTGTGACTCGTTGTGTTAACCATTCTTACTTGTTCATTAGTCCTTGTGACTCGTTGTGTGAACCATTTTTCCTTGTTCATTAGTCCTTGTGACTCGTTGTGTGAACCATTTGTCCTTGTTTATTAGTAAATGTGACTCGTTGTGTGAACCATTAGTCCTAGTTCATTAGTCTTTGTGACTCCTTCTGTTAACCATTTGTACTTGTTCATTATCCATGTGCCTCGTTGTGGGAACCATTTGTCCTTGTTCATTGGTCCATGTGACTCGTTGTGAAAACAATTTGTCCTTGTTCATTAGTCCTTGTGACTCGTTGTGTGAACCATTTGTCCCTGTTTATTAGTAAATATGACTCGTTGTGTGAACCATTTGTCCTTGTTTATCAGTCAATCTGACTCATTGTGTGAACCATCTGTCCTAGTTTATTAGTCCTTGTGACTCATTATGTGAACCATTTCTCCCTGTTTATTAGTAAATGTGACTCCTTGTGTGAACTATTAGTCCTAGTTCATAAGTCCTTGTGACTCGTTGTGTTAACCATTTGTACTTGTTCATTAGTCCTTGTGGCTCGTTGTGTGAACCATTTGTCCTTGTTCATTAATCCTTGTGACTCGTTGTGTGAACCATTTGTCCTTATTTCATAGAAAATATAACTCGTTGTGTGAACCATTAGTCCTAGTTTGTAAGTCTTTGTGACTCGTTGTGTTAACCGATTGTACTTGTTCCTTATCCAAGTGACTCGTTGTGGGAAGCATTTGTCCTTGTTCATTAGTTCATGTGACTCGTTGTGTGAACCCTTTGTCCTTGTTCATTGGTCCATGGGACTCGTTGTGTAAACCATTTGTCCTCGTTCATTAGTCCTTGTGACTCATTATGTGAACCATTTCTCCCTGTTTATTAGTAAATGTGACTCGTTGTGTGAACTATTAGTCCTAGTTCATAAGTCCTTGTGACTCGTTGTGTTAACCATTTATACTTGTTCATTAGTCCTTGTGACTCGTTGTGTGAACCATTTGTCCTTGTTCATTAGTCCTTGTGACTCGTTGTGTGAACCATTTGTCCTTGTTTATTAGTAAATGTGACTCGTTGTGTGAACTATTAGTCCTAGTTCATTAGTCTTTGTGACTCTTTGTGTTAACCATTTGTACTTTTTCATTATCCATGTGCCTCGTTGTGGGAACCATTTGTCCTTGTTCATTGGTCCATGTGACTCGTTGTGAAAACAATTTGTCCTTGTTCATTAGTCCTTGTGACTCGTTGTGTGAACAATTTGTCCCTGTTTATAAGTAAATATGACTCGTTGTGTGAACCATTTGTTCTTGTTTATCAGTCAATCTGACTCGTTGTGTGAACCATCTGTCCTAGTTTATTAGTCCTTGTGACTCGTTATGTGAACCATTTCTCCCTGTTTATTAGTAAATGTGACTCGTTGTGTGAACTATTAGTCCTAGTTCATAATTCCTTGTGACTCGTTATGTTAACCATTTGTACTTGTTCATTAGTCCTTGTGGCTCGTTGTGTTAACCATTTGTCCTTGTTCATTAATCCTTGTGACTCGTTGTGTGAACCATTTGTCCTTATTCAATAATAAATGTAACTCGTTGTGTGAACCATTAGTCCTAGTTTGTAAGTCTTTGTGACTCGTTGTGTTAACCGATTGTACTTGTTCCTTATGCAAGTGACTCTTTGTGGGAAGCATTTGTCCTTGTTCATTAGTTCATGTGACTCGTTGTATGAACCCTTTGTCCTTGTTATGGGTCCATGTGACTTGTTGTGTGAATCATTTGTCCATATTCATTAGTCCTTGTCACTCATTGTGTGAACCATTTATCCCTGTTTATTAGTAAATGTGACTCATTGTGTGAACCATTAGTCCTAGTTCATAAGTCCTTATGACCCGTTGTGTTAACCATTTGTACTTGTTCATTAGTCCTTGTGACTCGTTGTGTGAACCATTAGTCCTAGTTCATTAGTCTTTGTGTCTCCTTCTGTTAACGATTTGTACTTGTTCATTATCCATGTGCCTCGTTGTGGGAACCATTTGTAATTGTTCATTGGTCCATGTGACTCGTTGTGAAAACAATTTGTCCTTGTTCATTAGTCCTTGTGACTCGTTGTGTGAACCATTTGTCCCTGTTTATTAGTAAATATGACTCGTTGTGTGAACCATTTGTCCTTGTTTATCAGTCAATCTGACTCGTTGTGTGAACCATCTGTCCTAGTTTATTAGTCCTTGTGACTCATTATGTGAACCATTTCTCCCTGTTTATTAGTAAATGTGACTCGTTGTGTGAACTATTAGTCCTAGTTCATAAGTCCTTGTGACTCGTTGTGTTAACCATTTGTACTTGTTCATTAGTCCTTGTGGCTCGTTGTGTGAACCATTTGTCCTTATTCATTAATCCTTGTGACTCGTTGTGTGAACCATTTGTCCTTATTTAATAGAAAATGTAACTCGTTGTGTGAACCATTAGTCCTAGTTTGTAAGTCTTTGTGACTCGTTGTGTTAACCGATTGTACTTGTTCCTTATCCAAGTGACTCGTTGTGGGAAGCATTTGTCCTTGTTCATTAGTTCATGTGACTCGTTGTGTGAACCCTTTGTCCTTGTTCATTGGTCCATGTGACTCGTTGTGTGAACCATTTGTCCATGTTCATTAGTCCTTGTGACTAATTGTGTGAACCATTTATCCCTGTTTATTAGTAAATGTGACACATTGTGTGAACCATTAGTCCTAGTTCATAAGTCCTTGTGACCCGTTGTGTTAACCATTTATACTTGTTCATTAGTCCTTGTGACTCATTGTGTGAACCATTTGTCCTTGTTTATCAGTCAATTTGACTCGTTCTGTGAACCATCTGTCCTAGTTTATTAGTCCTTGTGACTCATTATGTGAACCATTTCTCCCTGTTTATTAGTAAATGTGACTCCTTGTGTGAACTATTAGTCCTAGTTCATAAGTCCTTGTGACTCGTTGTGTTAACCATTTGTACTTGTTCATTAGTCCTTGTGGCTCGTTGTGTGAACCATTTGTCCTTGTTCATTAATCCTTATGACTCGTTGTGTGAACCATTTGTCCTTATTTCATAG
This sequence comes from Silene latifolia, assembly GCF_048544455.1. Taxonomy (NCBI): domain Eukaryota; kingdom Viridiplantae; phylum Streptophyta; class Magnoliopsida; order Caryophyllales; family Caryophyllaceae; genus Silene; species Silene latifolia. Next base: position 38,888,713 of record NC_133532.1, read on the forward strand.
AAAATATAACTCGTTGTGTGAACCATTAGTCCTAGTTTGTAAGTCTTTGTGACTCGTTGTGTTAACCGATTGTACTTGTTCCTTATCCAAGTGACTCGTTGTGGGAAGCATTTGTCCTTGTTCATTAGTTCATGTGACTCGTTGTGTGAACCCTTTGTCCTTGTTCATTGGTCCATGTGACTCGTTGTGTGAACCATTTGTCATCGTTCATTAGTCCTTGTGACTCATTATGTGAACCATTTCTCCCTGTTTATTAGTAAATGTGACTCGTTGTGTGAACTATTAGTCCTAGTTCATAAGTCATTGTGACTCGTTGTGTTAACCATTTATACTTGTTCATTAGTCCTTGTGACTCGTTGTGTGAACCATTTGTCCTTGTTCATTAGTCCTTGTGACTCGTTGTGTGAACCATTTGTCCTTGTTTATTAGTAAATGTGACTCGTTGTGTGAACTATTAGTCCTAGTTCATTAGTTTTTGTGACTCTTTGTGTTAACCATTTGTACTTTTTCATTATCCATGTGCCTCGTTGTGGGAACCATTTGTCCTTGTTAATTGGTCCATGTGACTCGCCAGAAAACAATTTGTCCTTGTTCATTAGTCCTTGTGACTCGTTGTGTGAACCATTTGTCCCTGTTTATTAGTAAATATGACTCGTTGTGTGAACCATTTGTCCTTGTTTATCAGTCAATCTGACTCGTTGTGTGAACCATCTGTCCTAGTTTATTAGTCCTTGTGACTCGTTATGTGAACCATTTCTCCCTGTTTATTAGTAAATGTGACTCGTTGTGTGAACTATTAGTCCTAGTTCATAATTCCTTGTGACTCGTTATGTTAACCATTTGTAATTGTTCATTAGTCCTTGTGGCTCGTTGTGTTAACCATTTGTCCTTGTTCATTAATCCTTGTGACTCGTTGTGTGAACCATTTGTCCTTATTCAATAGTAAATGTAACTCGTTGTGTGAACCATTAGTCCTAGTTTGTAAGTCTTTGTGACTCGTTGTGTTAACCGATTGTACTTGTTCCTTATCCAAGTGACTCTTTGTGGGAAGCATTTGTCCTTGTTCATTAGTTCATGTGACTCATTGTGTGAACCCTTTGTCCTTGTTATGGGTCCATGTGACTTGTTGTGTGAATCATTTGTCCATATTCATTAGTCCTTGTCACTCATTGTGTGAACCATTTATCCCTGTTTATTAGTAAATGTGACTCATTGTGTGAACAATTAGTCCTAGTTCATAAGTCCTTATGACCCGTTGTGTTAACCATTTGTACTTGTTCATTAGTCCTTGTGACTCGTTGTGTGAACCATTAGTCCTAGTTCATTAGTCTTTGTGTCTCCTTCTGTTAACCATTTGTACTTGTTCATTATCCATGTGCCTCGTTGTGGAAACCATTTGTCCTTGTTCATTGGTCCATGTGACTCGTTGTGAAAACAATTTGTCCTTGTTCATTAGTCCTTGTGACTCGTTGTGTGAACCATTTGTCCCTGTTTATTAGTAAATATGACTCGTTGTGTGAACCATTTGTCCTTGTTTATCAGTCAATCTGACTCGTTGTGTGAACCATCTGTCCTAGTTTATTAGTCCTTGTGACTCATTATGTGAACCATTTCTCCCTGTTTATTAGTAAATGTGACTCGTTGTGTGAACTATTAGTCCTAGTTCATAAGTCCTTGTGACTCGTTGTGTTAACCATTTGTACTTGTTCATTAGTCCTTGTGGCTCGTTGTGTGAACCATTTGTCCTTATTCATTAATCCTTGTGACTCGTTGTGTGAACCATTTGTCCTTATTTAATAGAAAATGTAACTCGTTGTGTGAACCATTAGTCCTAGTTTGTAAGTCTTTGTGACTCGTTTTGTTAACCGATTGTACTTGTTCCATATCCAAGTGACTCGTTGTGGGAAGCATTTGTCCTTGTTCATTAGTTCATGTGACTCGTTGTGTGAACCCTTTGTCCTTGTTCATTGGTCCATGTGACTCGTTGTGTGAACCATTTGTCCATGTTCATTAGTCCTTGTGACTCATTGTGTGAACCATTTATCCCTGTTTATTAGTAAATGTGACACATTGTGTGAACCATTAGTCCTAGTTCATAAGTCCTTGTGACCCGTTGTGTTAACCATTTATACTTGTTCATTAGTCCTTGTGACTCATTGTGTGAACCATTTGTCCTTGTTCATTGGTCCATGTGACTCGTTGTGTGAACCATTTGTCCTCGTTCATTAGTCCTTGTGACTCGTTGTGTGAACCATTTGTCCTTGTTTATTAGTAAATGTGACTCGTTGTGTGAACCATTAGTTCTAGTTCATAAATCCTTGTGACTCGTTGTGTTAACCAGTTGTACTTGTTCATTAGTCCTTGTGACTCGTTGTGTGAACCATTTGTCCTTGTTTATTACTAAATGTGACTCGTTGTGTGAACCATTAGTCCTAGTTCATTAGTCTTTGTGACTCCTTGTGTTAACCATTTGTACTTGTTCATTGGTCATTGGTCCATGTGACTCGTTGCGGGAACCATTTGTCCTTATTTAATAGTAAATGTAACTCGTTGTGTGAACCATAAGTCCTAGTTTGTAAGTCTTTGTGACTCGTTGTGTTAACCGATTGTACTTGTTCCTTATCCGAGTGACTCGTTGTGGGAGGCATTTGTCCTTATTCATTAGTTTATGTGACTCGTTGTGTGAACCCTTTGTCCTTGTTCATTGGTCCATGTGACTTGTTGTGTGAACAATTTGTCCATGTTCATTAGTCCTTGTCACTCATTGTGTGAACCATTTATCCCTGTTTATTAGTAAATGTGACTCATTGTGTGAACCATTAGTCGTAGTTCATAAGTCCGTATGACCCGTTGTGTTAACCACTTGTACTTGTTCATTAGTCCTTGTGACTCGTTGTGTGAACCATTAGTCCTAGTTCATTAGTCTTTGTGACTCCTTGTGTTAACCATTTGTACTTGTTCATTATCCATGTGACTCGTTGTGTGAACCATTTGTCCTTGTTCATTAGTCCATGTGAGTCGTTGTGTGAACCATTTATCCTTGTTCATTAGTCCATGTGACACATTTTGTGAACCATTTGTCCTTGTTCATTATTCCTTGTGACTCATTATGCGAACCATTTGTCCTTGTTTATTAGTAAATGTGACTGATTGTGTGAACGATTAGTCCTAGTTCATAAGTCCTTGTAACTCGTTGTGTTAACCATTTATCCTTGTTTATTAGTAAATGTGACTCGTTGTGTGAACCATTAGTCCTAGTTTATAAGTCTTTGTGACTCGTTGTGTTAACCATTTGTACTTGTTCATTATCCAAGTGACTCATTGTGAGTACCATTTATAAAACCTCATCATAATTTAGTAAATTAATATATTAATCCACTAAATCGAATCTTATTTAATCAAATACAATAAGATACAAAATTTAACTCATATAAATAAGGGATTAATTAATCCGTATCGAATACAATTAATTAATTATTTATTTGGGTCTCATCCTTTAGGTGTGACCTTAAGGTATCAACTGATCACCACCGTTAACACGACAGTAACATCAAACTCTAGTCAGCCAATCGTTATTGATTAATGTTGATCAGTTGACTATATAATTTATCATCCTTTCCGCATTCTTATTATGATATTTTAATTATGTGATCGAACTATTGTTGAGGACATATACTCCAACAAATGTGACTCGTTGTGTGAACCACTAGTCTTACTTCATAAGCTAGTCCTTGTGACTCGTTGTGTTAACCATTCTTACTTGTTCATTAGTCCTTGTGACTCGTTGTGTGAACCATTTGTCCTTGTTCATTAGTCCTTGTGACTCGTTGTGTGAACCATTTGTCCTTGTTTATTAGTAAATGTGAATCATTGTGTGAACCATTAGTCCTAGTTCATTAGTCTTTGTGACTCCTTGTGTTAACCATTTGTACTTGTTCATTATCCATGTGCCTCGTTGTGGGAACCATTTGTCCTTGTTCATTGGTCCATGTGACTCGTTGTGTGAACAATTTGTCCTTGTTCATTAGTCCTTGTGACTCGTTGTGTGAACCATTTGTCCCTGTTTATTAGTAAATATGACTTGTTGTGTGAACCATTTGTCCTTGTTTATCAGTCAATCTGACTCTTTGTGTGAACCATCTGTCCTAGTTTATTAGTCCTTCTGACTCGTTATGTGAACCATTTCTCCCTGTTTATTAGTAAATGTGACTCATTGTGTGAACTATTAGTCCTAGTTCATAAGTCCTTGTGACTCGTTGTGTTAACCATTTGTACTTGTTCATTAGTCCTTGTGGCTCGTTGTGTGAACCATTTGTCCTTGTTCATTAATCCTTGTAACTCGTTGTGTTAACTGATTGTGCTTGTTCTTTATCCAAGTGACTCGTTGTGGGAAGCATTTGTCCTTGTTCATTAGTTCATGTGACTCGTTGTGTGAACCCTTTGTCCTTGTTCATTGGTCCATGTGACTCGTTGTGTGAACCATTTGTCCATGTTCATTAGTCCTTGTGACTCATTGTGTGAACCATTTATCCCTGTTTATTAGTAAATGTGACTCATTGTGTGAACCATTAGTCCTAGTTCACAAGTCCTTATGACCCGTTGTGTAAACCATTTATACTTGTTCATTAGTCCTTGTGACTCATTGTGTGAACCATTTGTCCTTGTTCATTGGTCCATATGACTCCTTGTGTGAACCATTTGTCCTCGTTCATTAGTCCTTGCTACTCGTTGTGTGAACCATTTGTCCCTGTTTATTAGTAAATGTGACTCGTTGTGTGGACCATTAGTCCTAGTTCATAAATCCTTGTGACTCGTTGTGTTAACCATTTGTATTTGTTCACTTGTCCTTGTGACTCGTTGTGTGAACCATTTGTCCTTGTTTATTACTAAATGTGACTCGTTGTGTGAACCATTAGTCCTAGTTCATTAGTCTTTGTGACTCCTTGTGTTAACCATTTGTACTTGTTCATTATCCATGTGGCTCGTTGTGTGAACCATTTGTCCTTGTTCATTAGTCCATGTGACTCGTTGTGTGAACCATTTGTCCTTGTTCATTAGTCCATGTGAACCATTTTGTGAACCATTTGTCCCTGTTTATTAGTAAATGTGACTGATTGTGTGAACCATTAGTCCTAGTTCATAAGTCCTTGTGACTCGTTGTGTTAACCATTTATCCTTGTTTATTAGTAAATGTGACTCGTTGTGTGAACCATTAGTCCTAGTTTATAAGTCTTTATGACTCGTTGTGTTAACCATTTGTACTTGTTCATCATTATCCAAGTGACTCATTGTGAGTACCATTTGTCCTTGTTCATTAGTCCTTGTGACTCGTTGTGTGAACCATTTCTCCCTGTTTATTAGTAAATATGACTCGTTGTGTGAACCATTAGTGCTAGTTCATAAGTCCTTGTGACTCGTTATGTTAACCATTTGTACATGTTCATTAGTCCTTGTGACTCGTTGTGTGAACCATTTCTCCTTGTTCATTAGTCCTTTTGACTTGTTGTGTGAACCATTTGTCCTTGTTTAATTGTAAATGTAACTCGTTGTGTGAACCATTAGTCCTAGTTTATATGTCTTTGTGACTCGTTGTGTTAACCATTTGTACTTGTTCATTAGTCCTTGTGACTCGTGTGGACACGGGGGACATGGGGACGCTTGGGATAAGTGTTTGCATTTGTGGAGTCGCCACCAATTTTTATGGGAAATTGGAACCGTTCGAATACCTCGTGTCATGTCAAGACACAAAGTAGTGGCATGAACACTAAGAACTCGTTACCCTTAGCGTTCTATGTCTAGAATGACTCTCGTGGATGCCAATGAACACGGATGTTCACCGAGATCTGGAGTAAGGGTGAGGGTACGTATTAGGAAGCTCTTTAATGGAACACCTAATCCCGCCCGCCTCGATAGCAGCCTCTACTAATGATTAGGGAAATCGTTTGTATTTGATATATTGTCGATTATATGCATGCAATGCAACATCCATCGTTTTGATCCTAACATGTGAATTAAACTAAGTCGGTGAACAAATAATTAGCATTTATTAAAGTCGAATTCGGGTTTAGAATTAATTACATGTGAAAAGCAAGTAAATAAAATCATAAGAAATAAATGCGATAATTAAAATTACATTGAATTACAATGATTAATGATTTACGTCAAAAATATATTTAACACGGACGATTTGAAGAAAAGAAAGGAAATTAAAATATAGACAGATTAGGGGTGATATTACGGCTAATAGTCGATTAATTATATAATTAAGATATTAGGGTCAAGGCAAGAACGGAGTTCAGGGACAGAATTCACCCCGGAACAGGCGCAGCATTGCTGCGTCCCTTGGAAGAGGCGCAGTGGTCATTGCGTCTGTTCCTGAGGTGAGTTCTGGCTGTGAAGTCAGAACTGCGAATTGTAATTATTTGTTGATGAATTTAGTGATCAATTATCGAGGTTTGACTCAAGTAAAAGTGATTTAGCATATTAACAACATATGAGACCGCCATAAAATCGATAAACACGGATTAAAACCGGTTAAAACAAAGTATAAACGAATTAAAACGAATTAAAACGGGTTAAAACGAATTAGGTTAAATTACGAAAGCGGAAAAGAACTTGAAAGAACGTGACAAACTAGAAATAAACGGTAAAAACATGTACAAAAGACGAATCTCAGAAACTTGATATGGACGAATTAAGTCTCTAAAATCCGGGTTTGAATTAATGGCGAAAACCCGCAAATATCGATTATAAGGGATTTAAACCGTAAATAAAACACGATAATTATTAAGGATGAATTAAATTTGTATTATGTACGAAGAAAGAAACAAAATAAGAAATAAGAAAACAAAATAACGAACATAACAGAGAACTGAGGAAGAAGAAAGGCGGGAAAGCTGCAGCGGCCCTCTGGAAGAGGCGTAGAAGAGATCTTGCGACTCTTCAAGAGGCATTAGCGATTCTTCGCATTTCTTCTCGACGTCTGGTTACTGCTGATCCGTAAAAGCAGTTTGATGAAAGGGTTTTATAAGTCGATTTTAAACATACTTTTGACGTAAATCTTACATTAATTAGTACAATAAATAAAATACAAAAAAGAGATGGGATTTACACCCTCAGACTTATATGTTTGACGAAACGAGATTAACTAAGTTAACGTAGAGTGATTCTCGAATGTATGTAGAAAGTGCCCTCGTAAGAGGATTTAGATTAAATTGATTGATGTGTAGTGGTCAAATTGGTCGGACATGCAACGTGGATGGAACTCGAGAATAACCGAGCTTACTGGTCGATTGATCAAGCACGTAGGCGTCGAACGCTTAGAGCACGGTCTTAGAATGCAAAGGGAGAAGAGAAGGGCGGACACTCGCGTGAAAAATATGTGGAACGAAGGTCCCTATTTATACTAAAAAAATATGAAGCGTTATGTAATGATTCAAACTTTGGAAACAAATCACGGAAAAATCTAAAAATATGCAGAAAAGAGCTGGGGAAGAGGCGCAGCAGCTGCTGCGATCCTTCGAAGAGGCACAGCATCTGTTGCGTCATTTCCCCAGAGATTTCCTCCTGCGGAAGAAAAAATTCCGCGTTTCTTTTATGGAATTGTGGTGGATCTCTACTTCCTTATTCTTTAAAATAAGATTTCCGGGATATATTTTGCCAAAAGATATAATTTCAATTTATGGAAGAAATATCTGGAATATTCTAGGACATTCCGACTCGGCATTTTAAACGGTTTCTTAGAAAATGAAGCGCGTAGATGACGACCAAGGGGTAGACACAAGTATTTGAGCTATCACTTGACGATAAACTTACGAACTGTCATCAATCGTTCTGCGTACCAAACATGCGGCCCAATCATCACTAGGTGTTTGGTGGGAGGTGCAGAAATGAGGTATCTCTGAGCCCCACTTTGACCGAGGCTTGGACAAGGCGAAAGTCAATGTATAGCCATCAGGTCAATCGAAGATTACAACCTGACGACTATGGCGATGCAAGACGGCTCAAAGGGTCTGAGCCAAGGACCTGTCGTCGGGAACATTTTAGAGTCTGTCTACTATCGAGGAGGGTCGTTTAAAGTCTATTAGACTACGTAAGGAGGCTACTTGACCATAAGAAGAAACCATACCTGAGACTTCTTTCTCGATGTAGATAATATTGAGAATAGCAGGACTTTGGTAGAAACTGCTGGGGGAATCTGCTTGCGTCGGCCTCAAGCGAACTCTTGCTGGGAAATGACTTTGTCTGGATTGAATCATTTTCGGGAATCGCTTGTATCCGCTTCCGGTCAAACTTCGTCTCTCGAGAAGTGTAATCGGTTGTCATGAACTCTCGGTGGATAAAAAGTATAGATAAAGGTGTGTTGAAACACCGCCGGAAATCCGCTCATTGTACAAGCGAAGTCTTGATCAAAGATGAAATATTGCGACGGTTCACAGTCTACTTGGAGATAAAATACTGCGACGGTTCGCAGTCTGCTTGAGAAGGATATAGGCGAGATAAAATACTGCGACGGTTCGCAGTCCGCTTGACTAAACACGGGTCTGGACAAAAAATAAATGTCCAAAAGATCCAAAATATAATATGGAGTGTCGGAGAAGAGGCGCACCAAAGATTGGCCCACAAACAACTAACTTGTAATGAACTTTTAAAAATTGAGCTGGAAAGGATCTGGGGAAGAGGCGCAGCAAGTGCTGCGTCCTTTCCCGAGCTCGTCCCTATCTGAGTAAAAACTCGACAGAAATCATGTTTTATTCATAACACAAAACACAAATTCTTCTTAAACTCTCTCAAATTCCGACCAGACTCCATCAAAATTTGATCAATCCACTCCATTAATAATGACTAATAGAGGTATGTGTCTTATCCTTGCTTTAATTCTTGTATTTTACTTAATTTTGATCGAAAAATTTAGGGTTTTTTAACCCAAATTTTCGAAAATTTGGGGCTTTTCCCCCAAATGGATTTGTCTTGTAAAATTGACATTAGAAACGGATAAAAAGAAATGTTAGGAACATAACCATGTATTCTTTTTGAATTTTCGTCAAGTATTATGCATTTGAGCGATTTTGAGACGGTTTCTCAGCTGTTTCGAAAATCGCTTCGAAAGTGCCTTTAGGATTGTCCATTTTTGATGAAATTTGGGTTTTAGAATCCTTGTGTAAAGGGTAAACTTCCTACTATGTCGGATTTTTGATTTGTGATGACTTTTTTCAGGTCACTTTTCTTAGGCATAATCGCTATTATAGAGAAATGCTGCAGAAATTTCGAGTCAAACCCGTGACTAGGCTTGGACTTAGACTTGACATGACCCAATTTACCACATGAGTGGCCGGTTTTCGAAAGAAAAGGCTAAATATGGCGATAAAAGGCCTTTTTTCAGGGCTCGAAAAGACTTGAAACAAACCTTCACCGAGGGTTGTCGTCATTTGGCGCGGCCTAATTTACTTGAATTTTGCAGGTGATGTTCCTTCTACGTCGGGGAGGGCTCCCATGGACGTAGACTTTGACTTCGACCCTTCTCTCACTTTTGAGGAGGTTGTGGAGGAGGAGGTTGAGGAGGTCCCGAGGCGGGCCAACGTGGGACGTGGTGGTCGTTAGCTGGTGAGAGCACCCGAGTGGGCTCAGAAATGGGATAGTAGACATCTCATTTGGGCGGCAGAGAGCCACCTGTCTTACAGGACGGCGAGGAGTTTGGTAAGTCTCGAACTCGTCATTTCTTGTCATATTTCCTATTTGTTTTGACGTTTCATTTCTCGTTTGCTTTGTGCTAAAGATAGCATTTCCTTCGAATTGATACAGGAGGCCGGGAACATGAGGTCCTTCTTGGGTTACATGATGATGATGGAGGCCTACGAGAGACTGACGGAGGAGGAGAAGGCCATCGTTGAGCTGGGAGCCTTCGGAGCTTTGGTGGGAGCGTGTAGGGCGATTAAGGAAAGGAAGATTCGGGCTAACCTTTGCCTGATTCGAGCTTTCCTTGATCGGTTCTGGGACACGACCTCGACCTTTCACATGCCTTTTGGAGAGGTCGGGGTCACACTAGAGGACTACGGCATGATCTCTGGTCTGCCGTATGGAGAGGAGGCGTTGGTGTGGCCGTCGTCGGCCATGAGAATAGACTCGGATGAGGCGAGGAGGCTGATCGGCCGGAACCTGGCGGTGGGTGCTGCCAGCGTTCCCGAGTTTGTGCCGAGTTTCTACGTCAGGGACTACTTTGCGGGTAGGACCCCGGCGACGGTGGTGATGGACGAGAGGAGGATGGCCCCTCCTGCTTGTACTGCGGAGTAGAGGGCCCGCTTGTGGCTGTGGTGGTTATTGTCCTCGATTTACCTCGGGGATAAGGGGGAGAGGTTGTCGACGAAGCTTCTTCCTTTTCTGTCTGACTTGAGTGACCTGGGTCGGTGGGACTGGATTACTCCTGGCTTTGCGGTCCTCGCTCGCTATATAAGGGCCATGGTTTAGCCCGAGCTTTTGGAGAAGAGAACTTCTCTTCCTACTGTCGGTCCTGGACTGCTGTTGGAGGTATGAACCTCTATTTTGCATTATGAAAGATCATTACTTCTTCATGTACTTTCTTTTATTTCTATCGAATCATGAAAAATCATTATCGATTATACTCTGTTTTTTGCAGGCGTGAGTGTACTCCTATTTTTCGGGCTTTGCGCCCAAGAGGACGGAGCCGGAGCCGAGGGCGTACCCTGTCGTGAGGGACTGGGTGGTGTGCCGTAAGAATAGCCAGCGTTCTTCTTATGACGTTTGTCAATGGCGTGATACCTTCAATTACATTTCCTTTATTTCTTTCATTCGTTTAGAAGTGATCATAAGAATGACCCCCTTCCCGCTTAGAGCCGATCATAGAAATAACCTTTCGTTTGCTTGTTTTAGTGGGTGCCTAGACCCTGGGTGGACTAATCTGACGCCCTGGCCTTCGTAGCTGAGGTCCTTCAGCCCAGGAGCTCGAGTCGGTTGCTACTGAGGACGTCCATGGGACCTGTGTGGTACCTAGGCGAGTGTTTGACTCGTCAGTGCTCTCGCGAGACTTTCACGGTTCCCATCGATCCTCCACGGACGATGTTAAGAGAGCCCTCTGCCGCCGAGAAAGAGGCTGACTTGGTGGATGCTAGTGGTGACGCCCTTCTCCTTCCTGGTGAGGAGTACTCTCAGTTTGTTTGCCAGAGGCTGGCGTTCTGGCCGATCGTGGTAAGTATTTTTATTCTTCTTTTTTTGAATTGATTTGACAAATGACGAACGTTCGTCAAATAAAGAATCATTTGAAACTCGTAGGAGATCGAGGTGGCAGGCGTCGAGCCCCCAGCGTACCCGGAGACACTTGAGTACACCGACGCGACGGGGATGATGACGATCTCAGAGATCCACGACTTCGGCGAGGAGGTAATGGACGCTGGCCTGGAGGAGTGGCAGCACTTAGTGAGGTGGGTAAGCCTTCAGTTTCGACTGTCTTTTGTTGTTTTTATCGCATAAGAATGCATCCGTTCCTAAACCTTTGTTATTCCAATGCAGGTGGCGCCGTCTCAGCACGTGGCGCTGTTGAGGGTGGCCAACCGGTTGCAGGCCACGGCCGTCGAGGCACTTATAGACGGCCGAGGACGACAGGTATGAACCTCTCATTCTCTTTATTTCAATTCAAATTTTGTTGCAATTTCCCGTATTTGTTTTGAAATGGTTGAACGAAATGATTGAATCGAGGCATTTCTTTATCATTTGCAGAGGGAGCGTGACCTGGAGCGCGAGCTGGCGGAGTCCCGAGAGGAGACAGCTCGCCTGTTGAGGGAGTTGGAGGTCAGGGACGCTGAGATCGCTGCCCTCGAGGCGACCGTGGCTGAACTGGGTGGTGACCAGGAGTATTTGCCCTTCTTCTTTTTGTTGTTGGTCGTCTTGTATTTACTTTGTACATTTGAACTTCATTTTCGGACTTTCTGGACCTGTTTTGGGCGAGAGCCCCCAGTTTGATGTACATGATGATTTTTGGTTGTATATACGATGGCCTGAGTGCCTTTGCTGCAAGTTGTTTGTTGTCTCTGCAAGTTAGCTTAAAAAACAGGTTTGGTAGATGACGGTTTGCGCCGTCATGCTGCCGAAATTTACACGGAATTTGCACATAAAACACATAACATATACGTGCCTTAAATTAGCGCAAAATGAGAAAAAAGTAAAAGTGTCCGAAAATGAGCAAAAAATGCCAGAAATGACCGGACGGTAGGGAGGGCTACCCCCTAAAAAAGAATAAAAAAGAAATTAATAAGTGTGCTCGATTGGCGAAAATGTCGGGTTGTCTCGAAAAGCGTACCCGAAAATAATTAGGAAATATAAAATTTGGTAATTTGACGGAACTACCAAAATAACAACCTATAAGAATTGGAAATCATAGCAAAAAAACAAATTTGGAAAGATCCAAATCTGAAAATCACGGAAATAAGTCTGGTGAAGAGGCGCAGCAAGAGCTGCGACTCTTCGAAGAGGCGCAGCTAATGTTGTGCCATTTCCCTAGCTTGTCAGTCTTCGACTAAAATTAGGAAATTGCGTTTAGTATAAATAGAGACTTCGGGGAAGCTTTTATTCACACAATTCCTCCATCTTTATTCCGTCTCTCATATAAAAGTCCTCATATTTTCTAAAAAAAAATTCAAAATCATGGATGCCTTTGAGAATCGTCTCAAGGAGTGAAAAAATGAGTTCACGAACGTTGAGAAATATGATATGGGTGCTTTTAATTTGGGATCAATCTTCAGTCTCAAATTAGTGAAGATTGTAAAGCCCTTCTTGAATGCTTGTCTTGAATATTGGGACCCAAAATTCCACGTATTTGCCTTTCCTGAAGGCGATATTTGTCCTTTCCCTGAAGAAATATCTGCTATTGGAGGATGGGATCCGAAGAGTTTTCCCACCATACCCTTTAACCCTCAGGGATATAAAAGTAAATTTAGAGACTTGCTCGGTTGACCAAGGCTGAGGTGGACCGTCTTCTGACCTCGAAAGGGGTCCGTATGCTTAACTTTATTCATCGATTTATAAATAGGGAAGACCGTCTTGTGACCTCAAAACGCGATCCCCTTTTCTTGAGCATAGTGGAACAAATGGAGCTGCGCAAGAGCCAAGTATGACTAGTTTTAGGAGAGACCATTCTCGGCTTAGATAAAAGGAAGCCTAACCGCGAGCTTCCTTATTTGGGAAGTCCCATCATTCTACAGGTAATTACCCGCTTTCCTTCTTTTCAACCGTTTTTTTATCGGTTTTTTTTTCGGTTGAAATATGGGCACTAATTCCCATCTTCTTCTTAGGTATGGCTGATGGAAAGGCTGCGGTTGATCGAGCCCCCAGTTAATGTGCCAGGATACCACGCTCGATCAATTGCAATGAGAAGTAGTCTCTATATGGTGGACTTCACTCGGGTTTGCAATTATTGGGAAAATAAACTAAAGAGTGAAGGAGGTCCCTTGATCCAGTGGATTGTGTCGTGGTGGCATCTGAAGTCAGTCACTGGAGTCTCTTCCTTGGACCTGACACGGTCGGTTCGCGTCCCTGGCTTGGAATTTATGATTAGTATCTATCCTGAGGGGTTGATGAGGCAAGTTGGCCTGAAGTAGAAGATTCCGAAGCTTGATACCGTCTCTCAAACTGCATCGGTACATACTATAGAGACTGGTCGGGAGTGGGCAATTAGATGGGCTCAAAGGAACATGTGGTTCATACCATTTCTTACTGGCTCTCTATGGGTATCCGACTTTTACTTGCAATGGAGGAAGGCTGGCACACCTAAAGAACGTGAGAAACTGACGAAACATGAGCCTGTGGACTACAAGATTCGCGAGGTTGCAAAGGAGAATCAGAAGCACTTGACTGAGGAGGAAGAAGAGGCCGGATTTTGAGTCGTTCCTCCGTCGAAGAACCGAAGACCGCTCTTGCCGTAGAGATGATGGTGGATCGAAATGGCAAGTCTAGACCGCGAGATGGTGGAGCGCCCAGCTCGAGGTCGTGACAAGAAGTATGACAAAAATGACAAAGGCATGTTAGGTTCATATACCTATTATTAGACTCTTCTAATAGTGAACTAATTAATTTCTTAATATGTGTTCTTTATATCTAGTGCATGCATAACAAAATAAGAGACTAATAAGGAAAAACAATGTCCCTTACATTGTAGAGTGGCTCGAAATTAAGGGCACAAATAAGGTCACCTTCCTTATTTGTTCTTGAGCTATAATATGTTGGACGATCCTCCAAAATCCCAATGTAGAGATCCTCCTTTGATTTCACCCAAGACAAATCCCTTAAACTAGTATATTAATTAACTAGATTAATATAGTAGTGCCCTTAAAACTAATTCTAATATTCACTATTACTACACTAGTAATCTTAGATTTTTATGATATTAGATGAACAACATCATGTTTCTAAAAACCTGTTTTAGAGAGAGTTAGAGAGAATGAGAGAATGAATGCATGTAGAGTGAATGGTGCAATGAAAAGAAAACAAAATTCTCTCATAAAGAGAGGAGGGAGCCGGGTAGAAAAGGCCATGGATGGCATCTTTTCTTTTCGTTTTTGCTATTCTCAATATTGTAGGTGTAAGGCTATGTATCAATAGGTATGATTATAATAATTTTAACCATTAAAATAAATCACCCATTATTCTCTACAACCTACAATATTTCGGTCCATATGTATAAAATGGACTCCCACTTTATTTTGTCAATTTGTCACGTGTCACACAATATGTCACATGTAGTATGTTACATGTTATTAATTAATTAATGCATATTTATCAAATAAATATCATTTTATAAATTAATTAAATTACATATAACAAATTGACTAGTGATTCTTGATCGCATAAATAAAATGAGTCATATAATTATAATTCACAACATATTGTAATTATAATCAACCATTCATTCTTATCTCAATTGTTTCACAAACAATAATCAATTTTAGTAATAAGGTATTTCAATTACAAAATAAATCTTATTTAATCCCATTACAATAAGATATAAATAATCTCTCTCACAATTGAATTGTTCAATTTTAAGGAATTGATAAACTTGTATCGTCATACAATTAATCAATTTGTCTATTAAGGGAATTGTATTTTAGGTGTGACCTTAAGGGATCAACTAATCACCGCAGTCAAACGACAGTAATGTCAAACTCTAGTTAGCCAATCATTACCGATTAATGATGATCAGTAGACAATATAAATGAATCATCCCTTGCGTATTCTTATCATAAGATTTGATTGTGATATTAAATCATGTGATCGAACTATTGTTGAGGACACAACCTCCAACAATCTCCCACTTATCCGAGACAAGTGTGCGTCACCAATTCTCTTGTCCTATTACAATCTCCCACTCAATGCAAGGTGTCTCACAGGTCGTACTTGCATTTGATCATATCTTAAGTGGTTTCCTCGATCTGGAGAGTAACTGTCTGACCGGAATTATCTACCATAGATACCTTCCGAGCGTGGCCACGCATTTTCAGTTCACTGCTCCTCGAGTGGCCTTGAGATTTCAATTAACCCTAACAAGGGGGTGGACAATTCCTATCGCACTATTCCCTTTGTTTAGCCACAATGCGTCATAACCCAAAATATACTCATTTGACCTCAGTTACGACAGCCGTAGAGCATAAATCAAAGCCAATCAGAAATTTGTGCCAACTTGGGCGAATAGTCTTTAGTCAAAAGAATTGACTCACAAGAATACTATAGCAGCTCTTGCCACGACCAGGCTTTATGAATTACCATAACTCTATAAGCGGTCACTGTCCGACAGAGTGTCCCATACAGTCTGCCTATGTGATCGACCAGTCATCCCATATGACTCTATGGCACTTGAACTTGCCATCAATCGCATCACACTCTAGTTACTTTGAGACGTCACCTTCTATAAGTTACTAGGGGTGAGTACTATGTTAATCCAGTTCACTTTCATGGGGTTCAATATTGTCTCAACAACCCATTTGGATTTAACAAGGTAAATAATAAATGAGTTTGCATAAAGGAACTCAAACGACAAATGCGATTATCATAAATAAACCAAAAACAAAGTTTTTTCATTTTATATCTCATAATCTAATACAAACTTGGCATGCATTTCAGACCCATGGATGTCACATGTTGGTCATGCTTAGCCTGCGATAAAGGTTTGGTTAAAATATCAGCTATGTTGTCATCCGTCCTAACCTTACAAATCGCTACTTCCTTTCTTTCAATGAAATCTCCAATTACATGAAATTTTCTAAGTACGTGTCTAGACTTGTTACTAGACTTGGGCTCTTTAGCTTGAAAGATTGCCCCGCTATTGTCACAGAAGATCGTGATAGGATCTTTGGCAGTAGGAACTACCCTTATCCCTTCCAAAAATAGCATAATCCACACGGCTTCCTTGGTAGCTTCTGATGCTGCAACGTTGTCAGCCTCCGTAGTAGAATCCGCAATCACAGCTTCCTTGAAGATTCTCCAGCTTACGGCACCACCATTGAGCATGTAAACAAATCCAGCCTGGGATTTCATGTCATCTCTATATGTTTGAAAACTCGAGTCTATGTAACCCTTAACACATAGCTCGGAGTCACCTCCAAACACTAAGATAGAATCATTTGTCCTTCGCAAGTACTTGAGGATATTATTAACTGCTATCCAGGGACTCTCACCTGGATTCTCTTGATATCTACTAGTCATGCTTAAAGCATATGAGACATCTGGACAAGTGCATATCATGGCATACATGATTGATCCAACGGCGGAAGCATATGGAATCAACTTCATGCGTTCAACATCTTCGGGTTCGGAGGGAGATTGAGACTTGCTCAAATGATTCCACTACCCATAGGAATTAAGCCTCTCTTAGACTGATCCATGTTGAAGCTTCGAAGAACCTTATCAATATAAGATTCTTGACTTAATGCCAATATCCTTTTGGGTCGATCTCTATAGATCCGGATACCTAATATGCATTGTGCTTTTCCTAAATCCTTCATTTGGAAATGATTTCCCAACCACTCTTTGACGGAGGATAACATTGGAATGTCATTTCCAATAAGTAGTATGTCATCCACATACAATATTAGGAACACAACATTGCTCCCACTGAACTTCATGTATAAAAATGGTTCCTCAACACTTCGAGTAAAACCATTTTCTTTTATAACATGATTAAATCGATGGTTCCAACTTCTTGATGCTTGCTTAAGACCATAAATGGATCTCTTAAGCTTGCATACTTTTTTAGGATTTTTAGGATCCACAAAACCTTCATGTTGCATCATATACACCTCCTCTTGTAAATGCCCATTTTGAAAGGCGGTCTTGACATCCATCTGCCATATTTCATAGTCATGAAATGCGGCGATCGCTAACATTATCCGAATGGATCTCAGCATGGCTACGGGGGCAAAGGTTTCGTCATAGTGAAGACCATGAACTTGGGTAAAACCTTTTGCCACTAGCCTAGCCTTGTAGACATCATCATGTCCTTCTATGCCATTCTTTATCTTAAAGATCCATTTGCATTGAAGAGGTCTTGCTCCTTCAGGGAAATCCACCAAGTTCCAAACTTGATTTTCAAGCATAGAATTCATTTCGGATTGCATGGCTTCAAGCCATAAAGCTGAATTGGGACTAGAGATTGCAGCTTTGTAGGTGGCGGGCTCATCACTTTCTAAAAGTAACACATCAAGACTCCCATCCTCTTGGATAAGTCCAACGTATCTATCAGGATGGCGAGTTACTCGACCCGACATCCTCGGTTGAGGAATAATAACCGAATTAGATGACGAAGGAACGTCTTCATTTGCCTCCAATTAGGTTTGTGGCTCTTAAACTTCATCAAGTTCAAAATTTCTCCCACTCTGTCTCTTAGAAATAAACTCACTTTCTAAGAAGATAGCTTCACTAGACACAAACACTTTGTTTTCATGAGGTTTGTAGAAGTAATAGCTTCAGGAGGTATTGGGGTAACCTACAAAAATGCATTTTTTGGATCGTGGGGCTAGCTTGTTGTCGGTCTTTACCTTAACGTAAGCATCACATCCCCAAATCTTCATATAGGATATATTAGGAACCCTTCCTTTCCACATCTCATATAGAGTCTTTTCGGTTGCTTTTGTTGGACTATTGTTCAATTATTTGATTGCGGTTTGGATTGCAAATCCCCAAAACGAGTCTAGTAACTCGGTTTGACTCATCATATATTGAGCCATATCTAGTAGGGTTCAATTTCTCCTCTCAGCAACACCATTAAGTTGTGGTGTACCGGGTGGAGTGAGTTGTAACACAATGCCACAACCTTTCAAGTGTGAATCAAATTCATTACTGAGATACTCACCACCACGATCGGATCGTAGTGCTTTTATCTTCTTGTTCAATTGGTTTTCTACTTCATTTTGAAATTCTTTAAATTTCTCAAAATATTCACTCTTGTACTTTATTAAGTAGATATACCCATATCTACTTAAATCCTTGGTGAAGGTAATGAAGTAGTCATTATTACCCCTAGCGGTGATAGTCATTGGTCCACATACATCGGTATGTATAAGACCCAATAGTTCACTAGCTCGAGTCCATTTACCACTAAAAGGATTACGAGTCATTTTGCCTAGGAGGCAAGATTCGCATGTACCATAGGATTGAAAATCAAATGGTTTAATAACATTAGTTGAAACTAATCTTTTAATGCAATTCTCGTTAATATGACCTAATCAACAATGCCAATTGTACGATTCATTTGGATCACTTGATTTGAGTCTCTTGGATTGTATGTTATAGATGTCATTACTTGGATTTGAAGTCTCTAGAACATAAATGCCATTTATAGAAGAGCCTTGTCCTATGACCAAGTCATTTCTAGAAATAATACAACAATTGTTTTTAATGGCAAAATTAAAGCCCTCTATGTCTAACATAGCAACTAAAATAATGTTCTTAGAAAGAGAAGATACGAAAAACAATTATGTAAATACAACTCAAATCCATTTGCTAGAACAAGTACATAAGTTCCCTTGGATGTGGTCGCTACTCTAGCTCCATTCCTAAGTCGGAGATCAACATCGCCCTTGCTCAGCTTTTCCATGTTTCTTAGCCCCTGTAAATGATTACAAAGGTGAGAACCGCAACCGGTATCTAATACCCATGTTGTGGTGGAAGTGAAATTTACATCAATAACATAAATTTCAGAAGGAATTTTACCAAGTGGAATAACAAGTCCATCCCTAATATTTCCAAAATATATGGGGCAATTCCTCATCCAATGTCCCATGCCATGGCAATAATGGCATTCATCATCAACTTTGGCTCCTTTGGTAGTCCCACTAGCCATCTTATTACCATTGTTGAATCTTCTACCTTTCTTCCCCTTCCTTTTGAACCATTTCCCTTTAGTTGCAAGAACTTGCTTGCTAGGACTCCAACTAGTTTTGGCATCCCTTTCTTCCAAAGATAAGGATCCCATAGATTTAGTGATATGGTCTTCCCGAGACAAATTCACAAAAGATCTAGTCATAGTAGGAGGTATGGAGGAAGTAATGAAATTAAGGTTTCCGTCGGAACCGATCCCAAAATGAAGCTCTCTAGTAGTATCGAGATTGTTGTTGGAGCAAATATCGTCAATTAAGTTATGAAAGGACTCAATGGTAATTGGTGTTGTTGCATGTGTAGGATCCATTGCGATATATATAAACTACAAACATGGAGGTAAAGGAAATATTAACATTTGTCATTTTAATCGTACTTGTAAACACTTTAAGCAAGTTTTAAACATTTATATAGTGACCTCTACCCATCTATCATAAATGATCCCGAGATCCAAATTCATATCAATTCGGGCACGGTGAGCCGATTCATCCCTTATCAATATAACTTGGTGGATTAACTCTTAATCGATTCTACTTCTAGAACTCTCGGTCGATAAAAATTAATTTAATATTTATCTTTAGCCCGGAACACATGCGACTACGGTCACGAATACTTCCGTTGAGCTCAATCCAAATTTTGATGTAATAACATTTTATTACCCACTTACCCAACGTAACAAGTTTAGCACCCCGGTGAGCCGAGCCTACTTCCTCATGAAATTGGGACTCATGGTTTCTACTATTTCGTAAGGCTAATTCTCAATTATTATTTAGTGAGAGGTCTTGTCAATTTATTATCTATCACGTTTTAAGTAAACTAAAGCGGTGAACTATGATAATTATAATTGACACGGTCAATGACTCGATATTATATGCATGTGTTGATATGGCGATTTGGCAATACATGCAACATATTAAAATAAATACAAAGCAATAATAATAAATAGAAAATCAAATAATCTATTACATATTACATATTCGGAAACCAACTCCTTCCTAAAATAGAAAAACAAATAATCTATTACATATTCGGAAACCAACTCCTTTGGTCCCTTGAATCTTCAAGTGGCACTCCCTTCCAAGAACATCGGCTTTGTTGGAACGTCTTCCCGAATGGCACCATCTTGAAGAAGCTCCATAATTACAAATAATAATAATAATAATAATACAAAGCTATTCCTATTATACATTTGTAATATGAAAAACTAGTAAAAATAAAAGTGATACGAGATCATATTAAATTATAACCGAATCAATATTCCCTTTCATTACGGGTAATATCGATTAAAACTAAGGCCATACTAAGATAAAATTACATAATTAAAAATTTTTGGTCGGTGCTATTTTTCGGTTACTTGTCGTTAAGATTTACCTAGACCAAAACAATATTTATAACTTCACAAACTACTCTACTTTTAGTAAGGAGGTAAGTAAAGGTCGGATCCCAAGGAACGGGTATTGATGTAGGATTTTCGACTGCAAGTGGTTGTGTCTAAGGGTGTCACAATTTGGGTTGAGGTAGGAGATCAACTAAACTAAATAACAATGCAAACAAAATAATGAAAGCAAGCAAGATGATTAAAATGAGATGTAAACAATTTATTAAAAGCACTAGGGTGTCATGGGTTCATAGGGGATTCATGGGATTTGATCATACAAACATGTTTTCTACTAGATGCAAGCAATTATTGTTGTGATAGCATCGAGTTAGTGTATGGCTCTGTTTGGTAAACATCGGATTAATTTCAGCATAAGCAGATTGTAAAAGCAGATTATAAATGGCAGATTTTATCAGAAGGTTTGACTAGCATATTATAATTAGCAGAATTAATTTGAGTGTTTGGTAATTGGCAGATTACGATTAGTAGATTGTTAGTTTTCTTTGTAAAATGGAGAAAATTTTCCTATTTTACAATATGCTAACCAATATGTTGGGGTAAGCAGCATATTGTAAAACAACATATTGACCCCAAATATGTTGTTTCAATATGCTATTTACCAAACACTAAAATTAGCATATTGATTGGTCAAACATGCTAAAACCCTTGAATATGCTAAAAATTGGACAATATGTCGTTTACCAAACAACGCCTATATCTTACAATCCCTAAGAAGGTTTGGGTCCCGGAGCCGAATAGATTAGATTGTACAACACCTACAAGTCGACTTAATCCTCCCTATCCAACTATATGCATGGTCTAATGAGACTCGAGTTGGTTTATGTCTTACAAGTCCCATTGAAAAGGTAAGTGATAGGTAAAAAATGCAAAGATTCATAGGCTCGCATTTCATCAAACATAACATGTGCATAAGTTGAAATCACAACAAGGAAGCAAATTAATTATGAAAACATATTAGATTAAGCATGAATCAATCCCCATGTTAGTTTCCCCTAATTCCCCATTAACCCTAGTTAAGGAAACTACTCACTCATTATCAAGTTTAACATGCTAACAAGGTTGTCAATCATACTAGCAAGGCAAAACATGATGAACAAATAAAGATGATTAACAATAATTAAAAGGGATTAAGAGAGAATTATACCTATAAAGATGATTCCAAATAATAAAGCAAAGAATAATAGAAGTACTTGATGATTGATGGAAGCGCCATGATCGACTTTGAGCCACCTCTCAATCAAAAGTTGAAGAATGTTGTACTTTTTGGTGAACTCTCTTCCAATGTTCAAGTTCGACTCGAGATAAATAAAGTCAAGTTCGGTGAGATGGTTCGTTCCCTTCCTAGCAATCAAAGTATGCCCAACAACCTTGTGCCATACTCTTATGCCCAGATGATGGACAAAAAGAGCAAGACAATCATGATAAGATGTAAACTCTTTCCCGGTAATAGCCTTCCATAAGGGGGCGGGATCATACTTGGTAGGTTTCTTCGTGTAGGTCGGGTCATTGCTAAGGCCAAAAACATTACCAAATTCTTCTAAAGACAATTTTCTATCAACATTCTCGAGCCGGAATTCAATGTTCCTTAAAGCCTCCACCTTGGTAACTTTCAATGAGCTTAAAAACTCTAAGGTGAGGGATGAGTAAGTCAACTCTTGCATATTAAACAAAGTACTCAATCCCATGGACTCGAAAAAGGTCTTGGTTTGTTCTAAGACACCCAATTTTGACAAGGTCTCTTGGCATATGAATTTGGTGAGTAAAATATATTTCTTAGCAAAGGAAACAAATTTCTCCCTATGAGAGTCGGAAGTGAAAATTACCTCCGGATAATCATCTAGTTGTTCAACAACCGGAGTAGAAGTAGTAGCTTCCATAAGAGGATTAGACTCTTGAATTTCCATCCTTGAATTTTAAACCACCAATGCCTTAGATGCTTGAAGAGCTTGTTGTCTTTTGGAAAGGTTCTTCTTTGGGGGTGCCTTGCTTCCACCTTTTTTCTTGCCATGTTCTCCTTTATGTAGTAACACCAAAGATAAGCTTGATTTCTTCAAATTCCAATAAGACCCAAATCGAATTAGGATAGTTGAATTTTGCCTTGTATCCTAAAAATCGATTAAAACCTTGAAGATGTTGGTGTTTTAATCACTTGTTGTTGGTAAAGGAGTGATTTATTTGAGTTTTGAGGAAGTTTGGATTTAATTTGAGTGATTTTGGTTGAGAAATTTGATGTTGGTTGACGGAGAGAATGAGGGTTTTGAGGGTTTGGAGTTGTGTTTGTGTTATGAATGAGTAAAATTGTAATACTCCGTATTTTTAATAATAATTTATAAGAATAATTTATGTAATTTAGTAATTGATTAAATGACATTTCTAATAATAATTACAATAAGACGTTAATTAAATAATAAGTTAGGCATTAAAGTGGGGAATTGGGTTTAGCTAATATTTTGCATTGGGCCGTATGCCGTTGATAGTTGGACCGGAATTTATTAAATTGGTATGAGTGTAATTGGGATTTATATCGAGAATTAATAATAATATAATATGAAAATACTAATATATAAAGGTAATAATAATTATGTCAATAATAATAATAAAGTTATGGTAATAATAAATTAGTTAATATTGTATGAGGAAATCCTAGCTATGGTAAAATTAACATATGTAATAATATTAATTATATTAGTTATTCCTATAATAATTGGAATAAGGAAATAGTTCTTAGTTTCCTAATCAATGTCACATGCTCTCTAATTCGGGACTATAAATACACAATAATCTGAGAAATAATTTATATAACAAGAAGGAAGAAATCTAAAGGAAAGAAGAATGCAATTAAGAAAGAGAAAAGCAAAAGGATTAATTTTTATTCTCGCCTCAAGGTAATTCTTTAAGACTGTCTTATGTATATACTTTGCGATATCATAACTTGTTATCTAGACCACCATAGATCAGGCCGTAAGTACCGTTGTGACTGTAGATAACCAAGGATCGCCGTTGACCTTATTTGACCACTGTTGACTGACGGATGAGGGCGGTTTCAGGCGGATTTTCGAGGGTGGTTGAAGAGGGTATGCAATATGTGGCGGATTTTGACCCACTTAGCGTGACATATCTGACCTATGGTTGTGGGTGGTGGTTTCTGGGTGTTAGTCGGTCCTAATGGTGATGGTCGGGTGGCGTGTGGTGGTCAAAGGTGGCGACTTTTACCGTTTTTAATTGTTTATGCGAAACAGGGGTACCTTAGGGGGGTTTCGACCCGAATTGGGATCCGTTAGGGATGTGTTTTGGTCTGGGGTTGGTAGGGTTGGGACCTAGGGGTCCAGTCGACCGTCGTGGGGGTGGTTTAGTGGCCGTAGATGGTGGTTTGCGGCGGTGGTGGCTGGAAAACGCGAAAACAGGGCAGGTGAGAGTGGTTGTGTGTGACCGTCTTAAACTGACTATCGTGACCTGTGTAATGGTGTTGAGGGGACGGGGACACCACCCCTGGAACCACCATGGGACAGTGGTGTCAACGGTGGTGGCCATAGGTGATGTGGGTAGCTGTGGTGGTGTTGGCGAGGGCTGTTTTACACGGGGATTGAGGGTGGTTGGTGATGTGATGACGGGTTGTAAGGGGGTTGGTTAGGGCACGGTTTTTTAGGGCTGCTGACGGTGGTTTGACAGGAGGTGAAGGGGTGGTTGGGTGAGTCGTGGTGTCGGCTAGGAGGTGGCAGGTTGGGTGTTCACGGTGGGGGTTGTGGTGTCGGGTATGGTGGGTTTTTGTGAGGGGTGTTGAATTGTGTAATGAGTGTGTTGAGGATTGGTTTGGAATCGGGTTTTTTTATTAGTTAATTCGGGTGACTCGGGTTTTCGTAATCGGATTTTTAATATCATAAACTTTAATAATTATAATAAATAAAATAATTAGTTTAATTAATATATTAGAAGGAATAAATAAATAAATAAATAAATAATTGAATTAAATTGAATTATAATATTTTGATTAGGTGACGGTTGTGAAGAATTATAATCGGATCGAATTTGCTTTATTTATTGGATTGCTTGAGCTGCTTAATTGGAATTGCTTATCGGGTAGGGATAAATCCTACTCAACTTTTACTCGATAATGTTTGTTGGATGATTTATATTAAAGTGAATTGATCATATGAGAATTGTGTTGGTTGATACCATTGAAATTGTTGGAAGGGAGAATTATATTGTATATGTTGGTTGGATTAGTTATGATGGAGTTACTGTTATTGCATTGGTTATTCAATTTAATACTGGCAGACATCCCTTCGTTGTGATGTAGATTATTATTGCGGTTATATTGGCAGACGTCATGGTAAGAGCCTTCGGGTGACGTATTTCAGATTTATTCTGGCAGACGATATTTATCGTATTTACTCGAGGCAGTAGACCATCTGGTGGATATTACTCAACTATATGTTGAGGCAGACATTACCTTTTGGTAATGTATTGTGTGTTTACTCACCTTCGGGTTGAGGCTGCCCCGGCCAGGGATTGGCGGGATGATTAGTGTAATGAGTAGAACTTGGCTTAAGTGTGCTAAGTAAAGGGAGGAGCACGTTGTCAGGGGGTTGTGCATTGATAAAAAAAAGAAATTGGATTGTTATCGTATGTTTTTGTTGTTAGTATTTATTCCTACTCAACCTCGCGGTTGACTGTGTATTCGTGAACACCTGCGGTGAACCGTTTTATGGGGAGCAGATTTGACAGGTACTAAAGATTAGCTGACTCGGGAGCTTTGGGATGAGAGCTCGACTTGGACCATAGTTGAAGTCTAGATCACATAGAATAATTATATCACTTTATTTATTTCCGCTGCGAGTTGTAATATTTTATATTATGTTTCAGTTGGTTAATTTGAAATAAACATGTATTCACTAAAGTTTTAATTTAAACTACTTTGGTTTGTTGCACTTTGTTATTCACTACCTCGGGAAACCGAGATGGTAACGCTCTCATTTACTTGGGAATGTCTAGCTAAAGGCTCCCGAATAAATGGGGGTGTTACAAAAATGAATTGGGAAAGTTGGGGTTTTAATCCCGTTATGTTTGAAATTCAGGGGGGAGACGAGCAACTTTATGTCGGGACGAGCGGATTCTGCTGCAATTGGCTTTAGGAAAAAGACGTGCTGGGATGAGCGTCTTTTGAGGAAGACGAGCGTCTTTTTGAGGTGGGATGAGCGAATTGCTATCGGGACGCTCGGATTCCTTGTCAGGGAGAAATCCCAAATTTTACCAGCTGCAGGACGAGCGGATTCTCAAGTGGGACGCTCGGATTCTCAGTCAGACCAAAAACTTATTTTTCCAGCTCTCTCAGGGCGAGCGGATCCTACCCAGGACGCTCGGATTATATTCAGGACGAGCGGATTCCCTTTAGGACGCTTGGATTCTCCCTCTACCGCACGAATTCAGGTCCATCCGTGGGTATTTCATAACCCTTGTCATTCACTCTTCATTCCTTTGGTCTTCATTGTGGGGGAACTATGAAGGCTTGGATAGCCTAGGCAATTGCTATCCCCACACTGTCAAAACACTACACATCAATAATCACATAAGTCCCTCCTCACTTTCTCTCAAAATGATGAAAATTTTGATCAAGGCATAAAAATACAAATCCAAAATTGACAAAAATGCAATACAATAAGTAAAATGCAAGTTAAGGGGTTAGAATATTTACAAATGGTGGTTTAGGGAGGACTCCACCAAACTCTCATCCATAAATGAGATGTCAAGGGGGCATAGCCAAGGTGTTGTTGATGTTGCTCAACACCTTGAAGAAGTAGTCGAAAGCTTGTTCATTGTCATGATAAAGATCTTCAATAGACCTTTGCATTTGTTGTTCTTCATTGTGATCTTGGGTCATAGTATTACCGATATAGGGATTGAATATCCCTTCAAACTCATCATCCCAAAGACCGCATACTTCATCTACTTGTTCCCCAATAATATCACGAGTTGATGAGAACAACTCCTCTTTCTTCTTGTCATTATGGCCAATGAGGCCTTCCTCTTCTCTTGTCATGAGTGGTGGTGAGCTATTTAAACTCTCATTCTTGTTGAAATATTCTTGTTCCTTGGACGAAGTATCTTGGAGGTTACCCATTTTCTTCTCCCATATGGGTGGTGATTCTTTACCAATAGCTTGTTCTTTGCATTGAGATGCCAAATTATTCTTATCACTTTCTCGGCTATAATGATCAATCATGAAACACGGCTCATGTAATCGAAGAGCTCTCATTGTCTTGTTAAGATTAAAAGTGATTATTTTATCTCCCACTTTAAGGGTGAGTTCTCCATGTTTTACGTCAATCACCGCTCCCGCGGTGTGTAAGAAAGATCTGCCTAAAATGATAGGAATGTTGGAGTCTTCCTCCATATCAACAATAACAAAGTCCACCGGGATGAAGAACTTGCCAATTCTTACCGGCACATCTTCCCATACCCCTAAAGGTGTCTTCGTTGATCGATCCGCCATTTGAAGCGTGATATTACTACACTTAAGCTCTCCCATTCCTAGCCTCATGCACACCGAATATGGCATGACACTCACACTTCCCCAAGGTCACATAGAGCTTTGTTGATTGTGGTGTCGCCAATGGTACATGGAATAGAGAAGCTTCCCGGATCCTTTAGTTTTGGAGGTGAACTTCCTTGTAGGATGACACTACTCACCTTAGTGAAAGCAATAGTCTCAAGTTTCCGGATGGATTTCTTCTTTGTAAGAATATCTTTCATATACTTTGCATAGGCCGGAACGTGATTGATTAATTCCGTAAACGGAATTGACTTCCAAGTTCTTGACAATCTCCATAAACTTTCCAAGTTGTTCATTAAACTAAGGCTTAGCTTGACGACTTGGAAATGGAAGTCGAATCACAATAGGCACTTTCTCTTTAGCCTTCTCTTCATTTTCCTTTGAAACTTCTTGAATGGTGGGTTCTTCTTCTTTCTTAGAGTTTTCAACAACTCTTTCCTTGTCACTAGAATTCAGAACATCTTTATCAACGGGCCTCTTCGGCCCTTCATACCTTGTACCACTCCTCAAATGGATGGCACTCACCGATTCTTTTCTTGGGGGATTACCTTGAGGTGGTAATTGCCCCTTTTGTCTTTGTGAACTTGAAGATGCCAATTGAGACATTTGGGTCTCCAACATCTTTGTGTGAGCTCGTATGTTGTTAATGGTAATGTCTTTTGCTTGGCTATCCTTTTGCATTTGAGTGAAAAATTCTTATTGGTTCTTTTACATTTGGAGGACCGCTTTTTGAACATCAAAACCTTGGTCATTTGTTTGATTATATGGAGTTTGGTTTTGATAACTTTGGTTTTGATTGTAAAAGGGTCTTTGAGCTTGGTTTCTCATTGGAGGTGGGGTGTATGTTGTTTGAGGGTTTTGAACATTTTGGCTTTTGTATGAGAGGTTGGGATCGAATTTGGCATTTTCATTATAATAGTTGGAATAAGGGGTACCTCTCTTGTATGCTTAGAAAGCATTCACTTGTTCACTTGTTCCCCTACATTCACTTTGGTCATGTCCTAAAGTTCCACAACTCTCACATACTCCACTTGGAATTGATGAAGATGCCACCCTGGCATTAACATGTTGCTTAGATTTGGAGGCTTCTTCAAGCTTAGTCATAGCCTTCTCAAACTTCAAATTAATAGTATCAATATGAGCACTAAGTTGAGCACCCAATTGAGTAATAGAGTCCACTTCATGCTTTCCTCCTCTAGTAGCCTTCCGAGGTCTACTATATTGTGAGTTATGGACCGCCATTTCCTCAATCTTGTTCCATGTTTGATTATCATCAACTTCGGTAAACATACCATTTGATCCCATATTGAGAATGTTTCAGGAGTCTTCAAATAGACCATTCCAAAATTGTTGTACAAGGAACCACTCGCTAAGTCCATGATGTGGACAAGATCGGGAAGTATCCTTGAATCTCTCCCATGCTTCATACAAAGATTCCTCATCCCTTTGTTTGAACCCGGTGATTTGGGCTCTCAACATGTTAGTCTTCTCCGGAGGATAGAATTTCTTACAGAAAGCAAGTGCCAATTTCTTCCAAGAGTCAATACCAAGAGTAGCCTTATCAAGGCTCTTTAACCATTGTTTCGCGGAACCAATCAAAGAAAAAGAAAATAAGACCCATCGAGTTTGAGCTTGAGAAACTCCGGTTTGAGAAATCGCATCAGAATAGTCACAAAAAGTCTCCGTATGAGAATGAGGGTCTTCACTAGGCATCCCCCCCCCCCCCAAATTGGCTTCTTTCGACTAATTGGATAAATGCGGATTTTGCAATGAAATTACCGGTTAAATGTTGTGGTGTGGGAGTACCATTGGGTAGGTTCTCCTCGGTTGGTACGGAATGTGATGAGAATTTAGGCATTGTGGGTTGATTTTATGGTTGGTTATGTGTTAGGTTATCCTCTCCTTCTCTTGCAAAAGGGTTCATGAACTCAATAGTATTTGGTTGAATGTCCACAATCTCACCAATACCTCTCAAAATATTTCTAGCAAGTCTTATATTGTTGGTCAAAGTTCTTTTAATTTCAAGATCAATGGGTAACAAGTTACCTTGTGATCTCCTAGACATGCAAAATATCAAACAACTCAAAAACAATTAGAACAAACCTTGAGGAGTTTTACTTCCCCAAGGTAAAGAAAGACACAACAAAAAAGCAATCAAAGAAAATCAAATCAAGTTAACACCGTCCCCGGCAACGGCGCCATTTTTGGTCGGTGCTATTTTTCGGTTACTTGTCGTTAAGAGTTACCTAGACCAAAATAATATTTATAACTTCACAAACTACTCTACTTTTAGTAAGGAGGTAAGTAAAGGTCGGATCCCAAGGGACGGGCATTGATGTAAGATTTTCGATTTCAAGTGGTTGTGTCTAAGGGTGTCACAAGTTGGGTTGACGTAGGAGATCAACTAAACTAAATATATAACAATGCAAACAAAATAATTAAAGCAAGCAAGATGATTAAAATTAGATGTAAACAATTGATTAAAAGCACTAGGGTGTCATGGGTTCATAGGGGATTCATGGGATTTGATCATACAAACATGTTTTCTACTAGATGCAAGCAATTATTGTTGTGATGAGATCGAGTTAGTGTATATCTTACAATCCCTAAGAAGGTTTGGCTCCTGGAGCCGAATCGATTAGATTGTACAACACCTACAAGTCGACTTAATCCTCCCTATCCAACTATATGCATGGTCTAATGAGACTCGAGTTGGTTTATGTCTTACAAGTCTCATTGAAAAGGTAAGTGATAGGTAAAAAATGCAAAGATTCATAGGCTCGCATTTCATCAAACATAACATGTGCATAAGTTGAAATCACAACAAGCAAGCAAATTAATTATGAAAACATATTAGATTAAGCATGAATCAATCCCCATGTTGGTTTCCCCTAACTCCCCATTAACTCTAGTTAAGGAAACTACTCACTCATTATCAAGTTTAACATGCTAACAAGGTTGTCAATTATACTAGCAAGGCAAAACATGATGAACAAATAAAGATGATTAACAATAATTAAAAAGGATTAAGAGAGAATTATACCTATAAAGATGATTCCAAATAATAAAGCAAAGAATAATAGAAGTACTTGATGATTGATGGAAGGTTGTCAATCCTCCAAATAAACCCAAATAATCTTGTAATTACCCAAAATAAAGGATGAACAATAGAGAAATTAAGGAAAGATTAAGAAATGAGATTTGTATTAATGCTAAATTAAGAATTGATTACAAGATTAAGAGAGTATTAGGACTTGATTAAGATCCTATTAATATGACATGATAATCTAGGTAGTACAATGGGGTATTTATGCTAGAGATTAGGTACAAATATTAGGGTTACTAAGGGCTTAAATGACTATTAAGACCCTTAAGAAAATTTGAGGAAGTGCTCCTCTCCAAGGAGATGCTCATCTCCGTTTTGGTGGTCTTCAAGTAATACGCTCGTCCCGAGCGTCTTGGCTGAGGGACGGTTGGTTTTGGAGCAGAATCCGAGCGGATTGTGGGTCGGGACGCTCGGATCATTTGGCCTCAAGACAAGCGTCTTGGCCTCGGAACGCTTGGACTGTGGCAAGGCGACGCTCGTCCTGGGCACTACGACGCTCGGATTCCTTCATAGTCACTTCTCTTCTTTTCTTTCTTCAACAATCCTCGGGGATCTTGTTGGAGATGCAAGGATCCCTTCATCATTGCCCAATCTACTTTAGTATCTACATAGGCCTTCTAGCATTGTCTTCCCTTTGATGCTTGGTCATTGAATTTGATCAATTTAGCTCCATTTTGCCATGAAAATGCAAGGTTTGCACTCCTTTCCTACCAAGGGAACAAAACCTCAAAGAATATGCAAAACGGGGAACTAAAGATAGTAAATGACCCAATTATGCACTATAAAGCATAGGAACGAGCCTAATTCGGGGACTAAATATGCTCAAATATGAGTCACATCAGTCTATTAAGGGAATTGTCCTTTAGGTGTGACCTTAAGGGATCAACTAATCCCCACCGTCAAACGACAGTAATGTCAAAATCTAGTTAGCCAATCATTACCGATTAATGATGATCAGTTGATAATATAAATGAATCATCCCTTGCATATTCTTATCATGAGATTTGATTGTGATATTAAATCATGTGATCGCACTATTGTTGAGGACACAAACTCCAACAAAGCAAAGGGAAAATGGAAGAGTAGCTTTATTAGTCGTATTATTATTTATTATTATTATTATTATTTAAGTTGTAATAAATGGTGGGGTTTTTAGAATCCTAGCCTAGCATTTATTTTCAAGATTTATATTATTTGGCATATTATTATTATGAATGAATAAAAGATTTATTAGTAAGAAACAATTATAATTTCCTTTTATTATTTTTGTCGAATTTCAAATGCAAATGCAAATGTCCTTCTATTTACATTTTGAAATAATGGGTTGTGTCCTGTGAATGATTGCCGACATATTCATTAAGAAATGAAATCAAACCCTGTGCGTAGTTCGAATAAATGTAAAAGAATAATTGTTCGAAGTAAGAGCTTGTAATGAACTTTAGAAAATAAGCATAAGCTTTACTTACTCCTAAAATATAGTTCAAGTTATTTGATGACGTGAGGATGTCAAAATGTCAAAATGCAAGAACATAGTGACATGAGCTTTCTTTCAGCGGGCCAGGGGCTGTTTTTATTTCGTGTCGCGTGAGCGGCACGTGGGTGTTACGCGAGGCGCGTTTCCTATTTTATGCTAAGGGTAGTATCGTTTTAGTTGGTCTAGGTTGGTTGGGTTAGCAAATTCATTCCCGTATAGGTCTGTAATCCTAACCGCACCCCCAGAGAGTATGGACTTGACTAAGAAAGGTTCGGCCCAGTTGGGTTTAAACTTTCCACGTGGATCGACAAGTAGGAGTGCTCTGACCGATTTGAGTACCAAGTCTCCTTCTTTGATGTTCATGGTGTAAAGCAATGAGGGAGGAAAATTGCAGCAAGAGCAAGGCCTAGGGGTCTCTCAATTTTAATGCCAAGGAATGACCATGGGTTGATGTCAAAGGACAACATACGTTGGTGCCTTTATTTTGATCAAGAAATGAACTTAAGGAGCCTGAAATCCTCCAAACATGCATCGGAATTTCAGTCTTACTTCAAAGGATCATAAATGGAGTTTTACTCGATGGAACTCCATTTAGTTTACATGTATAAAATCTTGAGGAAACCTACTTTCCAATGGAGTTGGAATCAACAAGGTTCAATATCTGGATTTTTCCACAATTGACCTTCAAAGACTGTCACAATAGAATGCAACACTGAATTCTGAAGCTGACCTATTTACATTCAAAATTCCATATCTCAAAAATGGCTCAATGATTTTGCTTAATTCTTTTTGGAGGTGAAATATAACTCTCTTATCTTTCATTCAAGCCATCATGGGAATTTTTAGCTGATCGACAATGGGAGATATGATTTTTGTAAATTCAAGCTGCTGACATAAAGAATGTTGTGAGCTGCATTAAGACCTGTCCTTACTCAAAAGTCTATAACTCAAGTTCTAGGGCATTGCTTTGCGTAATTCCAATTGCATAAGGAAGCTAAGTCATCTACGGTTCTTTTGGTACATGGGAGGCAGCCTATTTATTCTTGATCAGGAAGTTACAGCATCTGCATCAACCACTAGTTTCCTGCATGCTGCAACAATGGCCTGTTTTGGCATCTGTCCCTGGCAAGATTATTTCAGTCCTTCTAAGGTGCCTCAAAATTATTCGTCCAAGTTGTTAAGAGCCCCTAGCATCATTCTCATATTATGGGACAAGTGATGGGACATTTCCAAGGTGACAAAGACCATAAATCACAGCTCAACAAACCAGAAAAGATAGAAAAGCACTTTTTCCTCTTATTGCAAGACAAGGAGCCTGATTTGCTAAAGTACTTTAGAAATGTTGTGCCCTTACACAGATGGAACCTTGACATTTGAGGTGCCAACTAAAGGAAGAGGCCAAAGACAATTAAAACCTTTTTGTCCTTAACTTCAAGCCAAGAGCACACACTGCTCAAGCAAACAAGCTGTCACCATCACCAGAATGGCCTGTTCTATTTCAACTGCACTTCTCTGTTGTTTCTTATTCGAATTTGTAAGATAATTCAAAGTAGCTTGTTTATTTCCTAAGAAGGATCCTAGCCTTAGATGCTTAATTTAGATTAAGGGCCAAGATCAAGTTAAAGGTCCTTTATAAGGAGCCTCTCATCCAATGTAATGATCAGACTTGATGAAATGAAAAAAATCAGAGAAACTTTTCTCCAATTTGAAATCTTCTTAACTTGAGCATTGTTTTAAGTTGAAGTCAGGCTTAATAACACTTCCTAAGTGTTGATTAATCACCTGTGGCAAGTTTCAGAGTAATCTTGTGCATTGACTGTGGATTATTTTGATCTTGTTGTCCCAAATTAAATTAGATCTCTCTGTGCTTGCTGTGAGGATTTAATCTAATTTGCACCCAAATTATTTAGCTAGTTTCCTATGCTTGACTGTGGGAATTAGTGTGATAATTATATCCTTTATTTGTTTGCAATTCAAACCAGAAAATCAATCACAAAAACAATTCCTTTTACCCTTGTTCTGAAACTGTATCAAGTTCTTTGTGACTGTCTTGAGAAAATTATTTGTCCTAGCTTGAGTACTTATTAAATCTTAAAACTCCATTTAGATCTTCTTCAAGTACCAATCTTATCTGAGGTCAAGTTTCAGAATTTATGAGTCTTACTTGCAATTTTATGACAATTTAGAGATTCATTGCATCATTTGAATTTTCTGAATGTGTCCAAATTCTGCTGCTATTTTGTTAAACTCTGACTTATTGCGAACCCCTGGTGTTTACATATCAAATATGTTTCACATTCCCGAAGATTTGACAATTATGGCAATGTCAGACGTATTTGATATAATCTGACTCCATCGTCGTCCAGTAATATCCTAGACGCGTTATTTTCTTTGCCATCATCAGTCCACTCATTTGAGGACCGCACTCCCCATCGTGAACTTCTTCCATCACTTTTTGTGCCTGTGAATGATCAAGACAATGCAAAACTAAACCAAGAGGTGTTCTTCTCTATAATTCTCCCTGCATGAGGAGGTATTGAGAGGCTAGTAAGCGTATGGCCCGTTATCCTCTTTTCTCCATATCTGGTGGATAGGTATCGTTGAGTTTGAAGTTTAGAATGTCTTGAAACCAAGGTTCCCCTGGACTTTCTTCTTCACCTGTAATTTGGTGTACATAGGCTAGCTCTGACCGTCGTTCCATGTATAAAGGCATTTCTATCATGTTATCTAGCATATTAATCAAAGATGCAAGTTTTGCAAGAGCGTCTGCAAATTGATTCTCTTCACGAGGTAAGTGTAGATAGGTGACCTGATCGAAGAATTGTGCAACTTGGTCTACCCTAGCCTGATAGGGTACGAGACTTTTACTTCGAATTTTCCAAGATCCCATAATTTGCTTGATGATCAAGGATGAATCTTCGTGGACTCGAAGGTTCTTGATGTCTAAACTTACTGCCGCTTGTAGACCAATAAGACAAGTTTCATATTCCGCTGCGTTATTTGTCACCTCGAAGTCGAGTTTGACAGAAAGTGGTGTATGCTCACCTTCAGGAGAAATGAGCAACACTCCTATTTCAAACCCTCTTAAATTTGATGCTCCATCAAAATAAAGATCCCAGGAGAGTACACTAGTTTATAGGATGTCCTCATCTGGAAATGACCACATGTCTATTGTTTGGGCGTCGTTGATAGGGTTATCTGCGAAAAACTCGGCAACAGCGCGTCCCTTTATGACCTTTAGAGGTGCGTATTTCAGATCGAACTCTGAGAGCATTAGGGTCCATCTTGCCAATCGACCATTGAGAACGGGTTTCTCGAAGAGGTACTTGACGGGATCCATTTTGGAATACACCTTGACAGAGTAGCTAAGCATGTAGTGGCGTAGCTTATTTGTTTCCCACAAAAGAGTGAGGCATGTCTTTTCGAGAGGTAATAGATAGCTCTTTCTTCTTTCCCAACAGTTTCCGCAAGCATAGCCTCCATGGCTGTATCGGTTACTGTGAGACATAAACCAAGAGGTTGATCTCGTTGAGGAGGTATTAGTACTAATAGTTTGGCTAGTATCTCCTTGATCTTGTCAAACGCCTTCTGACAGTCGTCGTCCCATACGGCGTGATCTGTTTTCTTGAGCTTCTTGAAAATAGGTTCGCAGATCATAGTAAGCTTTGATATGAATCGGCTTATATACTGGACCTTACCCAGAAATCCTCTAACCTCTTTCTCCGTCTGGGGTTGCCGCATTTCGATTAGGGCCTTGATCTTAGATGAATCAATTTCTATTCCCCTTTGACTGACAACGTATCCCAGGAGTTTGCCTAACGTTACCCCCAATGCACATTTCTGAGGATTGGGTCTCATGTTGTACTTGTGCAATCTTAGGAAGAATTTGCGAAGGTTAAAAATATGTCCCTTTCTATCCTTGGATTTGATAATCATATCGTCGACTTATACTTCTACTTCTTTATGCATCATGTCATTAAGGAAGGTGGTTGCAGAGCGTTGATATGTAGCCCCGGCATCGATTAACCCGAATGACATAACTATATAACAATAGGTGCCCCATTGAGTAACGAAAGCTGTCTTATGCATGTCTTCTATGGCCATTTTGATTTGATTATACCCTACATATCCAACCATGAAGGATAACAATGCGTGATCTGCTGTATTATCTACCAATATATCGATGTGTGGTAGAGAGAAGTCGTCTTTGGGACTTGCTTTATTTAAGTCTCTGAAATCAACACAAACTCGGATTCGCCCATCCTTTTTTGGTACGGGGACTATGTTAGCCACCCAGTCTGAATACTCGGAAACATTGATGAACCCGGCTTTGAATTGTTTATCGACTTCTTCTTTGATTTTAAGAGCCCATCCGGTTGTCATTCGACAAAGCTTCTGTTTCACGGGTTTGAAACCTGGTTTGATTGGAATTCGATGTTCTGCAATATCCATGTCGATTCCTGGCATGTCCTTGTAAGACCAAGCGAAAACGTCTTTGAACTCGTGTAGGATGTCAATGAAACTGACCCTTTCAGTTGGGTTTAGGGTCGTCCCTATCCTAAGTTCTTGGGGTTCTAGTTCAGTTCCTACGTTGATGGGTTCGGTGTTCTCTATAACTGGTGCCCCTTCCCCCTCTTGTAATATTTCTTTAACTATATGGGGAGGTAAATCGATTGAGTCTGGGTCAGGATCATCCTCATTATCATCGTAAATAGAATTGCATTCAGAATAACACAAAGAGTAAGCAGAATCTGATTTATTCATATTAAATTTTGAAAAGAGTTGAAACAAAGAAACCATACGTTCAGTAGTCAGTAGCGGTAAAGGGACAGCTGCTGGGACATTTCCCAAGCTACTGTTACTACTCGATGCTATGCTAGGAGGAATAAGGGGATGGGGAGTGACGACAGGAGAAGACTCTCTAGCAACTTCTCTAGACTCAGACTCTGGTTCCGACTCCGACTCCGACTCTTATTCGTTGTCTTCAGGTTCTCCTTTGAACATCTCTCCTTCTCCAGTGGTGAGCTTGAAGAGCCTTCCTTGGTTGTTAGTCCACTTAATAGACTTTCTTCATCCTTTATGCTTGTTTGAATTGGTTTCGATGATCAATGTTATGGGGTTGAAATGGTCATCTTGAAATAACATGGTAATGATCTCATCCGTAAGACTTTCGGCACTTTTGATCAAAGGAAGATCCTGGAGGTAGACATCTTCATCGCCATCTTCCTATATTTCATTGACTATATTAAGCTCTCTCAATCTGATGATTTTACCTTCCAGACTGATTACTTGCTCAACTAGGTTGTCAACCATGGCGATTACCTCTTGCATTGTAGAGTCTTGGGTTAGATTTGAAGTCAGTGACGCATTACCCTTAGGTATGGTGTTGGGATTGGGTAGGGATGCCACTATATCTTCCAGATCTGAAACTTGTCTACTCACACTTTTTGCCATGCGATAAAATCAACAATAAAATCCCCTCATCTTCTAGTGCATTAATCTCACCCTTAACTGGATAAATGAGGTGTGAACAATCTAAGGTGGATTCCTCATCTGTGATCATTAGAACTCCAAGAGGATTATGAGTATTGTTAGGCTTACCTCCAGGAGGTATGGGTAAATGACCATCTTCGATCATATCCTGAAGGACATGTTTTAGTTTGAAGCATTTTTCCGTATCGTGTCCCTTACCTCTATGATATTCGTAGTATGCATTCTCATCCCAGAATTTGAACTTCTTTTCTGGGTCAGGTGTAGGTCCTATGGGTTGGAGCTTACCTTGTTTCATCAACCTCTTCAGAGCATTAGAGTATGTATCACCAATGTTCGTGAACTTCCTTTATGGGTTATTCTTCTTTGATGATTCGACAAGGTTAACCTCATCAGTCTTGCTAGTAGAGCCATAAGAACGACTCGTCGAGCCTTGATATCCACGACCTACCATTTTGGACAAGAGTCCTTTACGGATGTCATCTTCAAACCTTGTCCCTAGCACAGTCAAATCTTTGAAAGATTTTATGTTTTGGTACCTCAAATGGTTTGCATTATTGGGTCTTAGATTATCCACGAACTTTTCAACGAGAGTAGCTTCATCTGGACGTTCAACAAGTTGTGTTCTAGTCTTCCTCCACCTACTTAGAAAGCCGGTGAAGCCTTCTTTCTCATTTTGGGTAAGAACCTCTAGAGTGCGCCTGTTGACTTGGATCTCAGCATTATCCGCGTATTGCTTAGTGAATTCACTTGTGGCGTCATCCCAAGTGGCAATGTTTTTGTGTTCCAAAGAGTAGAACCATTGCTTAGAGATGGTGTCGAGAGATGAAGGAAAGATCTTTAAGAACATCTCAGGTTTGATGCCTTTGATAGACATGTAATCTTTGAAAGCACGAATGTGGTTCAAAGGGTTTTCATGTCCCTTGAACTTTAGAATGTCAGTCATGTTGAAGTTGGTTGGCAATTGAGCATTCACGGCTTCATACTTGCGATTATTCTCCCTGTAGATGTCATCTCCCTTAAGGTACATTAGTTGCTCCTCCAAGTATTGGAGTCGCTTTTCAGCTTCCGTAGGACGTATTGGAGGGTTGGTTTCGTGTTGTCCAACAAAAGGTGAAAGGTTATCATGCAGGATCTCGCTAGGAATATCATTTTCTGCAGGAGGGAGTCTAGTTTCTACAGCAACGATTCGGCCTTCAATAGCGTTGAGGCGATCATAGGCTTGGTCTTGGCTTGTTTGGAGACGGACGAGCGCAGCTAGGATTTGATCATTACCATTTTGGGGTTGACCACTAGCACTTGTGGTAGTAGTTTCAGGCATCTTGGAAATTGGATAAGAGATCGACGATGAATCAAAACACGATCGACCATTCTAGCACACTTACTCAAAGAAAAGACTCAACTTGTGAAGTGGGAGTGTGCCACTATGTTAAGTGAGTTTTGAAAATGACAAAGTTTTGAAATGTTTGTCCTAGGAAACTGTAGTGTAGTTGTAGGAGTGCTGACTCGAAGTGAGGTTTTGAAATGGGTTATGAGGCCCGAATTTTGACTGGAGATTTGGACAGAGTTTCGACTTATTTTGCGCTAATTTCGGCCATTTTTTGAAAAAATGTTTACATTTTGAAGAAGGATTTTTATTTTACAAATTTAATCATGGTTTCGTTTACAAAATGGTGATCACATATGATACAAGCATTCATACAGGCATTATAACGGTATGTTGAGTGCATTTAAAAGGGTTTTAGCTTAAAAGGTGGGTTGCCATACCAAGCAATCAAACCCTGGTCTGTAGAGAGGTCCGTGTAGAACATGAGTAAGGCTAGTTCCTAATCTATTTCTTCGAGTAGTGAAAGCCCTTGATACAAATAGGAGTATGCACCACGGTATGGTTAACGTCAATCGCTATCTATGTTTAGGCCCAGATAAGAATTTGGACCGTCCAGATGAGACGATTGGTCGAATGGGTTGGGTTGGACCTAGGAAGGCCGAATAAAACGACCTAAGAAGGCCGAGTAATGAAAACCGATAACTGTCTCATATAAACTATTCCATAACCTTGTTTAAGTTTCACTCTTGGCAACACGTAAGTGTATTTCCCCAGCGGAGTCGCCAAACTGTGGACACAGGGGCCACGTTGGCGCTTGGGACAAGCGTTTGCATTTGTGGAGTCGCCACCAATTTTTATGGGAAATTGGAACCGTTTGAATACCTCGTGTCATGTCAAGATACAAAGTAGTGACATGAACACTAAGAACTCGTTACCCTTAGCATTCTATATCTAGAATGACTCTCGTGGATGCCAATGAACACGGATGTTCATAGTGATCTGGAGTAAGGGGTGAGGGTACGTATTAGGAAGCTCTTTAATCGAATATCTAATCCCGCCCGCCTCGATAGCGGCCTCTACTAATGATTAGGGAAATCGTTCGTATTTGATATACTGTCGATTATATGCATGCAATGCAACATCCATCGTTTTGATCCTAACATGTGAATTAAACTAAGTCGGTGAACAAATAATTAGCATTTATTAATGTCGAATTAGGGTTTAGAATTAATTATATGTGAAAAGCAAGTAAATAAAATCATAAGAAATAAATGCGATAATTAAAATTACAATGAATTACAATGATTAATGATTTACGTCAAGAATATATTTAAGACGGACGATTTGAAGAAAAGAAAGGAAATTAAAATATAGACAGATTAGGGGTGATATTACGGCTAATAGTCGATTAATTATATTATTAAGAGATTAGGGTCAAGGCAAGAACGGAGTCCAGGGACAGAATTCATCCCGGAACAGGTGCAGCATTGCTGCATCCCTTGGAGAAGGCGCAGTGGTCACTGCGTTTGTTCCTGAGGTGAGTTCTGGCTGTGAAGTCAGAACTGCGAATTGTTAATATTTG
This sequence comes from Silene latifolia, assembly GCF_048544455.1. Lineage (NCBI taxonomy): Eukaryota > Viridiplantae > Streptophyta > Magnoliopsida > Caryophyllales > Caryophyllaceae > Silene > Silene latifolia. The sequence goes on from NC_133532.1 coordinate 38,929,015, forward strand.
TTGATGAATTTAGTGATCGATTATCGAGGTTTGACTCAAGTAAAAGTGATTTAGCATATTAACAACATATGAAACCGCCATAAAAGCGATAAACACGGATTAAAACGGGTTAAAACAAAGTATAAACGAATTAAAACGAATTAAAACGGGTTAAAACAAATTAGGTTAAATTAGGAAAGGGGAAATGAACTTGAAAGAACGTGACAAACTAGAAATAAACCGTAAAAACATGTACAAAAGACAAATCTCGGAAACTTGAAATGGACGAATCGAGTCTCTAAAATACGGGTTTGATTTAATGGCGAAAACCAAAAAAAAAATATAAGGGATTTAAACCGTAAATAAAACACGATAATTATTAAGGATGAATTAAATTTGTATTATGTACGAAGAAAGAAAGAAAATAAGAAATAAGAAAACAAAAGAACGAAAATAACAGAGAACCGAGGAAGAAGAAGAAAGGCAGGAACTGCGGCAGCCTCTGAAAGAGGCGCAGCAGATGATGCGACTCTTAGAAGAGGCGCAGCAGTTGCTGCATTTCTTCTCGACGTCTGGTTACTGCTAATCCGTAAAAGCAGTTTGATGAAAGGGTTTTATAAGTCGATTTTAAACATACTTTTGACGTAAATCTTACATTAATTAGTATAATAAATAAAATACAAAAAAAAAGAGATGGGATTTACACCATTAGACTTACATGTTTGACGAAACGAGATTAACTAAGTTAACGTAGAGTGATTGCTCGACTCAAATGTATGTAGAAAGTGCCCTGGTAAGAGGATTTAGATTTAATTGATTGATGTGTAGTGGTCAAATTGGTCGGTCATGCAACGTGACTGGAGCTCAGAATGATCTAAGCTTACGTGGTCGATTGATCAAGCACGTAGCGTCGAATGCTTACAATACGGTTTTAGAATGCAAAGGGAGAAGAGAAGGGCGGACACTCGCGTGAAAAATATGTGGAACGAAGGTCCCTATTTATACTAAAAAATATGAAGAGTTATGAAATGACTCAAACTTTGGAAACAAATCACGGAAAAATCTGAAAATATGCGGAAACGAGCTGGAGAAAAGGCGCAGCAGCTGCTGCGATCCTTCGAAGAGGCGCAACATCTGCTGCGTCATTTCCCCAGAGGTTTCCTCTTGTGGAAGAAAGAATTCCGCGTTTCTTTTATGGAATTGCGGTGGATCTCTACTTCCTTATTCTTTAAAATAAGATTTTCGGGATATATTTTGCCAAAAGATATAATTTTAATTTATGGAATAAATATCTGGAATATTCTAGGACATTCCGACTCGGCATTTTAAACGGTTTCTTAGAAAATCAAGCAGTTTTTGACCCGGACTTCAAATGAACTCTAATTACTGTCAAAACGACACTATAGGCGCGTAGATGACGACCAAGGGGAAGACACAAGTATTTGAGCTATCACTTGTCGATAAACTTATGAACTGTCATAAACCGTTCCGCGTACCAAACATGCGGCCCAATCATCACTGGGTGTTTGGCGGGAGGTGCAGAAATGATGTATCTACAACTCGTTATGTGAACCATTTGTCCTTGTTCATTAATCCTTGTGACTCGTTGTGTGAACCATTTGTCCTTGTTTATTAGTAAATGTGACTCATTGTGTGAACCATTAGTCCTAGTTCATTAGTCTATGTGACTCCTTTTGTTAACCATTTGTACTTGTTCATTATCCATGTGACTCGCTGTGTGAACAATTTGTCCTTATTATTAGTCCATGTGACTCGTTGTGTGAACTATATATCCTTGTTCATTAGTCCATGTGACTCATTTTGTGAACCATTTGTCCTTGTTCATTAGTCCTTGTGACTCATTGTGTGAACCATTTGTCCCAATTTATTAGTAAATGTGACTCCTTGTGTGAACCATTAGTCCTAGTTCATATATAAGTCCTTGTGACTCATTGTGTTAACCATTTGTACTTGTTCATTAGTCCTTGTGACTCGTTGTGTGAACCATTTGTCCTTATTCATTTGTCCATGTGACTCGTTGTGTGAACCATTTGTCCTTCTTCATTAGTCCATGTGACTCGTTGTGTTAACCATTTGTACTTGTTCATTAGTCCTTGTGACTCATTGTGTGAACCATTTGTCCTTGTTTATTAGTAAATGTGACTCGTTGTCTGAACCATTAGTCCTAGTTTATAAGTCTTTCTGACTCGTTGTGTTAACCATTTATACAAGTTCAGTATCCAAGTGACTTGTTATGAGTAGCATTTGTCCTTGTTCATTAGTCCTTGTGAGTCGTTGTGTGAACCATTTGTCCGTGTTTATTATGTAAGATTCATTAATCTCTTATTAGATATTTTTAATAACTATATAAATTTAGTTTAGTAATAAACTAACTAGATCTTATGCATGCATAACAAAATAACATAAAGTAAGAAGAAATCGATCAACTTACATAAAGGGCCGAATGGTTTATACTAATCGGTCTCCTACCAACTTAGTCTTCTTAAGAAAAACCAAGTGCTCCAACAAAACCCTTAGAATCAATAGTATAATCTACTCCTCAAGGATTTGTACCAAGGTAATTACACTTAATACATATACTAATTTAAGTACTAGAATTAGTATATGAGCCCTTAAAATTATAACTAATACTAATTTTATTACTACTTCTAGTAACTTGATTTTTTTTTTTTTTTTTTTTTTTTTTTTTGCCAGCTATAAAGAAAGTGTTTTACATTCTAGTGGTACAGCCCACTAGGCCATACCTATAACTACAACATAAAACCCCAAAGTACTACTAATAACATAAACTAAAACAACATGGTAATTGCATCGGCTATCTATAACGTGTTGATGGCGTACGACGGATGTCTGAACATGAACTTCAAACTCAACATACACAACAAACTTTACTGGACAAGTAGCGCTGGCCATAGGAAAACACCCATCTTTGCTATTCTTGATTGATGAAGCTTCGGAGAAATACCTGCAACAAGGCCCAAAAAAGAGTCTCGGAGATTCATCTCCTTGGCTATGATAATCTTCCTCTGGGAACCAACGAACCCCCATAAATCTATCCTTACTCGTCTTAGTCAATACAGCTTCAGAGAAATACTTACGATAAGACTCAATAAAGCGTCTTGGAGATTCATCTCCTTCACTACGATACACGTTATCTTGAAAACCACGAGACCCTTGACCCTATGTGAGAGAACAAAGTGCACTTACGCCACAGGGACGTAGAAAGAAAAGACGGAACACAGACCAGTGAAATCTGACTCCAAAGGAGAGTAATCTCCTACACTTTGGAACGCAACCCCCGCTGACAAGAACTTCGTTTCCAAGAAAATCGAGTAGAAAGGTGGGTACAACATAAACATACCACTTGGACATCCCTCTAACCAAAAACATCTCTGGAGACTGCAGTGATCTAGGCTCAACACAGACCCTATACAATACACCAGTCGTAGAAATTAACCCGTGGGGAAAGGGACAGGACACCCCAAACCACCAGGTGTTTATTAACAGGAACAACAAAACAAAACAACTCCACAAACACGGCTTCAACATGAAAAAGAAAACCGCCGCATCCGATCCGAACCAACAACACCGCCCCAAAAACCATCAGCCCCACACCACCATACCACACCCATCACAAACCAACCAACCCCACCCAAGACCACAGACAGAGACGAACCCAACTGACAAACCGAACCCCAAGCCGACCAAACCGATCAAACTGTCACCAAAACACACCAAAAAAACAAGACCCGACACCACACAAAACTCCCCAGGACCATTGGCCTACATGCAACTAGATCAACCATAAAGGACACGACAGCTGACATGAACACCACCCGGACAAAAGACCAACACAACACGGACACTGTTTTAATCAGAAAACATAATTCATACATCCGAAGCAGGACATCAAAACCTAGCCTTCGATGCATACTAAAACAAACACTGATTAAAACATTGACAGCTACATTGACAGCAAAACCTAGCTTCCGATGTAATCCCTCCTTCAATTTCACAACTACATTGACAGCAAAACCTAGCTTTCGAAGCAGGACATCACGTCTTACCGCTGAAAAAACAGTTGTCGACCACTAAACAAAAACCCAAACCAAAAGTTGATTTCTGTCGGGGACGGGGGGAAGGGGCGAGGGGAAGGAGAGTCGTCCCTGGGTTGCATGCGAGGCTTTCAATGACAGGACAAAGAATCGTAGGGGCGGAAAAGACAGGATAACAAACCATGTAGACAGCCAACCACCATCGGACGGTCCAAACAGAACGGAACGGCGTCAAGAGGACGAAAGTTGAGGTCTAAGCAGAAAGGAAGGAAACAGCGACGAGATGCGGAACAATCGCCGGAGATGGGCCTTGAGATGACCGCACCTCCGGCGATTAGAAGGGGGGACGGGAGGGCGGTGTGTGGTCGGGGAGGCGGCGGCGACGATTTAGGGTTTTTTTGGGGAAAGTTAGAGAGAGTGGAAAGTTAGAGAGATTTTGGGCAAGTTGGTTTTACGTTTTTTTTCCAGTCTTCTTCACTAGTAACTTGAATATATTAGTTTTTTTGGAACAAAAATTATTTTCTCAAAACTTGTTCTTTTGAGAAAAAGGAAGGAAGAGTAAGTTGTGTGTAATGTAAGAATGAAACCACAGAAATATAAGAACAATTCTTATTCTTTCAAGGGGGTGGAAAAACCGGTGGTAGTGGCATGGGGTAGACAAATTAATCTTTTCAATTTTGCTTTTGTTCTTCACAAGAAAAGTTACCTAGTAGTAGGTGTCATCATGATGTCCATTTTATTATTTAAATAACAAAACCATCAAAGCCTACTTAGTACTTACTATATATAAAACCGGTTTTCATGTAATATGGAGTCCATTTTATTTTTGTCAATTTGTCAATTTGTCATATAATGTATAACATGTGACATATTACATGTAATTAATAATATTAATGCATACTTAACAATTAAATATCATTAAATATATTAATTTAATTATATACAATAATTGACCAGTAATTCCCAATTACAAGTAAATAAAATGGTCCATGCTAATACAATCTACAACATGTTGCAATGATCATTATCCGTTTATTCTTAATATAATTGTTTCATAAACAAAAATTTTAGTAATATAACATCTTAATTACTAAAACGAATCTTATTTAATCGAATTACAAAAAGATTCATATTCTTACCCACATTCGTGATTTGTACCATTTTAAGGAATTAATTAACTAGTATCAACATACTATTAATTAATTAATCAATTAAGAGTGTTACCCTAGAGGTATGACTTTAAGGGATCAACTGATCACCACCGTCACACGACAGTAATGTCCAACTCTAGTCAGCCAATCATTACCGATTAATGTGGATCAGTTGACAATAAAATATTACTTTCCCTCAACATTCTTAATATGAGATTTAAACATGTGATCACATTATTGTCGAGGACACATACTCCAACACATTAGTCCTTGTGACTCGTTGTGTGATCCATTTGTCCTTATTTAATAGTAAATGTGACTCATTGTGTAAACCGTTTGTCTTTATCCATTGGTCCATGTGATTCCTTGTGTGAACCATCTGTCCTAGTTCATTCGTCCTTGTGACTCGTTGTGTGAACCATTTGTCCCTGTTTATTAGTAAATGTGACTCGTTGTGTGAACCATTAGTCCAAGTTCATAAATCTTTGTGACTCATTGGGTTAACCATTTGTACTTGTTCATTAGTCCATGTGGCTCGTTGTGTGAACCATTTGTTCTTGTTCATCAGTCCTTGTGACTCGTTTTGTGAACCATTTGTCCTTGTTTAATAGTAAATGTACCACGTTGTGTGAGCCATTAGTCCTAGTTTATAAGTCTTTGTGACTTGTTGTGTTAACCATTTGTACTTGTTCCTTATCCAAGTGACTCGTTGTGGGAAGCATTTGTCCTTGTTCATTAGTTCATGTGACTCGTTGTGTGAACCATTTGCCCTTGTTCATTGGTCTATGTGACTCGTTGTGTGAACCATTTGTCATTGTTCATTAGTAAATATGACTCGTTGTGTGAACCATTAGTCTTAGTTCATAAGTCCCTGTGACTCGTTGTGTTAACCATTTGTACTTGTTCATTAGTCCTTGTGACTCGTTGTGTGAACCATTTGTCCTTGTTCATTAGTCCTTGTGACTCGTTGTGTGAACCATTTGTCCTTGTTTAATTATAAATGTAACTCATTGTGTGAACCATTAGTCCTAGTTTATAAGTCTTTGTGACTCGTTGTGTTAGCCATTTGTACTTTTTCATTATCCAAGTGACTCGTTGTGAGAAGCATTTGTCCTTGTTCATTAGTCCATGTGACTCGTTGTGTGAACTATTTGTCCATGTTCATTGGTACTTGTGACTCGTTGTGTGAACCATTTGTCCTTGTTCATTAGTCCTTGTGGCTCGTTGTGTGAACCATTTGTCCCTGTTTATTAGTAAATGTGACTCGTTTTGTGAACCATTAGTCCTAGTTCATAAGTCCTTGTGACTCGTTGTGTTAACCATTTGTACTTGTTCATTAGTCCTTGTGACTCGTTGTGTGAACTATTTGTCCTTGTTCATTAGTCCTTTATGACTCGTTGTGTGAACCATTTGTCCTTGTTTATCAGTCAATCTGACTCGTTGTGTGAACCATCTGTCCTCGTTCATTAGTCCTTGTGACTCGTTGTGTGAACCATTTGTCCTTGTTTATTAGTAAATATGACTCGTTGTGTGGACCATTAGTCCTTGTTTATTAGTAAATGTAACTCGTTGTGTGAACCATTAGTCCTAGTTTGTAAGTCTTTGTGACTCGTTGTGTTAACCGTTTGTACTTGTTCCTTATCAAGTGACTCGTTGTGGGAAGCATTTATTCTTGTTCATTAGTTCATGTGACTCATTGTGTGAACCATTTGTCCTTGTTCATTGGTCCATGTGACTCGTTGTGTGAACCATTTGTCCTTGTTCATTAGTCCTTGTGACTCATTGTGTGAACCATTTGTCCCTGGTTATTAGTAAATGTGACTCATTGTGTGAACCATTAGTCCTAGTTCATAAGTCCTTGTGACTCGTTGTGTTAACCATTTGTACTTGTTCATTTGTCCTTGTGACTCGTTGTGTGAACCTGTGGAGTAAGTGTCATCAACAATATTGCGATCACATGTTTAAATCTCATAATAAGAATACGTAAAGGATGATTCAATTATATAGTCAACTGATCAACATTAATCGGTAATGATTGGCTAACTAGAGTTTGACATTACTGTCGTGTGACGATGGTGATCAGTTGATTCCTTAAGGTCACACCTATAGGACAATTCTCTTAATAGTTAAGTTGATTAATTGTATATCGATACAAGTTAATCAATTCCTTAAATTTGAACAATTCATTTGTGAGTGAGAATATTTGTATCTTATTATAATTTGATTAAATAAGATTTATTTTAGTAATTAAAAGATTTTATTACTAAAATTTGTTATTGTTTTTGAAATAATTAAATTAAAAATGATTGAATAATTATAATTGCAAAATATTGTGAATTATATTTATGACCCATTTTAAATACTTGTAATCTTGTATTACTAGTTAAATTGTCACAAGTAATTTATTTGTTGTAAAATGATATTTAAGGGGTTAAATATGCATTAAAATACATATGGGCATGGTGTGTGACACATGACCTACCTATTTACATCTGACAAAATAAAAACATAAAATGCAGTCCATTTTATCTAAAGTGGCCGAAAAAATGGAGGGTATAAGGAGTTAGTGGATGTTTTATTTTAAATGATAAAATAGACATCATGATTTCCTACTCTAACTAGCCATGCAAACCTAAATTTTAGAGAAGAGCAAAAGCAAAAGGGTGAAGGCCATGCATTGGCCTTCTAGACCCCAAAACCGACTCCCCCTTCTATTATAGAGAAGTTGTTCTCTATTATTCATTTTATGCAATTTTATCATTCTTATTCACTTCTCCCACTTCTATCTAAAATAGTTTTAGATCTCATAAAAATTGTTCAACTAATTATAATATAACAACATAATATTACTAGTGTAGTAATAAAAATATAATTAGAATTATTTAGGATATCTTATATATTAATCTAGTTAATTAGTATATAAGCTTTAAGGGTTTTGTTTTGGGTGCAACAAGAGGAGAATCTCTACACTTGAGATTTTAGGAGGATCATCCATTACATTTAATCTCAAGAACAAATAAGGAAGGTGTCCTTGTTTGTGCCCAATATTTGAACCAACAACAATGTAAGAACCATTGTTTTCTTCTTTTATCTCTACTTTAGTTATGCATGCACTAGATCTTAATGAAATTAAGTTAAAATGTTAATTATTTCACCATAAGAAATGTCTTTTAAGAGGTATATGAACCTAACAATTGGTATCAGAGCATAGGATGTTGCATGCATAATCGATTTATAGTTTTTTCGAGTTATAAGTAACTTAATTAAAACTAATAATTTATGATTTATTTGATAAACCACGAAATCATAATGCATGTTGTATATTCCGGTCCTAAAATGTAATTAGGTCATTTTGATGATTTATGGTATTTTATTGCTCATTTTAATAATTTTTAGTGATTTTATTACATTTTAATGATTAAAATGGTATTTAAAATGCTAAAAATAGTTAGACTTAGTTTCCGACCTTGAAATTTTTATATGCCCTTGCATGCATAAATATTGTATGTAAAATTTCATATAAATTTGATGTATTTTGCGTGATTTATGATTTTTATGAGATAAAAGTGGATTAAAAGAAGGTAAAATGGTTAAAAATAGTCAAACTTCGAAACGGGTCATGAAATTTTAATATGTTGTCACATGCACATGTTACTCACTGTGTGTAAAATTTATGATGAACTTGATTCATTTTGCATGATTTATGAATTTTTAGTGTAAAAATGACATAAATAGTGACTATTTTAGCATAAATAGCTAAAACGAATTACATGGCATGAGAAAATTATTTTAAGTTGCATATATACCCCACTTATCAAAGATAAAGTTTTAAAATTGATTAGATTAATTTTCACATGCTTTAGATGTTTTATTTGATAAAACCGATAAATCGCAACTACGTTTTCTCGAAATAAATTCGAAAATTTTAAACCATAATTTTTGACACTATGAGTGTCATGGATAAATTTCAGAATGTTCAAAAATTTAAAATTCAAATTTTGAAATTATTGTAATTTAGTTTGAATTTATTTAATAAAAGTTATGATTTTATGGTAAAAAATGAGCATAAATATTATATCAAGTTTAATTAAGGGGTCAAAATGAGCATAAACATCATTTTAGGGTCAAAAATTACTAGTAGTGGTGCTATTCAAGGAGCGAGCTTGACTGCTCTTAAAGGCTTGATGAGTCGGGTAAGGCCGGGTCGACAACAATCTACTCCAACATCCAACTTGGCCGAGTATCAAATGTATACTAGCTATGATTATATGCGAGGTATGAACGAAGAAGAGTCCAACAACCTTAACCTTTTGCAATGGTGGGGAAATCAAAGGAGGTCGCTTCCGGTGATGTCGCCAATAGCAAGGGACTTCTTAAGCATTCAAGTGTCTTCTGTTGCATCCGAAAGTTGCTTTAGTGGAGCAAAAAGGGTATTGGATGAAAAACGAACTCGTCTAAGATCCGATACACTTAAAATGTTAGTGTGCTATAAGGATTGGATGGATGCCGAAAATCGACAACAAGACTTTGTCGATCATGAACACGAGCTTGATTCCGACGAAACAAGCACCTCGTCAGATTCATAGTCGCATATCATATTAAATAAACTTGTATTTTGTATTTTTTTTCTTATTATTATATTAGATTAATATCGTTTCTTAATTGTTTCATCGTTTTTTTAATTAAATAAACTTGTAGACTTGTAGTTACATCGTTTCATACTTTTAATAAAAGATTGAGGTATTTTTTTTAACATTGTTTCTTAATCGTTTAATAAAAAATTCTTTTTTTCATCGTTTCTTAAGTATTTGATTAAATCGAATACATTAAAAATACAATTAATCAAGTACATTATTATTTAATAAAATATATATTTTATTTAAATTATTATATTAATAAACAAAAAGTATTAAAAATCATACAATTATTATAAATAGAATTTTGTTTTTTAAAAAAAAATTAAAGGGGAATAACACGATGGGCCGGCCCATGAACAAGGCACGACCAACCCATTACGAAAATAACCGTGCCATAGACGGGCCGCGGCTGGGTTTGTCAAGTTCGGGCCAAGCACGACACGGCACGGTGGACCCCAATTACCATGCAGGCCGGGCCATTTTTTAGGGGGTGGCATGGTGGGCCGACCAAAGACGGCAAGACACGCCGCACTAAGAATTCAAGTAGTCTTTGCCCTTGTACTCGTGACATATTGTTATTGTTTTGCTAGTGGAATACTTTGAAGGGTACCGTCTCCTTCCTGCGGTCGTTTGCCACATTGGGTTTTCCGCGTCACCAAATCCCTCATGTCAAATCTCTTATTTCACGTACCTCATTACTCACACATAAAGACATACATAATTAAACAACGATGCTTAATTAACCATACTAGATCGCTTTAACCCTAATCAATTAACTCGGTAAAAAATACCAAAATAGAAGATGAATTCGCGAAAGTAGCAGCGGTAATTTCACTACTGCTTATTGCGTAACGTAGCTAAAAACAAACACAAATTCTCATTATAGACAGACACTATCCGTCTATAATGAAAGACGGGTCAAACACAATACCATTTTTCTAATAAAACAAACAACAAGTGGGGTGGTGAAGATAAAAAATGCCACCATTTTTATCAGATTTCACTCATCTATAACAACAATAGATGGATATATATATCTATAGTAAGATTAACTGAACAAACAAATGGGGTAATTGAAACGATAATGAGTACTGCAGATCACGTGGTGTTTAATGCTTGTTGTGAAGTCCAAAGAGACATTAACATGTAAAGAAAACAAATATTGCAGTTAATTACAGCTCAATTGAATAAAATTCAACGAGATCTTTAAAAAAAAAAATACTCAGCTACATGTTCCACTGTATGTTCCTATTTGTTAAATGATCGTGACGATTAATGGAGGCCACTATTTTATCGTCTACGGCAACTACGACCATTATTAAAACTAGAAAACTAGACTGCATTGGATGCCTAACACTTAGATGCATTGTATTATATGCATTATTACAGCTCATTTTAGATTTTATTATTATGATTTTGGCTTATTAACCATTGTTTTATTACTTAATATACTCGTAATACTATATTATATTGTAAAACCAAGTCTTTATTTTTTTTTAAAAAAAATTAAGTCCCCATAGATTTTGGGTTTATTCAATGGAGGTGGGTATCCATGGATCTAGGGGTTTTAAATTGAATTATTAATCTCAAGTTGCATTTTAATAACTAACCATACGAGTTGAATATGTAATGTCAAACCTTGCAATATATATTGTCAAAATTATTATAACAAACAAGAATTTCTGGTTTTAACAAAGTATAGCAGTGTTGCTGCATTATTATCTATATCTATATCTATATTTGGGTTGGTTAATTAAGCAGTAATGAAAGGTTCAAGCATGCAGTGGTCCTTCTCAAACATGGCTTCCCCACTTGTTTCTTTCAAATCTGCTGAGGAACAACAACGAGGAGTAGGAAATCAGAGATCATACCCTCCTCATTTTCAACAGGTCTCTCATCTCAATTTCAAACTCATCCAAGCTTTACAGACAGAAATAGAAATAGCCAGAACCCAAATTTCTTCTTGTAGCTTTAGTATCTTTGCTAATTGCTAACATGGCATTTTTAAAGATTTTTAGGTTAGCGGAAATCAATCATTTCTGTGTCATTCGTTTTAGTAAATAAACTGTATCAAAATGATGAATATGGTGGGTGAATGATGGAGATCTTTACAGCTCGGTTTCGGAAATTAGCTCTGATTTACAATTACAACATTTATTAAAGTCATGTCTATCATTGATTTAAACAATTAGATGATTCAATTTCATATTGTAATCATATACTGTAATTAATAATGTTGTTTTTTTTGGATAAGCAGGGGGGAAGTCAATATCCTATTTCATCACATCACTGGCATCAAAATGATTTACCACCCATGAATCATCCTTCAGATGGCCGTGTTTTCCCTGGCAGCGGACAAACAAGCCAAACTATGTATCACCTACCTGGTAAAGCATCGAATCTAAGGACTTCAACAATGGGGGGCGCTTCTGTTTCACCAGCCAATGGCCCTGTTGTTGGTTCTACAGAACTTAGGTTTGTTATTTGCATTTGTAAACCCATTAGATTCACTGAACAAATCCATAATACAACTTATAAATCCATTCATTGTTCAGGAGCTCCCCAAGCATTTCTACAGGTCCCTGTCAGTTGACCATCTTCTACAATGGTTCAGTTTGTGTCTATGATAATGTATCTCCTGACAAGGTAACCCCATTACTCCTCTTTGCCTACCCCCAATCCCAACATGCATCGAATCCCGTACCCCCAACTTTTTCTCACTCTCTATTATTCTACAAACCAACTCAATGTTTCCAAGTATTTGGAATCTTAGTTATTGTATTAATATTGTATAATACAAATGTGAATAATATTTCCCAAAGGTTGTTAATGATTGTGGTTGTTAATTATCGTGACCACTAACAAACTAACAATGTATTGCATTGGATACATTAGGCTCAAGCTATAATGTTATTAGCCGGAAACGGTGATTCTGCAAAACCAAAGACCATACCAATTGCACTGTCATCTGCTCCCAAGCTCCAACCACCACTATCACATATGCCACCAACTGACCATCCTATTGTGACTCAGCCGCCAATGCCAAAGCTGCCACATACTCCGCCACCATTGCTAACAAATCACACTACTACTGCAAATCTGCCACAATCAAATGATTCTCTTTTAGAAAATGAACAACCCCTCTCGGTGAGGTTGCCCCTAAAAGACACGAGCATTTCAAATCAAGGTGTTAGGCTCACAACCTCCATATCACCCGTTACTCAGTCTCCTTTAGTTGCTTCCACTTCTGGGTCTGAATTAACTTCTGTCAAACCAGTGCTCCCATCTCTTCAACCTAACTTCCTTGATCCCTTCAAACCTGATACCTCTGTTGGAGCTACTGGTCTCAAGTCAGGTCTGTACTCCCTACATATTAAAATCCTTATTGTATCGTTTTATATATAAATAAATAACATATTATTTCTATATTTTATGTTTCATTTTATGCAGCTGTGCCACAAGCTCGGAAAGCATCGCTTGCAAGATTCTTAGAGAAGCGAAAAGAAAGGTATATTCCAATGCTAGAAATTTCGAATTTAATAACTAAAGTTTATTCATCGCCAAGCCAAATATAACATTTAGCAATAAAGTCCATGACTTCAACTTAACTTGCTCATCCGAAAGGATACGATATGTTGTCCTATCCTAGAAGATAAATATAATTTCCTTACCATACACAAAACATACTCTATATATCAAGGAAACATATAAACAACATTCCTACACAGAGTAATAATTGCCACTACTCTCTACGTACGTTCTGATGGGTTCTTAATAGGAATAATTGTAATGGTTGAAGCCCCTATTACAATTATTCCTATTAAACTTCTTTCATGGTATCAGAGCCAGGTGATCAAAGGTCATGGGTTCGAATCCCGGCAACCCCAATAACTCACGAGGTGGAATTTCAGCACATGGTTTGCGGGAGCCTGTGCACTAACCACTCTTTAAGCCCAACGGACATTTGAGTGAGGAAGCGTAATATGAATAATTGTAATAATTGAGCCTCAAACATCACCTTAAGGTTTTGGATGAGATGGTTCATCTATCAATTCTTTATATTTAATTTTGGCATAAATAATAAAAAAACGGAATTACTTCTTCACATACGAACTTTACTCTTTCACATACATTTTTTTCATTAATTTTCCGTCTAATACCCTTTTTCCCTAACACCTATACAAACTAACTATTATATCAACATTTTCCTAAAATCCACTCTAATTGCTCGAAGCAATCGATCCCAAATCTCCAATGAAATAGTTTATTAAGTTGAAAGGTGACAAATAATCGGATAGTTTCGATCTTTTCTCGTGTTGTTACGTGTAATTTTGAATACCCGGTTCGTAAACTTCTGTGTAATTGGGTATAGTTGGAATTATTGGGAAATTTGAATCAGATCTTGCGTTCCTATACGGATGGATTTTGATTTGTTCATGCTGATGATGATGTCACTAGGCAAACATATGTACATGTGCATATTGAAGCCATATCCTTTTTGGAACAGACGAAAATTATTTCAATAGCATTTGCGTAGGTGGGTAATGTATTACCCTTTCATGAGGGTAATAGATTCCGGAGATGAATAATTACTCTCATGCTAAACATGGTAGATGTACCTTAAGTATTACTCCCATATTCATTTTCCTCCTTTTACCCTCAATCCAAGCAAGCCCTAAGAGATTATACCTCCTTTCAGTTCAATTATTTTCGCTGGTGAGTGTGGTTTGAGTGGGTTTTCTACTTTTTTTTTTTTTTTTTTACCATGATTTAATCTTGAGCCTTGTATGTGGCATCAGACAGCGATGACAGAGCAGAGAGGGTATGTCGGAGGGTGAGGGTAGGGCGGTGAGCGGAAAGGAAAGGAGTAGATAATTGGTTTTGAGGGAGGGGAAGAGAAAAAAATGAGAAGGGTAAAATCGTAAAAAAGCTTATGTGAAAGAGTATGTGAAAAAGTACAAAAAGGCTGAAAAGTGTATGTATATCCGTTATTTGTTACATGAATACTTAAGAGCTTTTGTGAAGGGACAATTGTTTGTGCACAAAATCTCATTGAAGACACCGTTTTCTCTCACAAAATGCCCATTGAAAGGTGAGTGAGAAGCATATGGGGGTGCCCCACCTTGTCCCATCTCCCTTTTTGTGAGAGGTCACAAATTTGTGACGTGATTAACCCGTCACAAGCAAGACTAGATTCAGTTACAACTTGGAGGTAGTATCAATTTCCAGGACACATGAGAGTTTTTTGAGGGGGTGCTTAGGTGCTTGTTAGACCGTGACTATTGTCTCAATTGTTTTAGGGCTTTTTGATAATGTAAATTTATACACATCCTAAATAATAAAGGTAAACAATCAAATATGAAATAAGTAAAAAAAGTATTGAGACAAATAGATTATTTTAAACTTTGGGATATTCTACATGGCACCCCTCAATTTTTCGACTTTCTACATGGTACCCCTACACTTTTTAAAACATACATGGTACCCCTAATTGTTGTCATTATCACTAAATCTACCCCTAAACTTTATTTTCCGTCAATTAAAATCAGTTTTAAGCGGTAAGTAATTACTTGGACGCGTAATCAAGCTTGTCATTTATCATCCCATGATATAAGGATTCTATTAAGCTCAATATCCATCTTTGGACATGATAATTTGACAAGGGATCAATAAATTTTCCGTCAAAAATATTTTTGCCCATATATATCCATAAATATTAGGATCGAGATGGATATTAAGCCTAATACAGTCCTTATGTCATGGGATACTGACAAGCTTTGTTACCCGTCCAAGTCATCACTTAATGATTAAAACTGAGTTTAATTGACGGAAAATAAAATTTAGGGGTACACATAGTGATAATGACAACAATTAAGGGTACCATGTATGTTTTAAAAAGTGTAGGGGTACCATGTAGAAAGTCGAAAAATTGAGGGGTACCATGTAAAATATCCCTTAAACTTTTTACTTATAGACTAGTTTTAAATCGGTAAAAATTGCACGGGATTGGATATTTTATAACTTGATATAGTGCGTAAATATTAAGGATTTATTTGCACAAAATATAATTTAAAATATTAATACTAATCAATAATTCAATATAATCTAATATAACTCACCCGATGACTTATCGGATCTATGTATCTTGTTGAGTTTTAATACAAGTCACCCGATGACTTATCGAGTCTAAGCACTTTGTGGTAGAATGATTCGCATAATATACAATTAAAATACAACAATTCTTCTATAAGACTGTATTATACCACAAAAGTGGCCCAATAGTAGAATAACCCATACTTAATACGGAGTGTGTAATTTTGTTTACTTTTAAATTTTATTTTGATAACCCGGCATCTTAGAATACAGACATAAATAAATGTGTAACTCATCAAATTATAATATTATGTTATTAAAAAATAAAAAAAATGTATAATTATATTAATTATTTTAGTTGGGTTTTAGGTTATTGGGTCAGTCTCATTGATAAATTTATCCTATAGAACAATTTGTGATTAAAAGAAGACCTTAATACTCACTTAAATTCAATAAGCCCATAATTAGAAAGAAACACAACTTAGTTAAATTGGTATTAGGTCCTCGTTTAGTTCATACGGGAATCAAATGCATGTGTTAATTTACAATGTATGAGAGTTTAATTCCAACATCAAAATTCACATGAATAACAAGTTTCCGTTTGGTTGCCATGTTGGAGTTCTATTGTCCTAGGAGTTTCCAATAACCATGAGGGAGATAAGTAGTTAAATTCCCCTATCATGCAGGAGTTGGAAATTCCTTGGAGTTTAAAACTCCCCCATTTTACAAAAAATGGGGTAACCAAACAACCTCCAAAAACCACAATTAATGGGATTTTAGAATTCCCATAAATTTGGTGGGCAACCAAACGAGGTTTAGAAGTGTATTACATAACCCTAAATCTTGAACACATTCTTCATTACTCTTTAATCTTCTGTGGTTCATTCTCTCGTTATTCTTTTTTACCATACTAGCTTAGGACCCGTGCAAAATTGCACGGATATATATAGATAAAATATACTCCCTCCGTACCAATCCAAAGGTAGCATTAACTTTTTCACACTTGCCGAGACACGTTATGTAACGTGAATATCTTTAGTTACACATTATTAAAAATTATAAAAAGTTGATATTCTTATAGCATTCATGACGATAAATCAAATAAGATATCACACGACTATATTTTGTCTTATAGATTAAGAATAATTTTGAAAATTCCCTACGACCATAAATAGTGCCATTTTGGTCAATGTTACCTTTGGATTTGTATGGAGGGAGTAAAAATAAGTTTTAAACTTTGTTATACTTAAAATATTGTATATTAATGATTAATAGTTACCATCCTATCGTGAAGACATGCTCAAACTTTTGTCACATATCATGCGTATACGCGTGTTTCATAATTTTGATTTGAGCTTCTACAAACCATAATCTTTATCCTATGCGTCATAGCGTATTAATAATTGTAAATGCAAGTAAATTCTACTTATAAATGATACGTATTGAAATGTTTATACATAATTAAATATGAAAATAAGCAAATTCTACAAACCATAGTTCTTACCCTATGTATCATACGTATTGAAATGTTGCATTTCAAAATGCTAGCCCTAATTATATTAAAAGGCAAATTCTCATTTAAGAAGGGTATATACCTATGTGGGAGGAATAAGACAAAAGCAGAATACATTGTCAACGGGAAAAATAGATCTTAAGAGTAAGAATAAGGAGATAACTTAAAATTGGTAAACTCATATTTTGAGAGTTGCAGCATAAAGATGTCATCAAAACTCATTCATTTGATAATGTATTTAAGAATAAAAAATTTATTAACAGAGTCTAATTTCTTCATTAAATTCTAAATTATAATGTTTTAATCAAAATAAAATAAAAGTGTTACACAATTATATAATATGGAGTACAAATACTAACACTTTATAATAAAAAAAAATTCATTAAAATACAGATTTCATGATATACTCAACTTTTTTTATTAGTTTTGTAGTTTAATTTTTTTTTCTCATATCAATATACCGAGTTATGAGAAAATATATAATATGTTATGACAAATAATAATGTTATGATCCCAATTAGATGAGATTTTATATGAGAAAATATATAAAAAAAAGATGTTAGAAAGAAAATGGAAAAGATTTTATACATGTTTTGGAAAGAAGGAAGCCGTATAAAAGGCAATGATGGGAAGTATTATTAAAGTATTAGTATCAGTTTATGGTTTAAGTTTAAGTTGGCGGAAAATTTTTTAATGTGAGAGTGATATATGTCATAGGATGATGTCAGCGGTTATTCTTTTATAGTTTAAATATAGATATAGATAGATTCAAAACTTAGACTCTCACTCAATTCATTATACTATACTAAAATCATCAAAATATTTTGACTATTCTTATATCCTAATTTACAATATTTGAGTCATGATTAATTTATTGTTTTATCTCCTTCTCATCTCTATTTCGACAAATACTATATCACCATTAATACACATTTATCAGACTTTAGACATGTAAATATTTTCATACAATTTCTGTAGCTCTTTGATTTTTTCATGCATGTGATAAGTTGGCAGGTTTTTTTTTATTTTTTTTGGGTTTAATTAAAGCTTTTAATCTATCAGATAGATTATTTTTAAGGAGCCCAAAAATTGAAGAATTATTTTTTTTTCCTAAAATAATTAATTATTTCAAAATATTACTCACAATGTGTTATTAGCATTTTATTATAATTATTTTGTCATGTAAAGTAGATCTACTCATCTACCGAGTACATATAATTTTGAAAAAAATTACTAATCTCATGATTTTGATTCTAATTTTTATTTTGATTGTCATTAATTTTGAGGTGATGATTTTTATGGTTGGTTTTGATTGATGGATTTTATAGGAGTATTATGAGAAAAAAGATTGTACATCAGATGTACTACATCATATTTAATGACTTTTTTGACTTTTTATGTATTTTTTTTTAGTACTATAGAGTTTATAAATTACATTTTAGTTTTATGATGTCAAAAATCAAATTTTTTTTGAGCTTATATGTAATTTTTTTGAGTTATAACGTAACTTTTTGAGATTAAAGTTTAAGTAAATAAACTCAAAAATTTTATAATAAAACTCAAACATTTTAGAATAAAACTCAAAAACTTTATCTTAATGCTCAAAAACTATACCATTTGATGTACTACATCAGATGTATAATCCACTTAATGGAGTATTATGTGTATTTTTTAAGAATATTAATTAGAATAGAAATTGAAGTGAGGGAGTAGTTAATTGGCCTAAATTTTGTGGGGACCACTTTCTCTTTCTTTTTTTTAAATCTAAGCTTTCAATAGGAAGCCAAAGAAAATTTGTAGATGCTTTGAATTTATGAGTTTAGTATCTATGCAAAAGTTAATAGTAGAAACAACAATTTTTTTTTGAGACATCAACGATTGCTTTTTCGAAACTAGTCAACGTTTTGGACATTTTGTTATTGCCTCTTTTCTACCATTGTGGCATACTGTACTTAATTCTTTTTCTCAAATTCTCGTTTAAAGCGAAAATTTCGGTTTTGTTCTTAAAAATGTTCAAATATTACGAAGTATCAACTTACATAGAGGAGAACAAAAGAATTATACTTGTATGTAGGTAAAACAAAATTTTGTCTCATCTACTTGTTCTTGTTCATGGTCTTGTCATTGTGACTTGTAGTGACAACTGACAAATAATTCGTCTTATAATGCACTGTGTGCCTCCTTCTCAAGATGTTATTCAAAGCTCAATTACTGATCATCTAATGTGCATGTTATGATGTGCGTGCTTATGAATTAACTTGTCTATTTGCAGGGTGATTGATGTATCTCCATATGATATATCTCCATATTCTGCGAGCAAAAAAACATATGAATGCGACTCAATTGGATTTGGACCGAATTTTATCACGAATACAAGCATTTCAAAGAAGCAATTAGATACTATTGAATCGAGAACGTGAGTAGTTGGGTTAATCAATCAAAATTTGCATTACAACTTGTACAAGATTGTATAACTATGTATTACCCTCAATCAAACTTCATGTTGCTCACGCCTCACAAATCAAATTTTATACGGGTTTTCCTTTCAAAGTAGTAGACCACTAGGAAGTTCATATTCATTTTTTGGGTTTGTTCATTACAGAATATTTTTATATTAAGCTGGAATCATTAGGAGTAATAATTATATCCTGTTGTTAAAATATACCTGAATATTGTTTTACGAATGGGTTTTTGTTAGCCTACTCTTGGATGCTTCACTACTACAATTTCGAATTTCGGGTTTATAAAACGCCGATATTAGAACATTTTCTAGACATCAAGGGCTTTCACCCAGAAGTCTCGGTTTCAAATGGGTCTATCGGGATGAAGAGAACGATGCCCACTAACGAGTTGATGTGAAACCGAAACTGCGGCAAAAAATTTGCGACTATCAGATTTGCTGTGGAAATAACCTGGCTAGGCACGAAAACCAAGACATATACTTAAATATCGAAGAGAGGAAAATCCAACGCTTCAAAAAAACCAAGAACAACCGGGCCTAGGAAACATGGCAGCCATTAGATCGAGTGTGTTTTCACAAACGGGGAAAGGAAATTGACGGCGTACAGACACAAAACAATAATAGGTTGTAGTTGCACGCGGGTTTTTAGGACTAGACGGGCTTATTTTCGAGTAGCGATTTAAAACGAAAAAGGCCAAATATGAAAAATGAAATTAATATGAAAAGGAAAAAACATCAATATTGAATAATAATGAATGTTTAAATATAAAACTAGAAATTGAGATGGATGGAAAATAAGTTCAAAATAGATTTAAAACCAAATTAATACGAATTAAAATGAAGTTAGGAAATTCATTCGAAATAAATAATAATGTTTAGAAATAATGAAAAATGGCGGGTGTTACAAAATGTACGTTTCAGGTCACCCTTACTACTTATGCGAGACGAGGATGATGAAGTTGATGTTGAAGCAATGAACAAAACGGAAGTAAGAGATTTAGGGGAGGAGGTAGCAAATTTGCGATTAACAAATTTCACAACTCTAAGTTGGAAGTTGATTTGGTTCATCTGGTTTGCACTTTAGTTATATAATATATGAACACAAATTCTTATTATAGGCGGCGCATATCCATCTATAATTGTAGACCGGTCAAACATCTACCCATTTTAAGGAAAACGGGCCAAATGTCACCACCTTAACGTCAAATGTCACCAATGTCATTTCCTAAGCTACAACATGTAGTTTATCACATGAAAATGGTACTGGTGACATTTGCCATTAAGGTGGTGACATTTGGCCCATTTTGCTTAAAGTTGGTGGATATTTGGCCCGTCTATGGCTATAGACGGATATCCTTCGTCTATAATGAGACGCTTTGACATATGAATTACAATTCGAATGTAATTCAAACTTAATTTCTAATCTTGGATCAATTACATCACTTAAAGAAAAGAACATTGGGTATTAGAACATGTTTATGTCCATCTAAGATTATTAATGTTTAACTAGTATAAAATCCGCACAATGCATGCGCGGTTAGCGGTTATAGAGTTTTTGTTTTTTCTTAGTGTATTATTTATAATTTTTAAATTTGGAGCTTATTAATATTTAATATTTCACTCCATTGTATTCTAATATGAAACAAAAAAATAGAAATGAAAAACTAATAAAAAAGAATTAAATTAAATTGTGATTTTTTCTAAAGAATTTGTTTTTTTGTCACGAAACTAATACTAGTAAGTATGTGTCAAGTTATTCTCTACAGTAATAATTATTGCATTTTAAAACAAATTAGCAACTTATAGTTTGACATCAATTTTATTTCATTTTAATGAAAAAATCATAATTGTGAATTTAACTAAAAGGTTAGAATTTAATTATAACAATATAAAGGATAATAATGTAATGAAAGAAAGTTATTCTTATTACCTTATTTAGCTAGATGCTTTTTGGAGGGAAAACTAAAAGAAGTTTTTATTCTCTTAGTAGTAAACTAGTATAGATCCCGCGCATTCGCGCGGTTTTTAGATAGAGATATTAAAGAATTTAATAATTATATTACCGGTATTTAACCTCCCTTGAAATTTAATTATGAAATTTACTATTAATAATATTTTGTATTAAGAGGTGGAAAAGAGAAGGTTCAACACTATTAAATTTTAAAATTAACCAATAGTTAAATGTTTTACATAGTATGAAATAAATGTGATATTAAGTTAAAGTGTAAGAAAAAAATATATTATATGTAAACTTTTCATTTTAGAAGTAAACAACCTATGAATACTCTTAGGTAGCGTTTGGAAACACGGAATTGATTTCGTTTTGATGATTTCAATTGTAGAAATTCAAATGTTTGAATTCAATTCCAAATCCAATTTCAAAATTGCGTTTGGGAAACCCATGGAATTGGAATTGGAATTGAACTTGGGCGAGACGGATATGGGTCGAGGTCATTGGATGTTTTATATTTGAAAAAAATTAAATATTGTCTCGAAAAATATTTGCGATCGGAAAAAATATCATAAATAAAAATATTTTGATGAAATTTTCGTCACAAAATAAAACGTAATAAGTGATGGAATTGAAATGACTACCATATGGTAGGTATTTGAGAGCCCCAAATTTTAACTAGCTTGGAATTGATAAGGAATTGAGTCAATTCCAATTCCAAATTCTAGGGGCTCCCAAACACTTGAAATATTTCAATTCCGGAATTCAATTCCAATTCAAGGTTCCCAAACATAGCATTAACTTGTAGTATGCTTGTATCAAAGGACGAAACTATAGAATTAATTAGAAAATGTTTGCTAAAAAAGTGTTCGTGATCATCATGTTTCTTTTTAAAAATAATAGTAGAAAAATATTTCTATCACATCATACGTATAATTAGTGCAATTTCATTTATGTAACAAAATAAGAATATTCTATTAATTTGTTTATGCAGGTTGAAAAAATATTATCCCTTTTTTAAATGACATTGAATTATTTATTGTATGGAATTCAATCAATATGGCCCAGTTATAAGCATGATAAAATGAAGCCCAAAGCCCAATTATAGAATAATTCATTTAGGCGGGAAAACTTTAGGATTTCTTATTCTTTTAGTATAAGAGAGATAAAGGAGATTTAATGTCAAATTTTAAATTTTTTCAAACCACGATAAATTTTTTTAATATCTTCTATTTCTATCCTAATGACATCAATAGAAGCATTACTCCTAGCCATCCATAATGCACAATGGGCTGGCTACAGTTTCGTCTCTTTCATGATCTCTTGTTCAAAACCATCCTCAGTTCTGACAAAGCTTTTGTTAGTAACAATATGTGTTCGAAATTCCATTACGGAAATTCGAAATCTTCATGTATTATACCCCTACTGGCCTGTTAATCTAGCTACAGGCTAGAACTCTCTTGTACTTTCACTTCTTTCTTTTAATATAATCGATTTATTGTTTTTTTTTTTTTTAAAAACAAGGAACCTCGGGTATATAATACGCCCTTGATAAATGTGAATTCAACCTTTTATAGACAAGAAACCCATCACTACTCGATAGCCCTAATAATTTTTTTGGACTGATTGTAGTCTTGTAGACCCAAAATTACACTTTTATTTTTGTCCCCTTATTAAAAGACCGTCCCAAAATAAATATAGAACTACAGATAAAACTATAGCGATGTAAATACCTAGGGGATATGGTTTCGCGTACCGTGAAATCAACTAGTAAACACAAAGGGAGAAAGAAAAACAAGGAAGACAAAAATGGGGTGGAGAAAATTCGAACAATGGCCAGTATTGTTCAAGAGGCCGTGGAGCCCTAGGGGGCACTTTTATGGTGGTTTCGTCAGTGATTGCATCATCGTCGCCATATTGGCTTTTAGATCAGCAGCTTGTATTTATTACGCTTTCGGTCTCATTCATTTTGCCATATTAGTCAATAAATAACATATTATTGATTGGTCATCTGGTTACCTCTGCTATTCTGCGTTTCCTTCATACTGGGGTAATGTTGAAAGAATGGAATTCTACTCTTATTGTTCTTATTCCTAAAGTTTATCAACCGGAGATGATTTCACAATATCGTCCTATTAGTCTTTGCAATGTCATTTACAGGATTGCTTTAAAGTGTCTTGCTAATAGGCTGAAGTTGATCATTCCCTTGCTTATCTCTGATACGCAACAAGCGTTTGTGCCGGGTCGTCTGATGTCAGATAGTTCGATCATTGCCCATGAAATAATGCACTATGTTAATAAAAACAAAAAAGGGTACACTACTACAAATACAGGCAACCACAACGGCCCTTTAACAACGCTTATTCACGAAAATCATCAAAACACGTTGTAGAATTTATTCCGCGAATTTTACCAAACTTAATGACAACGGTTATGTGTTGTTAACCGTTGTCATTAGTTTTAACAACGGGTCATACTGAAACAACCGTTGTTAATGAAAAAACTAATAACAACGGTTAAATTTTAACTGTTGTTAATGGTTTGGCGCCAAATTAGTGAAAAGTAATCACAACGGTTATATTAGAACCCGTTTTTAATACGTTTTAACAACGGTTGTAGACTCAATAACCGTTGTTATTAATATTATGAAAATCTTAAGAACAACATATTGCTTTATTCTGCTATACGCTACAAACACAAACACAAGCTAATACTGCTACTATATCATCCTCCATTCCTCCCTGATCGTCTCTCTGTCTTCATCTCCGTCACTGTTGTCACGTCTTCTCTCCCTCATCGCGCGTGTTTATCAATCAGGTATATATATGTTTCTTAGCAACGCTTATTATAACTAGATATAGGATTTTTTGGGTTATTATCTAATTTGTTGATAATTTAGCTTAATTGCTTTCCGAATTTCGTTTATTTGTTTGCCTATTATTGTATTTTCTGAATTAGTTGCCTATTATTACGAATGTAGAATAATGACTCGAACTTGGATGATTGATGCAAATATGAGTGACCGCACCTACAAGGATGGTTTAGCTGAATTTTATGAATTCGTTTAGAACAATTTGAAAGGTTCTTCTAGTATTGCATGTCCTTGTGAAAGATGTGGTAATATTAGCTATATGGCTTTTCCGGACGTTAAAATACACCTAGAAAAGTGGAGATTTAGTCGATCCTATACACTTTGGATTTTTCATGGGGAATCATTAGAGGAAGAGAATAACTCTGAAGAAGATGATGTTGAGGTACACGAAAGGCTAACTGATGATCCTGAGTTTGCCGAGTTTTTGAGTTGGAAGAGTTGGAAGTAGAGAAGTTGAATGTTGGGTGTATAGATAATGAAGAGAATGATGATGAGTCCATTGCTTTTGAAGATGTAGGTGATGACACTAGTAATTGGGATGACCTTAACAACATGTATGAGAAGTTGTGTGAGTCTGAAGCACCTCTTTATCCTGGTTGTAAGTTCACAAAAATGTCAATTTGTGGTGAAGTTGTCTAATATCAAGGGGGCAAATGGGGTGAGTGACACGTGTTTCACTAGTTTTTAGCCTTGATAAAGGAGTTGCTTACGATGGTAATGTTCTACTGTTAAGACATATGAGGCGAAAAAACTAATAAGAGGAGTGGGTATGAAATATGAGAAAATACATGCATGTCCAAATGATTGCATATTGTATCGGAAATTATATCAAAACTTAACCAATTGCCCTAAATGTTTGGAGTGGCGTTATAAGGATAAGGAAGGGATCCGGCTAAGGTGTTGTGGTATTTTCCATTGATACCAAGAGTCATAAGGATTTATGCGAATCCCGATGATGCAAAAATGTTAACTTGGCATGAAACAGGAAGAATAAATGATGGAAAGCTAAGACACCCGGCAGATGGTAAGCAATGGAAATCGTTCGACGCTAAGTATCCCGAGTTCGGCAATGAACCTAGAAACTTACGTCTAGCGTTGTCCACTGATGG
The DNA here is from genome assembly GCF_048544455.1 of Silene latifolia. Classification (NCBI taxonomy): domain Eukaryota; kingdom Viridiplantae; phylum Streptophyta; class Magnoliopsida; order Caryophyllales; family Caryophyllaceae; genus Silene; species Silene latifolia. Next base: position 38,954,857 of record NC_133532.1, read on the forward strand.
AATGAACCCACACGGAAACATGAGTAGCCAACATAGTACTTGGCCAGTAGTGTTGGCTATTTATAACTTACCTCCATATGTGTGCATGAAAAGAAAGTATTTGATGTTGTCGTTGTTAATTTCCGGCCCTAAACAACCTGGAAATGATATAGATGTATATTTGGAACCTCTTCTAGATGATTTGCGATTGTTGTGGGATAGTGGGATAGAAGTATTTGATGCATATAAGAACGAAACTTTCAATTTGAGAGCGATGTTATTGTGTACAATAACCGACTATCCGGCTTATGGCGACCTTTCGGGCACACAGTTCATGGGAAAGAGGCTTGTCCATTGTGTGGGGAGGATATCGAGTCTGAATACTTGAAGTCTTCTCGTAAGTATGTGTATATGGGAAATAGGAGGTTCTTGTATCATGACCATTGTTATTGCAAGATGCAGAAAGCATTCAATGGAAGACAAGAACTTCGTCAACCTCCTAGAATTTTGAGTGGGCATGAAGTTTATCAGAAAGTAAAGCATATTGAGATAGATTATGGGAAGAAGAGCGGCTCTAAATTGTCTACTCGTGGGTATAAGAAAAGATCCATATTTTTTGATAAACTTCCATATTGGCACGACTGGAGGTCGAGGCATTGCCTCGATTTCATGCACATTGAGAAAAATGTCCGTGATAATATTATCAATACCCTTCTGAATGTTCCTGGTAAAACAAAGGATAACGCCGCAGCTAGGGAAGATATGAAAATGATGGGTATTAGGCTAGAGTTGGCACCACAGAAGAGAGGTAATCGTACATTTTTACCGCCAGCAGCTTTTACCCTTTCACGGAATGAGAGAAAAGAGTTCTGTGCATGCTTGAATGGAATTAAAGTGCCACATGGTTATTCGTCGAACATCAAAAGCCTAGTGTCGATGCAAGACCTAAAACTCACCGGGTTAAAGTCACATGATTGTCACACTTTGATGCAACAATTACTACTGGTGGCTATTCGTTCCATTTTACCTGAAAAGGTAAGATATGCTATAACTAGATTCTGTCTCTTCTTCCAGTCCATATGCGAGAAAGTCATCGATCCCGATGACGCGGATTCATTGCGGGACCTCGTTGTAACCTCTCTTTGTCGAGTTGGAAATGTATTTTCCACCCTCTTTCTTCACTATCATGATTCATCCGACCATTCACTTGGTTAGGGAGATTTTGTACCTTGGGCCCGTGTACTTGAGATACCAGTATCCTTTCGAAAGATTGATGAAAGTCTACAAGGACTATACATCTAATCGGTATCGTCCGGAAGGTTGTATTGCTGAACGCGCTATTTTAGACGAAGCTCTTTCATATTGTTACGCTCATCTCTCCCCGAAGGAGTTGATTGGCGTTCCTAAGAATCGTCATAGTGACTGGATGACCGGAAAAGGTATTAGGGGCGGGTTGAAAAAATTGTGACACGTGAAATGTTGCATTTAGCACACATGTATGTGCTAAACAACGAAGATGAGGTGCAACCTTATATTCAACAACACAAAGATGAGCTCAAATACGATCACCAAAACAAGACCGAGAAGTGGATTGCGAACGAGCATACTGTGGGTTAATATCCGTATACTACCCTTCGAATTAAGGATTATAACGTAAAATTCATATGTAATTTATAGTCATAAAACGAAAATAACAAGGAAACGATAAAGATTAGAAATCAACCTCGGGTCCTTTAAATTGCGGCGTAAAGAAGAAATCAAAGCGATTTCCTCCTAATCGTTGCACCCAAGACTTTGTCCGAGATATGCCCTTGTGCTAGAACAGTGTTCTCCGATTGCCTTGCAATATAGGGAGAACTGATGTGAGTTTTGTCGAGATGAGAGATCTCAGGTTTTTCAGAGAAGAATACTCTTCAAAACCCTAATTTTTGTTTCAAATGATGATCCGGTCAAAAGGAGAGGGAGTCTCTCCTTTTGTTTGGTTCGGCCGGACCGAATGCATGCATGGGGAAGTGGGCTTCCACTTCCTCTTAATTTTAGCTCGAGGTCCAGTTCACCAAATGCTAAAATGTATATGACGGGTTTATATTATAAACTGTTATCGGTTATCGGAAATTAAGACATCAGCTAATAATACGGGTTAGCTGAATTATTAATTCGTGTAAAACAAAGCGATGTATTGTATGATTATATTCAATATACATTTAATTAAATATAAATCGTTTATATTTAATTTTACGAATTAACTGGTTAATTCGCCTTAGCCCATGATATTTAATCCGTATTAAATATAATATCTCAACATCACATATTTGACTAATCACTAGTCAAATAACTCGGACTAACTGGTTAGTCAATTTTGGCATCTACATGACTGTATTTCCATCTTTGTCACGTCTCTCAATCGTATCCTATAGGTGTGACTTTTAGGGACCAGTTGATCACCGCCATCCGTATGACAATAACGTCAAACTTATCTAGCAAGCCAACCGTTATTGATAAACGTGGATCAAGGCGATAATAATACCAAAGTATGCCCTTTGATCCTTTTAGAGGTTTATAAGTCATTGCACTAACTGTTAAGGACACCAACCCCAACAAGCTCCCACTTGTCCGTACAAGTGTGTGTGCAATGACGTTATCCGCACTAACTGGAGGACACAAGCTCCAACAAACTCCCACTTGTCCGTACAAGTGTACGTGCGATAACCGATTCTCATATTCATTTAAAATCTCTCCCACTCAATGTAAAACAATTTGCAGATCTGGATCCACAAAGGTCGTATTTTACAATCGATCTGTATCTAGAGTGGTTTCCCCGACTAGAGAGTAACTTAACTGATAAAACGAATCCGTATCCGAGCATGGCCATGCATTTCGATTCTGACTCCTCGAGTGGCCCCGAGAAATATCGAGTACACGATAAAGGCTGAATATTTCCTTCAACTCGACTCCTTCCGATCTAAGCACAACATGAAATGACCCAAAAAAAATCTACTTGGCCCCCTGTTACGGATGACCGTGAGAAAGAAACCAAAGTCACCCAAAATCTGCCGTAGTCTCAAGAGACAGTCGATAGTCAAAGAATCGACTCTTAGGATCACCATGGGAGTCCTATCCACGACCGGGCAACGAATGTTATAAAACATTTAGGACTCCACGTCGATGTCACAATAGTGTCCTACGAAATATCCGTATAAATCGCCTCTGTGATTGGTCAGTCAACCGGTTGACTTATGGCTTTGTTGAACCCACCATCGACCAACGTCACAGAATAATTGCCAGAGTTATCAGCTCATGTGGGCAATTAAGGACTAACAAGATATGATGTTTGTTCAGTTCACTTTGTGGTGTTCAAAATTGTCGTACAATTCCACATGAAAAACAAAATATATAAAATATCAAAACGATGATGTTGTATAGAGTACAAAAGCGAATGAATCTAATCCATAAAAGAGTACTACAACTTAGGAACACGTTTAATTCCCATGGAATTAACGTGCCCTTCATGCTTATCTTGTCGTAATGCTTTAGTGAGAGGATGATCTGCTATGTTATCATGTCAGAGCAATCTTTTCTATCACTCTTGTCTTTTGCTCCACGTAATCCGGATTAGATGAGCTTTCCGTTGTACATGTCTAGACTTGTTGCTAGACTTTGGCTCCTTAGCTTGGAAGATGGCACCACTATTGTCGCAATAGATGGTGATCGGGTCATTCGAACTAGGCACTACAGATAGCCCATGTAAGAATTGACGCATCCATATCGCTTCCTTCGTAGCTTCAGACGCGGCATAGTACTCGGACTCAGTCGTAGAATCTCTTTGTAACATGTGATTTGTTTGAACTCTTCGGTGACTGCAGCGCCATTAAGAGTAAAAACGAATCAGGACCGAGATTTCGAGTCATCTCGATCCGTTTGGAAGCTAGCATCTGCGAATCTTAGGTTGCGCATAGCGTTTGAGAGCCTCCATAAGTCAATGCCCAATCTTTAGTCCTCCGTAGGTACTTAAGAATGTTCTTGACAGCCAGCCAATGTGGTTCACCTGGATCTTTGTTGGAATCGAATTGTCATACTCAATGCATATGCCACGTCCGGACGTGTGCATATCATGGCATACATGATTGATCCTATTGCCGAAGCATAAGGAATCCGTGTCATGCGCTCTTTCTCTTCCGGTGTCTGTGGTGCCTGAGACTGGCTCAAATGCACCCCACGGAGCCATGGGAAGAAACCCCTTCTTGGAGTTAGTCATCTTTGAATCTCTCTAGGACTTTGTCTATGTAAGACTCGATCGAGAGATAACATCCGTCGTGATCTATCTCGATAGATACGGATGCCTAGAATTCTTTGTGCCTCTCCCGGATCTTTCATCTGGAAATGGTTTTTCAACCATACTTTCACCGAAGTTAAGAGAGGTATGTCATTCCCAATCGGGAGTATGTCGTCAACATACAATATTAGGAAGACAATCTTGCTCCCACGACTTGATATATAGACATGGTTCCTCGACCGATCGAGTAAATCCATTTTCTTTTATCACTTGGTCGAAGCGATGATTCCAACTCCTTGATGCTTGCTTAAGTCCATAAATGGAACGCTTAAGCTTGCACACTTTCTTAGGATGTTTAGGATCGATGAAACCTTCGGGTTGTACCATGTACAACTCTTCCTCCAAAAAGCCGTTTAAGAAGGCGGTTTTCACGTCCATTTGCCAAATTTCATAGTCATGAAAAGCGGCAATCGCTAAGATAATCCGAATGGAACGCAGCATGACTACGGGTGCAAAAATCTCATCGTAGTGCAAACCTGGCACTTGGGTGAAACCTTTAGCAACTAGTCGTGCTTTGTAGATATCTTCCGACCTTCCACGAGAATGCTTTATCTTGTAAAGCCATTTGCATTGAAGGGGACGAACCTTAGCGAGTAAGTCAACAAGATCCCATACGTTGTTCTCATACATGGAGTCCATCTCGGATTGCATGGCCTCAAGCCATAGCTTTGAGTCGAAACTAGTCATGGCACCTTTATAGGTTGCGGGTTCACTACTCGTTAAGAGTAGAACGTCATCTATGTCATGTTCCTCGACCATACCAATGTATCTGTCCGGAGGAATAGAGACTCTTCCCGACCTCCTAGGTTCCTCGGGAATATTCACCGCAGCCGGGATTGAAGGAATTGGTTCCTCCAATGGTTGCTCGGTATTTGGTTCTGGAATCTCGGACAGGTCGAAGGTTCTATCACTCTTTGCATTCTCGAGAAATTCCTTCTCTAAGAATGTCGCACCGCTAGCGCAACAAAAACGCGTTGTTCGGTTGGCGAATAGAAGTAATGACCACGTGATCCTTTAGGATAACCTATAAAGTATGTCTTGACCGATCGCGGGCCGAGCTTATCTTTAGGTCTCCACTTGACATAAGCCTCGCAGCCCCAAACCCGTATAAAGGACAAGTTAGGGACCGTTCCCTTCCATAGTTCATATGGAGTCTTGTCAATGACTTTAGACGGACTTCGGTTGAGTATTAGAGCGGTGACAAAGAGCATAACCCCATAATGAATCGGGTAAAACCGTGTGACTCATCATGGATCGAACCATATCAAGTAGTGTTCGATTTCTCCGTTCGGACACACCATTGGTGAGGTGTTCCGGTGGAGTTAGCGTAGGGCAATCCCACAGTCCTTTAGGTGTTGATCAAACTCGTGAGAAAGATACTCGCCACCACGATACGAACGCGGTGTTTTAATCTTTCTACCTAATAGGTTCGCACCCTATTTTGGTATTCTTTGAATTTCTCAAAGGATTCACTTTTGTGCTTCATTAAGTAGACATAGCCATATCTACTCAAATCGTCCGTGAAAGTGATGAAATACCTATAGCCTTCTCGTGCGGTGATTGACATAGGACCACACACATCCGTGTGTATGAGCCCTAATAGGTCAGCAGCGCGCATTCCAACACCTTTGAAGGAAATCCGAGTCATCTTACCGATGAGACATGATTCACACGTGCCAAATGATTGAAAATCAAAGGCGAGATAGCTCCATTTTTGATGAGCTGTTTAACGCGTTTCTCATTAATGTGTCCCATACGGCAGTGCCATAGATACGTTTGATTTTTGTCACCAACCTTTAACTTTTTATTCATTACGTGTAATATTTCCGTGTCCGATCTAAAACATAAATTCCGTTCATGGAAAGCGCCTTGCCAGTAAATCATATCGTGTAATGAGAAAATGCAAGCATTGTTTTCTATTACAAATGAAAAACCAAGTTTATCAAGCGCAGAAACTGAAATAATGTTTTTGGAAAGACTAGGTACATAATAGCAGTCATATAATGACAACTCAAATCCGCTTGGAAGCTGGATCACATATGTCCCCATGGAGATGGCGGCTACTCTTGCTCCATTCCCAACACGCAGGTCCACCTCACCCTTTACGAGGGGTTCGATGTTTCGGAGCCCCTGCACATGATTACACGGATGAGAACCACAACCGATATCAAGTACCCAAGTTAAAGTAACTTGCGTGGTTAATCTCAATCATATGAATAAAAGTAGAAGAGAGAGAAGACATACCAACGGGTTTAACACGACCTGCCTTTAAGTCCTCATGATAAACAGGACATGTGCGTCTCCAATGCCCCGTCTTGTGGCAATGATGGCATTCCATGTTTTCACTCTTGCTCTTTGTCATGCACGATGAGTTACTTGCCTCACCAGGACCACTCTTCCCTGAACCCGACTTCTTGAACTTCGCCTTACCTCTTTGTTAGGTTTGCGGAGCTTTGCCCTTACCTTTCCCTTTGTTTGACACAACGAGAACATCTGTTTGAGCTCCCACTGCACTTCATGTCCTTCTCGGTCTGTACGAGGAGGGAGTGCGATTCATGGGAGTTTTCTTCAAATCATTCATATAGTAATTCGCTCTAAATTGCGAAAAACCATCGTGGAGTGAGTGAAGCATGCGGTCGATAACAATGTTCTCGCTGATGTTACAGTTAAAGGTCTCCGACTTCTCGACATTCTCAATCATCTTTGAGAATGTGTGGGCTAACGGTTGGCCCTTTCGGAGTCTCGCATCAAAGAAGCGAGTGGTATGCTCATAGGTCACGATTCTCGGTGCTTTCGAGAATTCCTTAGTGAGCGTGGTGAAAATCTTGTTTGCACCTTGGGCTATGAAGCGTTTATGCAAATTGGGTTCCATTGCAAAAATAAATACGTTCTTTACCGCACCCGCTTCTAAAGCGAAATCGTTATACTCGTTGATTTCGTTAATTCCAGCCGTGGGGCCTGGGTTTAACGACATGGGCTCAAGCAGATATCGAGCTTTCCGTCGGCGGCGTGCGGCATTCCGTAATGCCGCCTCCCGGTCCGCGAAGTTGGATCCATCATTCTTGATCGAGTAGCGATTCATCCGATTCATGAAGATCCTAAGCCAGGACTCACGGTCCAATGTGGCACTTGGCATTGGGTTATCGGGAGAACCGACCATTTGTAGTTTAGCGGTTTAAAAAACGTGATCTACACTTTGAAAAAGAAAGAAAAACAAAACGAAATAAGCAACTCATCGAGGTGATTTAAGTCTATTTAAAATTCATTTTAAACATGTAGACCCTCGCACTTGCATAATTGATCTCCCTCAAGAATGATACAAGTGATCCCAAGACTCAATTTCTGTAAATTGATAAGCCAACTGTTTAGCTAATTCTTCCGGAAGAACTCTTGGTCGATAGATTTCCGTAAATCCTATCTATAGTCCACCATAGTCACAGGATCGTACGAGTGACCATAGTGTTGAGATAAAATAGGTCAATCGGTTCCAACTTACCCGACGTAGAAGGGGTCATAGTATGCCTACCGACGAAGAAGGGACTCATTGGAGTTTGACCTATAAAGACCGTTCTCAATTTTGGTTTATACGAGGAAGATCCCATCAACTTAATTATAATTCATTTTAAGTGAACGAATAACTAGCGTCTGCGTGAATGAATCAATTTAGATGATGGCTTAGCATGATCGTGTGACATACGAATGTCAATGAAAACTAACTCGTGACCTCTATATGTGTCAGTTTTCATGCAATAAGTAGGTGGTTTGGTTTTTAGGCGGAATATGATGCATATTATCGTTGCGAAAAATAAATAAAAGAATGCAATACGTAAATAAAAATTTCCTAGTGTGGCCTATCCTAGTATAAGAACATAGTACAACTTTGGAATCCACCGTTGGACCCGAAAAGCTTGTCTTGATGTTCCATCTTGATCCAAGTAGCGGGAGTGAGCATCCGGTCTCCATCTTTGGTCTTCTCAAAAATTACAATTAAAATTACAAAATATAAACCTATTTACATTCTAATTAAAAACTGTAATTACAAGTGAAAAATCCAAAACGGAGATACGAGATCTCAAAATACAACCAAGACCGTGTTCCATCATTACGGTAACACGTTCTACTAAGGCCACACTAAGTTACAACTGATTGCAAAATTAAATACGTAATAAAAGGCATTCAAGGCATTCACAATTAACGAATAACAAAAATGCATCAACTAAAAACAAATTCATTCGTGACATAATTCCGTAATTATGTTAAATTTATCCAAACCACCTTTTAATGATTAAAATACATGTGATAAAACCGCTTCTATCAATTTAATTTTAATCAAATACAGTCCGTTACTTTAAATACGCTTTAAAATAACTTAATGGTACGTGGTGAACCGTTTCACAATCATAGCGAGTGTACTATATCCGTATAAAGTACATATTTAAGCCAAAAGAAAATTTAAAGCAAAATGAAACAAATTTTCAAAGCTGTCAAAACGGAAATCCCTCAATCCAGGGACACAAGTGCTCGATCGAGGAACTACAGGGGTCGATCGACTGAACTGCAAGTCGATCGAGGGGTATGCTAATCAGGGAGTACTCGATCGACTAACCTGGAGGTCGATCGAGTACCTTTATCAGCAAATCTGCTCGATCGAGTACGAGGACAACTCGATCGAGCAGTAGGGTTTAGAAAGGGGTCGATCGAGTACAACAGGGACTCGATCGAGCAAAAGGTTTTGGAACAGGGTCGATCGAGTACAGCAGGGACTCGATCGAGCAAAAATTATACAGAAAAGCCACTCGATCGATTGAAAACTTGGTCGATCGAGTGCAAAAGTCTCTGGAAAATTCAAAACCCTCGTGAAAACATATTACGAGACAAAATCAATTGCAAATTCGATCAAAAATGCATTAAAACAAATTTGACAATTGACAAAACATGACATATTGTTATAATCTCTGTATAAAACAACAATATGCAAAAAAATACAAATCGAAAAAGATGAAATTACCGTGTAATACATGACACGGTATCAAAAAAATTTCTGCCGTGTATACTAGGCACGGTTTTCGAGACAAAAGCAAAGTCGTTTCGAAATCGTTTTATGAAAAACACATAGAAAAATTTACGTGGCCTCGCTCTGATACTACTTGTGGGTTAATATCCGTATACTACCCTTCGAATTAAGGATTATAACGTAAAATTCATATGTAATTTATAGTCATAAAACGAAAATAACAAGGAAACGATAAAGATTAGAAATCAACCTCGGGTCCTTTAAATTGCGGCGTAAAGAACAGAAATCAAAGCAGATTTCCTCCTAATCGTTGCACCCAAGACTTTGTCCGAGATATGCCCTTGTGCTAGAACAGTGTTCTCCGATTGCCTTGCAATATAGGGAGAACTGATGTGAGTTTTGTCGAGATGAGAGATCTCAGGTTTTTCAGAGAAGAATACTCTTCAAAACCCTAATTTTTGTTTCAAATGATGATCCGGTCAAAAGGAGAGGGAGTCTCTCCTTTTGTTTGGTTCGGCCGGACCGAATGCATGCATGGGGAAGTGGGCTTCCACTTCCTCTTAATTTTAGCTCGAGGTCCAGTTCACCAAATGCTAAAATGTATATGACGGGTTTATATTATAAACTGTTATCGGTTATCGGAAATTAAGACATCAGCTAATAATACGGGTTAGCTGAATTATTAATTCGTGTCCGACAAACAAAGCGATTGTGTATGATTATATTCAATATACATTTAATTAAATATAAATCGTTTATATTTAATTTTACGAATTAACTGGTTAATTCGCCTTAGCCCATGATATTTAATCCGTATTAAATATAATATCTCAACATCACATATTTGACTAATCACTAGTCAAATAACTCGGACTAACTGGTTAGTCAATTTTGGCATCTACATGATGTTTGTATTTCCATCTTGTCACGTCTCTCAAACGTATCCTATAGGTGTGACTTTTAGGGACCAGTTGATCACCGCCATCTGTATGACAATAACGTCAAACTTATCTAGCAAGCCAACCGTTATTGATAAACGTGGATCAACTGATAATAATACCAAAGTATGCCCTTTGATCCTTTTAGAGGTTTATAAGTCCTTGCACTAACTGTTAAGGACACCAACCCCAACACATACGAAGACGTTTCCAGAGTGGTTTAGGAATATTGTCTTACAGTGTACTGATCAAACTGGTGATGACATCTCTCCTAGGTTACTACGTCTTGGTTTAGGTCCAAATGCCAGGGTCACCTTTTACAACAGTTTTGCCATTAATGGATATACTTTTTACACCCGCGAGCAAGATGAGGTGAGCACAATGCAAAATAGTGGTGTGAGTTCTGAATTTGAGGCAATGCACTTTGCTACTTCAAAAGATAAAAAGCCTATTTGGGGAAAATGCCTTTATTATGGTGTTATTCAAGAAATATTGGTACTAGATTACATTGATTTCACAATGCCTTTGTTTCGATGTAACTGGGTTGATAACAACATCCATTGTGTCCGAAAGGATAAGATGGGATTTACGTTGGTCAATCTGGGTAAGGTTGGCAATAATAAGGATGATCCTTTCATAATGGCATCCCAAGCTAAACAAGTGTTCTATGTCACCGATCCTATGGATAAGAAGTGGTACATTGTCTTGTCTATAAGGAAAAGAAGGAGTAGTCCATCCGATAATGATGATGATGATCAGGATGTCGTTTTTGAGGGAATGGATCAGTCTACCACTGTATCTTATTTCGACGATGTTGACACTGATCATGAGGACACTGAAAGCATCTATATGCGTGATGACCATGGTGAAGGTATTTGGGTTAACGAAGAAACTATGACATCAAGAAACGTCCCGATCGAGATAGTTCATCGGGACACGGTATGCATGCATCTTTGGTGTAAGTTGTCTTATTTTCTTGATCTTATTATTAGATGTGGATCTTTGGTGTTGAAATTCTTTGAATAATGTTGCGGTATGTATTGTTACTGAGTTTTGGTGTAATGGAATTCTGATAATTTTAAAAAAAAAAAAAAAAAAAAGAGGTTCAACAATAACAACGGTTATATTTAAATTACCCGTTGTTAATACTTTCAACAACGGGTGTAGTACCTCTACCCGTTGTCAATTATTTTTTTTGACATATTTCATTTTGGCGCAAATTTGGTGAAACTATATTACAACGGGTATATTTTAACCGTTGTAATAAAGTTTTGACAACGGTTGACTTTTATTGACCCGTTGTTATTAACATATAACAACGGTTCTGCTTTGAGCACCCGTTGTTAATAGTTTGTCTTAATAAAAACTAATATAGAAACCCATCCAGCATGCCATACACAAACACACACAACATTATTACTCCAACCGTTGGTATCCTGTGTTAATCCTTCTCTCTTCCTCGCTTTTTACATTCTCGTCGCCGGCCGTCGCCTTGATTTAAAGCCAGATTCCGTTGCCTTCCCTTATCATCCTGCTCGTTCTCTTTATCATCATCATCAACAGGTATGTTCACTTTAATTTTGTGTTTCGTCATTAGGGTTTTAAGACGATCATCTTGTTTCTTTTTCATGCATCTGTTTGTTTTTCGTCTTCTTTGTTATCTTTATCATCCCGCATCATCTACTTTACTCCTCTTATCGGGGTTTAGGATTTTAGAAGCTCAATCTGTTGTTTTAAGTTTTCATTCCTATTAGGGTTTAAGGTTTTAGATAATACTCTGCATGTACGTTGTTAAGTTGTTCATATCCAGCTATATCATTCATATTTGGTTTTTAGGATTATCATGGGTGAAAAACGTAAAAGAAGTCAAAAGAATAATGAGCCTGGTGATAATAAGCCTGGTGAGAGGGGTGCTACGAAGTGCAAGAAAGTCCTTGCAGCTATAGCCGCTAAACAGTCGTTCGAAATAACATGGAGTGAGAAGGGTTTCCCTCTTTGGTCCAAATGCGGGTCTTTTCTCCGGTTGGATTGGTGCTTGCACAAGACAGTTTGTGCCTATCCATTTAGAGGATGTTAAAAGTTTGAATCCAAAATTGGCGGAGTTATACTTGGCTCGTATAAAGGAAGGCTTTATTATACCCGATGAAAGTCATGATGAGTATTTAATGCATAAGGCGGTGATGTCCACGAGGCGGTGGAAGTGTGGCGTTGCTAGGGATTGGTTGTATGTGGACAAGGCAACGGGGGAGATGCGTAAGAGCCCACCGGAAAACAAGTGTCCCACCATCAAGCAGGAAGAATGGGATCTTTTCAAAAAGATGAGAACTGCGAGAAGTTTCGGGTTAAATATCCTCGCCTTTTAACGATTTACCTATCATTTTTTTAATTAATGAGTCCTTTATATAATCTTTTAATTATCTCATCTACTTGCGCTTTTATATAATTATTTGAAGGCCGTTAGCAAAAGAAATCGTGCTAACATTTCATGCAAGAAGGGGAAATTCTATGGTTCTCGAGGTACATTCTGAGAAAGATAGAAGAGGACCTCGTAAGTAGCATGCATTATTGCCATGTGAGACTTTATTTTTTTAATCACACTTGGACTTGCATTGATACACATTTACGTGTATAAATGTTACCATGTTAATGTGTAGGTGGCAAAGGGAGTGAAAGAGGTGGATCGGCATGTAACTTATAAACATGGGCACACGCCTAAAGGATCCGGTCGTCGTCGCATGACAAATACGATGAGGAAGTTTTGGCCAACATAGTAAGCATTATTTTATTAAGACGAGTTCATTACTAACTTTATTATTTTAGTCACAAATATAATTTGAAGTTTATTTAATATATTATAGGATAACGTATTGAAAGAGGTAGAAGAAGGGAAATTCACTCCCGGTGGTCGTAATGACGTTCTTGCTAGAGCGATCGGCCGACCCGAACATCCAGGTCGTTTGAGGGGCGTCCGTTACAGGTTGGAGTAACGAAATATTATGGGAAAGCGCCGAGATAAAGAAGAAAAGGAAGACTAAGTCCGAGAACGCTGACATGGTAACATTTATTCTATTATTTTCATTTAAGTTCAATTCACATGTTATTGTTGGGATAAAAATTGCTTGAACATTACATTCTTGGCAAGCGACTTGATTAATGGCATCCGTACTACTAAAGTGAATCTTTGGAGGTAAGCTTTCGAAGAAGAAGTGAAGATGATGGAGGATGTCATTTCTAAAGGGGTAATAATAAGGTACAACAGATTGGTGAAGAGGCCGCTACTACCTTGGCAATACATGAGAAGGAAGTATCGGTCAACGAGATTCAGAAAGATCGGGTACCTAATAATGCTTCTGAAGTTGTAACAACTAAAGCCGATCAGGTACCTAATATACTTCCTTATTTTTCTTTTGTTTTTTTTTTGGTAAGATCGGGGGTGTGTTCTTTGCCAACCGACATGGTGCCATTGAATTGGTTAATTTTATTAGGTAAATAATGGGTCTGAAAAGGAGATGCAACTTGATGAGAAGGCGGTGATGGAAAACAGCATACATCCCCTTCAAGTCGGTTCCTGTTTTTTGAGTAAGGTATGCATGAAGTGTTTAATTAGTTAAATTTATATGAATCTTTGAAGTTTGTGCAAAAATCGGCTTTGAGACAGAAAGCGTTTTTGCAAAATCTTTTGAATCTTTGAAGCGTTTTTGCAAAGATATAATAATGTATGTATGTGTATATTCTTCAGGCCGTAAACAATAGGCCGATTATTCTTCTGACCCTAATAGAATCGAAAAGCCACATGTGCGTGTTGGCGGGGGTCTCGTAGAAAACAAATCGCGGCGGCGGAAAGCGTAGTTATTCATGGCGAAAAACGTTTGCCGAATCATACAATAGTAGAGATAACTACAGTCTTTCCAGGCCATGAAAACTTTCCCTTTGCTGTCCCGATTCGTGACGACATTACCATTCGGGAGATGCGCTTGGAAGTTTCATCCAATGGCCTAATACTCACATCTACTTGGCGAAGATATCTCCGCCGCCTCCACTTTGAGCAATGGAAAGCAGTTGGGGTTAGAAGAAATACCTTTATATATATATATATATGTGTTACATTTTTAATTGTTGAATGTTTTTATATGTTAAATTTATATGTTATTTCTTTTTTGTAGGGAACAAAAAAGGCGGCTTTGGCGGATAAGCCTAAGTCCACAGACATGCCAACAACCTCGACTTCACAACAACTTGATGAGGTATGTATTTAATTAACTTCTCCATTTTTTTAAAAATTAACCTCGCCCCTTTATTTATATTTTGTCTGTATTTATAAAAAGCATGGTAATTTTGTGTAGGGGACAAAAAAGACCGATAAGCCTAAGTCCCAGTCTTACACTCGCTACTACTACCTCATCATTGAAAGAGCGGAGTTGACGAGGTATTTAATTAAGTACGCTTTTATTTTTATTACTCCAACTAGGATATGTTACCTTTGGATTTTTTATTATTTTAATTATCTATACTACATGTGTAGGATGGTGGTAGTAGCACCACATCAAAGACTCATTCTTTCCGTAGTGAAAGTTAGGAGTATAAACTCCACAAAATATAAAGGGAAGGATTACATGCAAAAAGTAAGAACGGGGACGATGATGAGACTGTATGAGGAGGTGGCCCATCGCATAGCCTCCGAGCAGCGATAATTATTCCGCTCGAGGAGGATATTCTAGGGGTGGCGCCAAGCGCTTATATCATGGGATCGCTAGCCGTATAAATTTGGACTAGACAGATTGATATAGCACACATATTTGTTTGGATGAAGTAAGTTTCTTAATAAATAATTTCATAGTCTAATATTCGACTACTAGGTAGATAGTGTTTTAAATACGGAATTAATACCTTAGTAATAATGTAGGATATTGCAATTGAGAGTGATCCCGAGAAGAATATTCCATCCGATCAATACGGATTCTGTGCCCCTATGTTTTATCTTTATTTATTCCGGATTTCTCGTTCGAACAACGGGTAGATTATATTGCTCAGCAATTGGCGACAACCAAGAAGCTGATTTTTGGCGTTTATAATGAAAAAGGGTAATAAACAAATTAATATTACGTTTCCCCCTACAATTGCATTTTCATAACTAATATATGTACTTGTTAATAATGATGATGTCTCTTGATGTAGGACTCATTGGGTGCTAGCGGCCATCATGCCGACAAAGAAAAACGTTTTGGTTGGACTCTTTACATCATCAACCAAGCGAGACTTTTAAGCACTTGATTAAAATGTAAGTTTATAATACTGATTTATTTATAATAACATTTTCAATTTTTATTTATAGAAAAAAGCTCGTTCATATTTTTGCCCCTAAAAAAATTAGTTTCTGCCTCCTTTTTTATTTTTTAAAAAAGGGCCTTTAAGAAGAAAAGAGCAAACGAGGAGGATCAACCCACGAACGATTCGATGTTGGCCCCGATTTTATTACGATAACGGGGTACGTGCTCAAATACAATAACATTAAGTGCAAAATCTGTGTTTAATACTAATACAATACCTAAAGTTCAAGATTCTGACGATGTGAGCCTTCTCTAAAATTTTTTTTTATGTAATAATAGGCCCTCGCTTGAGCCGGATAGCATACAATGTGGATACTACGCTTGTCGGTTCATGTTGGAGATTATTAGGCGAAGATATCTCGTTATTCAGAAAGGGTTAGTAATAATTTAAACATGTGTTTATTACTTTTTTTTAAATTAGAGCTAATGTTGTCTTGCAATTCTTTGCTATATATACCATGATGTTGCTAATGTTGTCTTGCTTTTGTCGCTATATATACCATAATGTATTCTCTTTGTTTTTCCGAGTATGTAATCAACCAGTCACAGCAGATTGAGCAATACTCAAGTATAGATATAGACGAGGTAAGAGACATGTGGGGCAACTACGTCTTAGAATATATATATAGATAGAAATGCATGATACTATACTCACAGTTTAGATCAGCTTATTAGTAATTTTTTTGTTGAAGTTAGGGAATGATTAATTAGTTCATGTAAATTCAACTCCTTGTAATTATATATATATATATATATATATATATATATATATATATATATATATATATATATATATATATATATATATATATATATATATATATATATATGATCTTCTTTGTTGTATGTGGTTGAATTGAATCTATTGAGTTCGATGAACCCAGCTATGATTTATCTTTGGTCTTTGGTATATGTGTCTTCTTTGATATATGCAGGTTTTTGAATGGCATGAAACAAATTTAATTTTTCAGAACATTAGGTGTACGTAATAAAAACGGTTACTAAAAAAAACCGTTGTAAATACCTTTCACAACGGTTAATAAAACTAACACCGTTGTGAATGACATTTACAAATACCCGCGCATAATATTCAACAACAGGTTTTAATCAAAGAACCGTTGTTAAAAGTATTCACAATTTTGGAGGTAAAATTACAACAACGGGTGTTAAACAAAGAACCGTTGTTACTAACAATTTCAACAACGGGTATGTAACATAAACCCGTTGTCAAAAGACTTCATAATTTTGGAGGGAAAGTTACAACAACGGTTATACATACGACAACCGTTGTTATATAATTCCCTCCAAAATTTTGAAACACTTTCCACAACGGAGAGCATCCAATAACAACGGCTTTTAACCGTTGTGAATAATTTAGACAACGGTTCCACTAAATAAGCAAACCGTTGTAAATACCTTCTACAACGGCCGCTTTAACAACGTCCGCTTTTTTATTTTACAACGGTTTTTACCCGTTGTTATAGGCTGTATCTGTAGTAGTGGTACTAGTTGCTATGCCGTTCTCAAGCTTGATATGCATAAAGCCTTCGACCGAGTTTCCTGGCAGTTTCTTATGGCCGTTATGCGACATATGGGATTTCCTTCTGTTTGGCGTAACATTATCTGGGAATGTATCTCCACAGTATCCTACCGTGTTCTAATCAATGGCGAACCCTCTGTACTATTTAAACCAACACGGGGACTTCGTCAAGGTGATCCTTTATCTCCGTATCTTTTCATTCTTTGCATGGAAGTTTTATCTTGTCAACTTTCCAAGGCTGAGCAATTGGGTGAGATCTTGGGACTTAAAATTTCAAGATGCGCCCCATCTATTTCTCACCTGTTTTATGCCGACGACGCTCTCCTTTGTTGTAAAGCCACTCCTGATTCATTTGTAGTTTTACTAGATCTTTTTAAGATCTTTGAAGAGGCTTCTGGCCAAATGATTAATTTGAATAAGTCATACATCAAATTCAGTCCAAACGCGCCATCGGATTTCAAGGTACACTTAACTTCTATTCTCAAAATGCAGACTGTTGCATCCTTCGGTACCTACCTAGGAGTTCCTATTGATATCCCGCGTAAAAGGGCTGATGTTTTCCTCCCCTATATTGACAAGTTAACAACACGCATTGCCTCGTGGTCATCTTTGCATCTTAGTCAGCCATGCAAGCTACTTGTTATCTTTGCTATTCTACTTGCTTCTTTAAACCATTTGATGGTAGCTATTCCTTCCCCGATTTCGATATGCCGCAAGTTTGATTCTCTAATTGCCTCATTCTGGTGGAGGAATGACTAGCAACGTCCTTCCATTCATTGGCTCCAACGTGATGTCATTCAAGCCCCTAAGGACTGTGGCGGCCTTGGAATTAAAAACACATTCCTTTGGAGTCAAGCCTCTTTTCAGAAATTTTTTTGGCGAATTCGATCTCATCCTTCGGGACTTCTCGCCAAGTTTTTGCATCCAAAGTATGTCAGAGATTTTCCAATTCCGTCTTGAAGCTCCCGTACTTCTCACCCTTCTTTTCTATGGATTGGTGTTTGTCATGTAGTTGCAGCTTCTTCCGACGCTTTATCATGGAAGCTTGGGAAAGGAAATTACATTAATTTGGCCACGGATCGATCGGTTAATGGCAATATCCCGGCAACGCGATCACAAGCGCCGGCCGCACCACCTTTATCTGTTTCTGAGTTGGTTTTATCATCAGGTGACTGGAACCCTGCTCCTATTTTCCGTTATTTCGAGCCTCCCTCAACTAAGGAAATTATTGCTATGGAACCCCCACATTTAGACATTGATGATTTCCTATACTGGAAGTTTACGGAAGATGGCACTTACTCCGTCAGATTGGGTTATTTATTTCTAAGATTTAACACTTTTGGCTCTTCTTTATCGTCTATAAGCACCTCCTTTCCTTGGTCACGTATTTGGAAAATGCAAGGCTCTACTAAATTTGCACTTTTACTTTGGCGGCTTGGGCATAATATTTTGCCAACAGCGGCAAATCTAACTTCTCGTGGCATGCGTATTTCTCCGATTTGTAACCTCTGCCACTCTGCTCCTGAATCGGCTGACCATCTCTTTCGGTCCTGCACTATTGCTCAACATGTTTGGAAAGCCTCTGCACTTGGTATTAACTCGCAGGTAAACTCTTCGGTGCCTTTTTTAAATTGGCTCGCTAACATACTTTCATATTTCTCATGACAGTCGTCTGTGTCCCACAACTGCCTTCTTTACTTTTGCTGTGTACTACAAGCGATTTGGTCTAGCCGCAATTCTGTCGTTTTTCAAGACATCCTGGTAGATCCTTTGCGCATATGTCAGCTTGCAGATTACCTCGTTCTCTCACACCAACAGTTTCCAGCACAGTGGTCTTCTCTGACTTCATCAACTTCTAAGGCCTGCGCTTTCACTAAGGATCTACAACAACCTTCACAAGAAAAGGCGTCAGCAATCTACCTATATGTCTCTGTCAAAAGACTTACTGTCTGTCAAAGTTATAGCTGCTCGATCTCTGACTCTATTTATGGACGCACTTACATGACGCACCTACGCGCTATATCTTTCTTTGAGGCGAAAACTAAAGCTTTACTCTGCGCCATGCTTAATGCTCGCTCACTAGGATGTACCTCCACCTCGTTCCTGATCTCATGTCCAAAACTATCCTCCGTTCTGACGAAACTTCAGTCAGTACCAATAAGTGTTCGCAATACCATTGCGAAGATTATATATTTTCTTATAATATATCCTCACTGGTTTGTTAGCTTAGCTACAGGCTAGAACGCTTTTATGGGTTACCTTTATTTATATAATCAATTCATTGTTGTAAAAAAAAACATATTATTGAATGAATTAATTGTGTTTTGTTCTTAATTTTGTTTAACAGAGGAGGATGAGAAGAACTTGCCATTTGCTCAGAAGGATAAGAGGTATCTGTAATTCGCTTGTTTATTATTGACTTCATTCGTTGGTATTTGTTTGCGTTTTGCATTTGGCATTTCGATTTTTGATGAACTATCTTTGTTAGTTGATTCAATTTATAAATTACTTGATGCATTTGTCATTCATCTCTAGGACTTTTAGCATGCTAGTTTTGCACTTGTGGTATGTTGTTATTGTATTAGAATCGATGTGACGAGTTACGTTGTTATGAGTGTGTTGGAGGAGTGAGGGTGAGCGCATGCTCAAATAACTTCCGAGTTACTCCCTTCATCCCAATCATTTGTTTACAAAATACTTTTCACAAAGAATAGAAAAAGGTAAACAAATGACCAAGGGAATAAATAGGAGTTGTAGGAGTATAATACCCCGTAGTGTTTGAACTTGATTGTAGAGAAAACAGTTACTTATACAACAAAGTTAATCCGACTTGAGTACGAGTGTATCAGTTGTGCATGCATTGTTGGACTTGTTATGGCCCAATTTTGAGATATGGGGATAAAACATAAAATTGTATAAACTTCAATGATTAATGAAGTCATAGGGAGAATTGAGAGAAAAGTAAGAAAAAGTATATACTGTATATTATCAATTGTGCCATACATCTTACAATCATATGTGTTTATATAGTAGTTGATCACAACTAACTCTAACTAACTAATGATGACTAGGCTCTTATAGCAACTTTGTCGTAACAAACTAATCGACTATAACTAACTATATAATTCAGTTAGTCATAGTTGGGTTACTAGTCTCATATCCTCCCCTAAAGCTTGACATTGTTGTAATGAAAGGCCAAGCGTGGTGGCTAAAGCATGATGCTAAAAAGCCCCTAATGGCTTAATCATAATGTCCGCTAGCTAAAGCTTGTTGCTGCATGCCGAGTTATTAGAAAACCCTCTTACTGTTTATCTCTTACAAAATGACAGTCTACATTCAAATGCTTTGTTCTCTCACGAAAGACAGGATTCAAGCAATATATTGTGCAGACTTATTGTCACGGTAGAGAGGTATTGCAGCAGGAGCTAGGGGTAAGGGTCTATCGTTCTCTATACCAAAGGAACAGTCCATGGTACTGTTGCAAAGAAATGCCAAAACTGAATGCTATTAGAGGATGAAAATGAGTTCAGCATTGCATTCTGAAACATCAATATGACAAGCCTGACTTTGAAGCTTCATATCTAGAGTTCTACTCATGCAACTCCTTTGATTCTGGTGTCATTGGAAAGCTTAAAGTGTTAACTAGCTGTGAGCTTTGGAAGAGGATAAAAAGCTATTTTATCGTGAGAGAAATACATTTTTCAAATAAATAAGACAGATCTGAAACACTACAGCAGTTTCAGACTGTCAGGTCCGAATTCAAATGGCCATATCTTAGGATTTAGATGGTGAAAATTTTTGTTCTTTATATGGTTAGAATATTGACGAAGTCCTATCTCCTATGGTTTTGGAATAGACAAGGTTAAATAGGTAGATTTTCCACAATCAGGCTTCAAAGAGGCATCACGAATGAATGCAATTGGTTTTCGAAATGACCCGTCAGTGTTCAAACTTGAATAACTCAAAATTTACTGGTTGTTTTTGGTTGATTATTTTTGGAGGCGAAAGCTAACTCCATTAACTTTCATTTGATCTATGATGGATATTTTTAGCCAACTTGAGTTGCAAGATATGATTTTTCAAAGTTTCTGATGCTGCACAGGAAAACTGCTGAATAGTCATTCATGTCTTGTTCTTACTCAAAAATCTATATCTCAAGTTCCATGCCATATTTTTAGGTGATTTTTTTGGACATGAAAGCTAACTCCTTTAACTTTCATTTGGCACCTGTGAGGCATTTTATTTCATCCTCAGGCAAGATATATGATTTTTGAATACAAGGCGATTTGTGAAAGATGTTGTACTGATTCGATCGACACGAACTCACTCAAAGGCCTATAACTAAAGATCCAGACATGATATTTGAATGATTCCAATTGGAGGAGGAAGCTAACTTATTTAGCTTTCAATTGGTATAAGGGAGGCACCCTAGTTTATCCTTAACAGCAAGTTATGGCTCCTGCAAGGAAGGCCTGATTTCTGAATGTTACTAAGTTGTCTGTTTTGCATAGTGTGTGCAGCATGAGCATTCCTGTCCAATTACATGGCTTGAATGACACGTCTAAGGATGCCAAATGATCTCTAAATTATTCCAAGTATGTGAACATCAAAAAACAAGAAAAGGAGACCTTCACATGTGATCAAAAACAGTTTACTTTTGAGGAGACACAATGAAATTGACAGCTTGTCCTCTTCCTCTCCTTGTCTCCTCTTTTTTCTATTCTCTACTGCAAGGACCATTGGGCCATAAAAGAATACACTACAACAACTCTTATTTGTCTTAGTAGTTGACATTCAGATCCTATCAGGCCCTGTTCTTTTGGACTTCTATTTGCTGAACTGAACTAAACTGAACTTATAGGATCTGAACTGAACTTATAGGAGCTGAACTGAACAGAACTTATAAGAGCTGAACTGAACTGAACTTATAGGAACTGAACTGAACTCATAGGAACTGAACTGAACTTATAAGAGCTGAACTAAACTTATATGAGCTGAACTTATAGAAGTCGAACTGAACTTATAAAAATTTTACGCTTTATATATTTTAATTTTTCTTACAATTACTACAATACATTACAATAAAAAAACAAATTGCATATTACAATTTTTTTCTAACCATCTATTTCCATATTATCATCCTACTCGTCACTTTCATCTTCATCTTCATTTTCACTGACATCATCGAATCCATCTATTTTTTTTCTAACCATCTATTTTTTTATGAATAATGTATATAGGATAATTTTAATATTGGAGTTTTTTTTGCATTGATTTTAATGAAAAGGGTACTATTTTTTTTCAATTCGTCAACTTAAAAAACAGGTATGAATTTATACTTAATATACGTTGTATGAACTTGTCTGAACTGAACTTATAGGAACTGAACTGAACTTATAGTAACTGAACTGAACTTATAAGAGCTGAACTGAACTGAACTTATAGGAACTGAACTGAACTTATAAGAACTGAACTGAAATTATAAGAACTGAACTGAACTGAACTTAAAAGGGCAAATAGAAGTCCAAAAGAACAGAGCCTCAATTTGTCCTCTTACTTTATTCAAAATCAACCCTTAGATTAAAGTAGTTTTACGTCAATACGCTACAACAAATCCCTTGCATTCTCGACGCTTTTTTAGGCTTTTCTCGACGCTTAAAAGCGCTGTCAGTTAATTTCTCGACACTTTTAAAAGCGTGGTTTTTCTGGCCGTCAGGATTTTGACGCATTTTAGCGTCAACCTTGTCGTCGCTTTTTTGCGTCAAGGCCTCTTTTAAGTGCAACGCATTTTCAAGCCAAAATTTCTCGACGCTTTTATACGTGAAGAATTGCTGACACTTTATTATTACATCATGAATCTTTGAACCTCTCCGCACTATTCCCTATTGTTTCTCTTGGTCAAATTCTTTCATATATCCCAACATACTCGAGCAAATTAAAAGGAACTAAATTTTAGGATCCTTGAAGAGTAACCCATCAAACTTTGTCATTGATAAAAGAAATAGCCGAGTACAAAATAGATGAACATTAGTAACAATACCAAATTTAGATTATAGCCTTACAATATATTAAATCATTAACCTACCCGCTTCCAAAACATACAAGAACGATATATACTACACTATAATATGGTAGGAAACAAGTAACATTTACATTACTTCAAGCTCTTGTATTGTCTCTTTGATCTTCACTTCAAGAACTTCCCCTTCCAACTCTGTAACAATAAGAAAAAAATGGCATATTTTCTCAAAAATAGACTTAATGTGCTTCACTTGAAACCTTCCATTAATCACCGAGAAAATCTTTGTTGTCCAGAACTGCATTTAAAGCCAATTCCACCTTAAGATAGTCTTCCAAATGTTAAAATTGATGTATGTATACTAGCTAAACTCTAAAACAAGTTCATAAAGCAAAGTTTAACCAGCAAAAATTAATAATCGGAAAAACTTGCCTAGAAACAATGCTTTGCAGAGAACATAGTGCGTCTGATCTATAGCGTATTAGTGTATGAGAGAGTTAATTTAAACTAGTTAATTTAGTTAATAAGTTGAGAGCCAGCAAATTTATACACACATTCAACAAGACATGAAATTTGAGATTAAGGAGTTTAACACTATGAGTATATCTCTATTGCACATCATAACTACAGAAATGATGAAGCTAAAAAAAATTAAATAAATATACCATTAGGCTGGTAGTAGACACAAAACAAACTGAAGTCAAGCAAAATGTTTAGCATTGGCAGGATCATATCATACTTTAAAAATTAATAGCATAAAACAAGCAAAAATCTAGAGACCAAATCACTCCACTGAAATCTAGCTGCGCAAAACGCTTTTGTACACCAAATATATCTCGACAGATCATGAAGGCCGAGGTTCCACCCTAAAATTGAATTGGAAGCTAAACTTGAAACTGATTTGACAACCCCAGGCCAAAACATATTGAATTAAATCTACAAACAAATTTAAAGCTGAATACATACCCATGAATGGCGAAGGTCCTATCTAAAAATCTTCGAGAATAATACTGGGAGCTAAGCTTGACTTGGATTTCACAACCTATCCAGAATGCATAACCATGAAACCACCCAAAAAAAACAGCAGCATCATGTAGCGCCGGGACATCAATGACATCAGTAGGACAACACCAGCAGCATGGTACTAAGAAAGCACCAGCAACACATCAATACAATACAGCAACAACATCAGCAGCACAATAGCAACATCAGCAGACAACAACAGTAACTACTGACAACAACAGACAGAAAACAACAACATCAGACAATAAATAATAAAAGCAATAGCACACACACACACACACACACAAGCCTAGAGACACAAGCCTAGAGATTGCCACACTATCCATGTTAGCTACCTTTGAGGCGGAAAATGCATCCGGCTAGTCTTGGTTACCCGTAAGCATCAAAACTATTTTTTTACAAGTTTATCTGATAAAGATAAAGATGAAGCAAGATGGTAAAAGACAGAAGAAAATTTATGAGTTTTTAGAAATTATTTCCTCAAAACCATATAAGAAACATGTAAACCTACAACACAAAGGTATCTAGGTAAATAACTTCCTATTACATTAGATCTTCCAAACCTATAATTATTTTAGTTCACTCATTTCCAACTGAATGATTTTGACGACCAGCACGAGGTACTGATACATTCACATCTAAATTCTTCCCCATAAGCAAACTTATGAGATAGAGCAAGGCATCTAATTTATATTAGAAAACAATTAAGATCAAACTTCAATAAAAGGGATAGATGGACAGAACACCATTATAAAAAAAGAGAGAAGTTGTTGTTATCGACAAATATAGCAAATATAACATATAATGGTAAGAATGAACAAAAGCAACCGAATCAGAAATATAGATGCAACTCTGTGCTGCTAGGTACTATGCTAACCCTATGAACAAATTATTGAGACAAAGGGAGAATATGATACCCATAATGAAAAAAGAGATGTCTTACTCAGATTACTACTCATTCGACAAGATTGCATTCACTATTTTCACCTGCCCATATGCACAAGTTGACAAAATTCTCTACGTGTAAGAAATTCAAAAATGACATTAGAAATTTAAATTTACTAACAAAATAGTCAAATAAATTTTTCAAAGTAGTTTCACTTCACACCATTCTCTAATCTCCTTTCTCATATTTTTTTCCTAGTAGTTTCATCATCATGTGTTCAATATCAAACACCAAATGTCATTGTACATAGAAGCGTAAAGCCTATTGTTATTTAACAGTTATGCGTAAAACCTCTAACACTTAGAAAACTATCCTTGGGATAAGAGATGAGTTTATCTCAAATATGGTTGCCTGTCCTTTTTTGAAAATTATTTACCAAGCAATTTTGCAAGGGCATAGTATGAATAGAAGAGCTCTTGCCCTTAAACATGAACTGAATAGAATAATAACTAAAATTAAGGAAGTTAGTTGTTAAGGGTAAATGACCTGATAATCTTCCTCAAAATAGGTATCATCTGAACAACCAGTGGCTTGAGAAACAACAAGCTTCCAGAAGGGCCTGCCATCTCCCTATAGCCATTACATAATATTAATAACTACAATTTATAAGATTCATACTCAGAAAGAGAATAAACATGTATGCACCTAATTATAACGAAGTTTGTCCGGCCAAGGAGAAGAAAAAGCTCTCTTGAAACATTGCTTAATTTCAGAAGCAGACGCATGTAAACTTATAATAATTTCAGCGGCATTAAGTGTGTGTAGGTACAAATAAGAGTGGATGAAGAATGGTTTATTTAATTGGTAATTAGAAAGGAAAGAACTGACCATATTTAACGCCAATTTCAACATAAGTTTGTTCAACAGGTTTACTTAGTTGCAAAAGTGTACCCTGACATCCAACAACAATCCATCATATGCTTTCTTCTTCTTCTTCTTCATCATTTGAATTCATTAAATTAAAAATTACACGAAAATAAAAAGAATTACGATGTTGAGAAATGGAATAAACAAACATACCAACAACTAAAACAAGATTGATGTCAATAGGGTATTTATTCAAACATCTAAACAAATTCTTTTTCTTTCCTCAAAGTATACATACATTGATGTCTATAGGGTGTGTATTTTAAGCATTTTATATCTAACTCTATTACTCCCTCCGTCCCGGTCAATTGTTGTCCTTTGGTTTTGGCACAAAGACCAAGGAAATAGGAAGGGGCCAATGACTAAATGACAAGTGGAACAAATTGAGTGTGAATGATCAAATTACCCATCAATTTTATTCTTAAAATAGAAAAGACATGATAATTGACTAAGACACCCCAATATGGAAAAGACAACAAATGGACAGGACGAGAGGAGTACTTAATACTCATAAATAATCAATAAAACAATTACGTAAGAGCTAAATAAAAAGGAAGACAAAAAGAATGGAACTTGAGAAACTTGAGCATGACCGACAAATGAGTGATCTACCAACATATCAAACTCCCACAGTGAAGAAACAGTTATTCAATACACATATTTTGTATGACAAAATCCTTATTATGAAACAAAATTCACAAATTATTCGTACAATAAAGAGAACTTCATGAAACAAATTATAACAACTGCAAAATATTGAATTGACGGAAAGAGTCTGGGCATAAATCAGTAAATAAAACCCCAATCCAAGAAAATCAATGGTTTCATATAAGAAATTAGAAGGAAAATCATGTAAAAAGCTACCCAGAACATAATCAAAACTAAGACTCAAAATTAATAACCTCAAATTGAATCTAAAATCATCAAACCAACGACCCTAATTAAAATTTCAAATTTTAGCTTAAAAATCAACACAAGAGGCAATAAATACTCAATACTAGGGTTGATTAGAAGTAAATACTTACGAGACGATTATGACAGCGATAATGAATTGCAGTTGTAGATGACGAGCCATAAGATGCGAATCTAAATCCTATAAGAAATACAAAGATAATTGAGAAGGAGAGTAGTGAAGTGGAAAGGATTTCATTTGATCCGGTGGAGATGGGAGAAATAATGTTTTTAGATCTAATAAGGGTTTTGTTTTACTTCGGTAGATGAAGAAGAGTTTGGTGGTTTAATTTTTCAAAACTGGGCTCAAATGTGTTCTTTTACCCATGAATGAGTTGAGCCGGCCTGTGAAATTTTTGACGCCTTCAGTAGCAAAAAATCACATTACCCAATAAAATGGGCTCGACGCTTAGGAAAGCGTCAACCATAAAGCGTCATCAAATCAAGGGTTTTGTATTAGTGAATGGCTAGATTTCTTCTTAGGGTTTTATTTTGCTGCATTTGTAAGCTCTATATAAAGAGCCATTCTCCAATGTAATATTCAGAATATGTTCATTGAAAAAAGTTGAGTTCTCTCAAATTTGATATCTCTTTAACTTATGCATTGACTGTAGTTGAGAGTCAGACTTGATAACATCCTGTGCTAGGTTGTGGATGTTGATCAATCACCGTGGTAAAGACTAAGCAATCATGTGCTTGACTGTAGATTATTTATCCTTTGGTGTTGGTTTAGATTGAGTTTACCTGCGCTTGCTGTGGTAAATTCAGTTTAAATTACCCAAATTATTAGCCTAATTTCCTGTGCTTGCTTGGGAATTAAGTTGATTATTCCAGAAAATTGTCTCACAAAAAGAGACTCAAATTACATTGTTCGTCACAAAAATTCCTCTTTGTTTTGAAGTTGTTACTCTGATTCTGATCAGCCCTTTAGGTTGGTTTGTTTAATCTTTGAGTCCCTTAAAATATAAGAAACCCCTACCATGACACTGCAAATTGGTAACCATGGCCAGGTTATGACATAAGTTCCATGCTTGTGTTAGTCTTGGGATAATTCTCTCTAAAACATTATGTTTTCATTCTGAAATTTTTCATGATGAAGAGTGTTCCAAATGGTGCTAACTCTTACATTCCATGCTCTATATTGAAGACCTCTGATATTGGTTTACTTACCAAGATATAGATGGCTACTTTGAATGGTTTTCAGTCCCAAAAGAGCTGCAAGGAACCTGCTGGTGGTGTTGGCCCTCAAGAGCAGTCAAATGAAGTTCAGATGAAGATCTTTACACCTGTTGTCCTCTCTAATGTCAGTGGCTATATGAATCTTAATCCTACGCCTTCTCCTGCCCTTAGAGGCAGTGGTAACACTTGTTCTCTTCCTTTGTTTAATGGTCTTGACAATAGGGAGTTTGTTTCATGGTTATATGCTATTGAATGCTATTTTAGGCTTAATGACTTTCCTGAACATGAGAAATGTGATATGGCTGTTTCATGTTTGAGAAATGATGCATTAAAATGGTATCATGGTGTTGCTTATGGCAAAGCTAGAAATGAAATGATCAAATACAAATATTGACATAGGTTAAAGAGTTGCTTGAAGGAAATGTATCTTAATAAGGCTCTCATGAATGAATTGCTAAATGCGTTCAAAAATCTGAAAATGGACTCATTATGTGTTAAGGATGATGCCATGAGATTTAATGAACTATATTTTATTTGTGGGAGTCCTAATGACAGTTCTGAGAAGGTAAATTTTTTTTATAACAGATTAAACTCAGAAATTCATAATTGGATTATTTGAGAAAATTAGTTCATTTCAGTTGTTGTGTGAACTTGCTCAAATTTCTGAAAATTTGATAAATGAGCATGGGGTCTTAGCTGAAACAGTGAGTTTAGGGGCCATCAAAACAGTTGGGTAGGAAAAGGGTTCAGGCCAAAGGGTTGTTAAGCAATAGTTGAATCTTGTTCACCATAAGTCTAAATACATTGAGCCTAAGTCCATGGAGGTTCTTTCTTATGGAGAAGAAGATGTAAGTCATGTTCCTTTGCTTCCATTAGAAGAAGAACAAGTTGGCATCAACCTAGTTCAAGTTCATGGGGAAAGACAGGAAAATGATGCTGTTGTCCGAAGCTTGTTATTGAACACTTACACGAGTCCTCTGGATCTTTACATAAACAAACGGTTGCAGCAACTTTAAGCCTTAAGATGGATCAGTTCTTGACCTTGTTTGATGCTAAAAGGTGTTAGAGTTCAAGCAAGAATGCACAAAGAGAATTATGTTCTTGCTTTGTTTCATACTTAAAAATAGAAAAACAGACTTACTGCATTAGCTGCTGTCCGGGGTTCAAAACCTACTGCTTGGGAGGTATAATTTGGGCTCTTCCAACTCCACACTTCCATTTTTATATGTTATTGAGACTGAAAATTATTCTAGGCCATCTAAGTTGATGGAGAGTGTCGTTGGGTCTCTCAATCAAACACATTTATATTTCTCAACAAACAACTAGTTAGTGATTACGTCGAGGTCGATCCACGGGACGGTGTGCTTTGGGTTCTAAGTCTATCTATCTCAATTTAAGCTAGTGTCACAATTAAATTGGGTTTGTAGTTGTATTCTAGGCTAATGTAAGCAATAAAGTAAAACAAGCAATAAAAGGAAGGATGTAAAAAAACGGCTAAAGATGCTAAGATATCATAGTTTCATAGGGGATTCATGAGAGTAAATCATACAAACATGTTCTCAATTATATAGCAAGCACTTATTGTTGTGATGGGATCGAGTTGGTGTATAATCTTACAATCCCTAAGAAGGTTTGGGTCTCATAGCCGAATCGATTAGATTGTACAACACCTACAAGTCGACTTAATCCTTCCTATTCAACTCTATGCATGGTCTAATGAGGCTTGAGTTGGTTTATATGCTTACAAGCCTCATTGAAAAGATAGGTGATGGATCAAAAAAATGCAAGGATTCATAGGCTCGCATTTCATCGAACATAACATGTGCATAAATTGAAATCACAACAAGCAAACAATTTAATTATGAAAACATATTAGATTAAGCATAGATCAATCCCATGTTTGTTTCCCCTAATTCCCCACTAGCTAAAAGACTACTAACTCATTATCAAGTCTAACAAGTTAATAAGGATGTCAATCATACTAACAAAGCAAATCATGATGAATAAATGATGTGATTAATAATAATTAAACAAGAGTAAAAGGGATTATACCTATACGAGATGATCCAAATAATAAAGCAAAAAATAATAGAAGAAAACTTGATTGATTGATGAAGAGTTGTCAATTCTCCAATAATAACCCAATAATCTTCAATTACCCAATAATAATAACCTTGAACAATGATGAAGGAAAGATTGAAATGTAATTTTGTGGAATGATTGAGATTAATCTATTCTAATCTACTCCTAATCTAATCTAAGGAATGCTTGCCTCCACTAAGAGGGCTCTCTCTTTTTATTATTACAAATAGAGTATATATAGTGGTACATCATTAGGTTAAGCTAGGGTGGTTTAGTAAATAGCAATGCTAAGTTCTGAATAGGGAATTGCAAGTCCCGAGGGAGATGCGTAGATCACGTTGCTACTCCCACCACGATCCGCTCGTCTTGGCTTGAGGCACGGCCAGTCTGTCTGGAGATCCGCTCGGATCACAAAGAAGACGCCCGGATCGAAGCTCTGCAATCCGCTCGTCCTGTGTAGGAGCCGCTCAGATCAGGACGTGGCAATCCGCTCGTCTTGTGCTGAGGACGCCCGGATCTTGGCACAGTTTTCCACCTTCTTGCTTCAAAGCCTACGATCCATGTATACTCTTTATTCTTTCTTTGTTGGTCGTCGTTCTTGCCTTTTCTTCATATCAGTCCATCTAAGATTGTCACCAACCTTCCGACTACGCACGAGAGACGGGAATTCCGCCTCATTATCTCCTTTCCTACAAGACATATATAATGCAATAGGAAAGCAAAATAGGAAGGAATTGATGGATAAAATGGTCATGAAATGCTATATTAGTATGCAAAAATGGGTTCAATTAAGGGACTAAATGTGCGCAATTAAGAGTCACATCAAACATCCCCAAACCGAACCTTTACTCGTCCCGAGTAAAGAGGTGACTAGAACTATGACCTTTATTTATACTAATCTAATAATATAGCCGATGTGAGACAATTAGCGGGTCTCACTCCGCCCCTTCAACTCATAACAAGATATCCATGAGGTAAGATGCCTTCTTGCAAGGGAAGGTGGGGCTTGCCAAAATGTCGATACATCCAATCATTAAGCACACAAATGAAGTAATGGTGCATCTTACAAAAGAATAGCCACTTTCCTCATCTAAGTGGCGGAAATCATCTACAAGGGAAGTAATTTAAGGGTACACACTCCATCATATATATTGTTTCTCCAAGCTACTAAGTCTAAAAGGATACCAACAAATCACCTCCAAGTTGTGTCAAACTAGGGTACTTTTATCCACAGTCGCTAAATGCTTTTGTCAAGAGTAGGCTCCTTATGGTGTTAGAAACATTGTAGGATCGCGGAAATCCCCCTCTTGCCTAGACAAGAATAAGGATCGTCCCCTTTCCACCATGCAACAAATAAGATCAATGGATAAAAAGGGATTCAAAGTGTATGAATTTCACATCTGTAGTTTGCTTTTTGACTTTTTTTCCCCCCAATTTCTTGTGGTATTTGACTTTGGAGAACATTTCTTTGCCATTTTTTATGTTTAGCATTTTTGATACTTGGCAATTCTTTTCAATATTTGATTTTTGAACATTTTTTAAAGTCATCCCAATTTGTACCGAGGGTGCTTTTATTGAAGCATAGGAGTCTATTTTTGCTCCTCTTTTCATTTGATACAATTTTTGCAAACATTTGATTTCGATTTGGTACTTGAACTCAATTTGATAATTTTTTTTGCCAATTCCCTTTTTGTTGACAAAATATGATGATAGAAGTGTAAGAACGGTTGCATGGTTTCAAAGGTCACCTTGGAATAAATGGTAGCCAAGGATTTATCACATCACAAGGTACTCTTGACTAGGCCTTAGTCCATGGGTCAAAAGATACTAGTATGACACATCCTAAGGTGTCTTGAGGGTATTCTAGCAAACAAAGTCTCAAGGAGAAAAATTATCCATAAGGGCCTTATATACACTTGTCAAACTTCCCAAATAGGCATTTTCACAATATTTTCTAACCATGCAACTACATGCCATGATGCAACTATCATATATATAACTCTAATGCATATGCTTCTATCAACTATTATGCCATATAATCTAAATGCAAACTCCTAACAACACATAGATATACAAACCGCAACAACAAAATACACCATATCCTCCTTAACATGTAAGCCCATCCTCCTCATATGAATAATGAAAATAAATGGAAGGGAAATAGAGATTAGAACGATCATACCAAGCGGTCTTCACATTCCCTTGACAATGCCTCAAATGTAGTGTTGCATCTATGTGAGAAGAGAACTAAGACACAAGTATATACAATTCTACACTACTAAGTTAAAGAACATGTTTTTAATTTGGTTTTTGAAAATTTTCAAATTTTTATGGATTTTCTTTTTATGAAATTAAAGAACATATTTTTGAGTTTTTTCGAAATTTTTCAATTTTTATGTGTTTTGGAATATAAATTCCCATCCCCTACTTTATTTTGGACATTGTCCTCAATGTACATGTAGGAGTAGGAATGAAAAAGAAATACATGTTTTTGGATTTTTGATTTTTGAATTTATGGAAATAAATGCAATGATATGATATGAATGAATGCTCTAACTAAATGCAATTCTATATGATATATATAACAAATGAATGCAATCTAAACTACACTAAATGATGCATGTTCTCACCTATGATCAATCCACCCCAAACCGATTTAAACACTATTTCTAGTGTAGAAATGAACAGGTTTGGTCATTAATGATTAAATGAATGCAACTAACTATATAACATATATCACAATGCAAACTAATATATATGAGATATATTACAATGAAACTATACTATATGAACTAGCTAATGTAAATGCAATATGAAACATAATACAAATGCAAGTGAGGTGTAAACTAAATGCAAGGTAATTTAAAATGCAATACAACTATACATAAGAGATAGGGAAAGAGAGTATCATACAAATGGAGCTGGTGTGGTCAAACACCTCTTGCCATCTAACTCGTCATCATCATCATCATCATTGCGGTACCCACGTCCTCTAGAACCTCCTTGGTCATATCCTCCTCTTTGGCCAAAGAATCCTCCACCTTGGCCGCCAAAGTTCTCTTCTTGGTTCCCTTGGTTAGGGAACAAGAGTTACGGTTGAGTCCAAGATGGGCGAGGGCCTCTAGGGTTGATATACCCTTGTTGAGCCATATTGTAGTAGGAAAGGTATTGGGCCAAGTAGTTGTCGACCCTCCCATCGCGCACTCCAAGATCGACACGTTGCATGAGCTTCATTAAATCATTCATGTTTGGAGCTCTTGGATCTTGGGGAGTGAATTGTACATGTGGTGTCGGGTAGGGTGGAATGAGTATATAGGATGGTGGTGCATTACCCCATTCCGGCAACTCACGAGGTTGACGAGGTGATTCTTCTCTTTGTGGTGGGTTGTGATTAATCTCAATGGGGAGGAGGTAGCTCGGCCTAGGTGAATACCGACTCAACCGTGGCTTGGTGGGTGGCATGTTCCAGCCCCAAAAGAATAAGTGAAGAGCATCCCTATGTAAACCACTCCAAAATTCCGACTTGATTGTAAGTGCACCACCGGTGGTGGTTGAAGATAGCATCCTTGTCTATCAAAGTGCCCCCTTGGAGCTTTTCATAGCTCCCATGAAGGTTAAACCCAGGGCAAAGTTTATTGGCCAAAATTGTGATCAGGCCTCCCATCACAAAGGTCTTGATATTAGAATTCCCTTTAGCAAAGTCATTGAGCCTTGTAAGAATCTCAAGGGGCGTATTGAAATTATAAGCCCTTGTCCCTTGTACATTCAAGTAGGACTCCAAGAAGGTCAAGTCAAGTAGGGTGCACCTATCTTGTTCTAGCCTCCCATTGACGGTTCCGGCTATGAAGCGCTCGGTGATCCGAATCACCGGATGTTGGATGGCGAAGGTATTGCATTGTTTAAGGGAATAGAGTTCCCTCTCCGAAATGGCTCTCCATATGTGGTTAGCGGTGAAGTCGGAGGGCTTGTCGGTGTTGTCCCTCGGCACTTTAAGACCAAAAATGCTTGCAAATTGGTCTAAGGTTAACCTATGGTCTTGATTACAAATACGGAACTCCAAACAAACATTTCTCCGTGTATTAGTGACAATGTGGAGACTACACAAAAACTCGAGGGTAAGACTTAAGTAGGTATCTCATGAGCATAGAATAACTTCCCAAGACCCAAACCATTGAATAATATATCGGTTTGATACCTAATGCCAAGAACTTCTAAAACATCGGTATCAATAAATTGAGTAGGCTCGTAATGCTTACCTAGCAAATGTTCAAATTTTTGGCCGTGGTCATCGCTAGTGAAGACTACCTCGGGAAAGTATTCAAGTTGTCCAACATCGTCTATCTCTACATTTTGACGGCCTCTTGCCTCCCTTGGGGTGGATGAAGTAGCACCCTTGCGCCTTTTAGGTGCTGCATCGGTGGATTTCTTACCCTTGTCTCTTAGGTTCATCATTTTGTTGATGGGAAAGTTAGGGTTTTGGTTGTTTTTGTGATGGGGAATTGTTTGGAGATGATGATATGAGATTTTTAGGAGATGAGATAAGGAAAAGAGGGATGGTGGGGGTGTTTATAATAAGGAAATGGGTGGGAGACGGGTGGATTTGGGCTAGGCTCGGGCGGATAAATCGAGAACCCGGCTAGAAACTGTGCTAATCCGAGCGTCCCGTTGGTGATCCGGGATCTTGCAGCTGCGGCCCGAGCGTCCTGCTGTGGAGACGCATGGATTCTCAGTCAGTGAGCCGTGTATTTTTGCAATCGGCTGAGGACGAGCGGATCATTGAAGAGACGGGCGTCTCTGCCGAGACGAGCGGATTCTGAGGAATCCGAGCAGATTCTCAGTCAGTGCATAATGTTTCTCAAAACGCTGTCCAGGACGAGCGTCTTAGGGACAGGTCGAGCGGATTCTTTCTAGGATGAGCGTCTTCTTGACAATCCGGGCAGATTCATAGGCAGTATGGATTTGTGCTCATAGCAAGGCTTAAGACGAGCGTCTTGCGGCCAGGACGATCGTCTTGTGCTGCCTTTCATCAATCCCTCATTTCTTTCATTTGGATTATTTCCCTTGCACCCTTTTTCGATTCCTTCTTATCGTTTTTCTGAAAATAAACTCAATGAATGGGTAAGAAACCCTCTCTCACTACTCTCATGTAAGGAAAATGCAAGAAATATAAAGATATATACAATATTGTACAATGCGAAGATTATGGGAAGGCATATATTACAAATGGTGGTTTGAGATAGGACTCCACCAAACTAGTTCAAATTGTCGAAACTCTTTGTCCATAGAGCTCAAGGCTCTTAGAAGAAGGTAAAAGGCTTGTGAACAAGCTCCAAATAAGCATAAGTACGGTTCGCTCCAATTTAATCTGAAATTCGGCCAAGGAAGCTTGTCATTCATTCTCTTTTTCACCTTGTCCTTGGCACTTGAGGCTTTGCAATGCTTCCAATCAATAAGCCCATGATTCTTGTCAACACGAGGAATGAAGTATGGCTCGTTTTCGTCTGGAGACTTCCACTTACCACCTTTTTCTTCAATTTTGGTGATGATGATAGCACTTGGATTTGTCAATCCTTCCAAAGTAGAAGGAGAATTCTCATAACATTGATGACCGGATACTTTAGGAGTTGAAATTGTGGGTGCCAAATCTCCACAAGTAAGTTCATTTGCAAGTTTGTTCTTGAGATTTTCCACCAAGTACCCTTTATACGATAATTTGACTTTTTGGAGAAGATCCACCATATTATCTCCAACAATCATAGGTTCCATGGTGGGTGTGAAATGGTCTTCATAGGCAATAGGAAAGAGACATTCATCATCTTCATGATAGGATACCTGAAATTTCTCAAGGATGGGCTCCTCAAGTAAGGTGATCTCACAAGTGCATTCTTCTCCCCTATTCCAAAGGTCCTTACAAGACACATATTCCTCATAAGCTTCTTTCACGATCTCTTCATCATGGCTATATTCATAAGAATCATAAATAAGGACTTCATTCTTCTTCAATAATTCTTCCTCCACCATCTCAATATTTATATCAAAGGATACACCCATACTCACAAAGGCTAAGAGTATTTGGCGTACTCAACCTCACATCTTCCTCATCAAACACAACACTTTCATACTCACAAGAGCTCAAGGAGATTGGCTCTTCCCATTTCTCATCTTCCACATCAAAGGTTACTCCTTCAAACTCGCATTCATGGACAATGTTGAAGGATTGGTGGGGAGTAGTTACTTGGGCTTCCTTCATTTGGGCAATTTGAATTGCCAACCCCTCATCATGGATAACAATGCTTTGAAGAACATTGTCCCAATATTGGCTTTCCTCTAGCACTTGTTTGAAGAAGTTTTGTTGATCTCCCATCATTTGGAGAATCACATTTTGAATGGGCTCATCCTCTTATTGTGGGTGGGTGTGAAAATGGTTGTATTGTGGCAATTGAAATTCATTGTGAAGTGGATATTGAATGTGGGGGTTTTGGCGGGGAAAGTTGGGGTAGTAGTTAGGATTTGCATTGTATGATTTGTAAGGTAGGTTTATGTTGACTTGCTCCTCAAACTCCCCATATCCATCGTCATACTCAAAAGATCCAACATAAACTCCATATGTCAAGTCTTGAGCCATCATAGCTAAGACAAGGAAACGACTACAACCAAAGAAACTACACAAAAACGGTAAGAACGAACCTTGAGGAACAAGGTTAAAGCACAATTAAAATAGAAAAACAAGGAAGAACGTAATCACATAACACCGTCTCCGGCAATAGCGCCATTTTGATGGAGAGTGTCGTTGGGGCTCTCAATCAAACACATTTATATTTCTCAACAAACAACTAGTTAGTGGTTAAGTCGAGGTCGATCCATGGGATGGTGTGCTTTGGGTTCTAAGTTTATCTATCTAAATTTATGGTAGTGTCACAATTAAATTGGGTTTGTAGTTGTATTCTAGACTAATGCAAGCAATAAAGTAAAACAAGTAATAAAAGGAAGGATGTAAACAAATGGCTAAAGATGCTAGGATATCATAGTTTCATAGGGAATTCATGGGAGTAAATCATACAAACATGTTCTCAATTATATAGTAAGCACTTATAGTTGTGATGGGATCGAGTTGATGTATAAGCTTACAATCTCTAAGAAGGTTTGGGTCCCGGAGCCGAATCGATTAGATTGTACAACACCTACAAGTCGACTTAATCCTTCCTATTCAACTTTATGCATGGTCTAATGAGGCTCGAGTTGGTTTATATGCTTACAAGCCTCATTGAACAGATAGGTGATGGATCAAAAAATGCAAGAATTCATAGGCTCGCATTTCATCGAACGTAACATGTGCATAAATTGAAATCATAACAAGCAAGCAATTTAATTATGAAAACATATTAGATTAAGCATAGATCAATCTCATGTTTGTTTCCCCTAATTCCCCATTAATCTTAGCTAAAGGACTACTCACTCATGATCAAGTCTAACATGTTAATAAGGATATCAATCATACTAACAAAGCAAATCATGATGAATAAATGATGTGATTAATAATAATTAAACAAGAGTAAAAGGGATTATACCTATAGGAGATGGTCCAAATAATAAAGCAAAGAACAATAGAAGAAAACTTGATTGATTGATGAAGAGTTGTCAATCCTCCAATAATAACCCAATAATCTTCAATTACCCAATAATAATAATCTTGAACAATGATTAAGGAAAGATTGAAATGTAATTTTGTGGAATGATTGAGATTAATCTATTCTAATCTACTCCTAATCTAATCTAAGGAATGCTTGCCTCCACTAAGAGGGCTCTCTCTTTTGATTATTACAAATAGAGTATATATAGTGGTACATCATTAAGTTAAGCAAGGGTGGTTTAGTAAATAACAATGCTAAGTTCTAAATAGGGAATTGCAAGTCCCGAGGGATATGCGTAGATCACGTTTCTACTCCCACCACGATCCGCTCGTCTTGGCTTGAGGCACGACCAGTGTAACACCCCCATACTCCAAGTGCCTTACCAGGACCACTCAGGTATAAGGATACTACCATCTCGGTTACCCGAGGCAATGATAATCATAAGACAATAAAGAAACATACTTTATTAAATAACTTTAAGTGATTACATAACAAACCAACTGTAAGCAAAATACAACTGTTCTCAAACTATAAACCAACTGAATGGAACTGCCTTAACAAACACAGCGGGAGACTAAAGACTCTGATATGTGATGACTCCATCCCCAGCTAGATCCCACGCGTATCCAAGATATACCTGTCAAGCAACTGCTCACCACCCCCGAATGGATCACCACAGTTTTTAAAACATTTAAACGGGGTCAGTACTAATCACACAATCAATATAGACAACAATAATAAGATAAACAGACAGCTGAACTGTCACACACACACACACACACCACCAACTAATTCCCATCATCTCAATATCGACGTCCCTTTGGACCCGATTACGCCGATGGGGACGCGACCGTTCCCACCTAAGCCCCGCTCATCGTACGAGCGATAACCCTGTCCCATTAATGTGCACATCCCCTTTCGTGGCGGGTTCCACGAAGGGCAAAACTAGGGCGTGAGATCACTCCCGCAAGTGACCCCACTCAGCCGAGAACGCATCTCGAGAGCCATAGAAACCAATCACAATCACAATCACAATCACAATCACAATCACAATCACAATCACAATCATCATATTAAACAACTAACTACAGCACATCACCAATATCCCATTATGGGACTAATACTGAGTAGGAAATCCCGGAAAGCACAACACGCAGACGGTATCTACAGCTGTATCAAAACGGCTCCTCTACGAATTCTCCTCCTACCATACAACACATAGATGCTACCATTCAATTACTATTCATAAAAACCCCCAATTCCTAAATTAGGGTTTCACTAATCTTAACAAAACATTATATAAATTACATTAAAAGCTTACCCTTGACGCAAGGAATCCAACGACACAAACTACGATGCAAACCGACCGTCTGAACTCCGGGAATTGTCAAGAACGCGATTAGGAAGAAGACAAGTTGCTTTCTCTCTTAAACAGGTTTTAGGTTTTGTAAAAAGTGATTTAGAACAAAGACGAATTGGTTTAAATACCTTAATCGCGTAATTAACAAAACCCGAGAAAACTCCCCCGTAAAACCGGACACTCGATCGAGTACCCAAGGTACTCGATCGAGTACCCCCCTACTCGATCGAGTGCCCCAGCTACTCGATCGAGTGCCCAACAGGTCAGAAACTATTTTATTTCGCAACTTGCCCTTACTCGACAGAGTAAGGCCTACTCGATAGAGTACCCCAAGACTATAAATACGGAGTATTACAGTCTTCCCACCTTAAAAAGAACTTCGTCCCCGAAGTTCAACCCATACTCTAAAAACAACCATACTAACTCGACCAAGACACAACAACGTGACTAAGAACTCAAAACAAAACTTCAACCCAAACATGAACTCGTAACACCAACTCCACTAACTAAACTCAAAACAAAACTTCAACCCAAACATGAACTCGTAACACCAACTCCACTAACTATTCCTACCTCCACAACATGGCTCACGATATCGTATCAACTCCATTATATCTCTCTCAACACTAACTCCATACCCTACCAAAATACTCATAACATCAAACGGAATGTTACATTCTACCACCCTTAAAAGGAACTTCGTCCTCGAAGTTTACTCACACTCATAAACATCCTCATCCAACTGCCAAGACTA
The DNA here is from genome assembly GCF_048544455.1 of Silene latifolia. NCBI lineage: Eukaryota > Viridiplantae > Streptophyta > Magnoliopsida > Caryophyllales > Caryophyllaceae > Silene > Silene latifolia. Next base: position 38,994,800 of record NC_133532.1, read on the forward strand.
TCGAACTCATGACCATCATCATCCAACTGTCAACACTATCCAAATAATCTCACACTCCTAACATCAAACTACTACAAGCACGTCCGTGACCTTTTAACACTATCAACCACAACATATACAAATCCATATCTTATGCTACACCAACACTCTACTTCCAAATATACTACCATATGAACAATCATCAAAATCTCTTTTATCGCATCCTACTCCTCTTAAGATAAATGTTACGTCCTCGTAACCTACTAATACTATATCCTTAGTTATATCTTCTCATTATTCTCATCATCATCACATGTCATAGATAACCACCTATACTCTTAAACACTCGTCATGCATATATCCAAGGCTCTCTTACTTAAACAATTCTCGTACTTCAATTCACTCGTCACACCACCTAACCTATACCTCAAAATCTTTATCTTAACCCAAAATTTCAACTTTTCCACATTACCACAACATGACATACCTCTCTATATAAACTATATGAAACTCCCATCATCAAAAGCATAACTCACGATCCACACTTGTTACGTGCACTCATTCCAGATCCTCAAGTTCTTTCCTTCATTACCGCAAAACTCATACATAACTTAATATGACACTAATTCCCTCAACACCCTACACTCACTGTCCCAACAAAAGATTATGAACTACCTGCCGCTTTCAGATCATTACAACACATGTTCCACGAATCATTTTCCATTACCATGTCTACTAAAGCCTTATCTAGAACAAGGTCAAAATTACTGTAACAACCTCTCACAACCGTGTCCCATCAATAGAACATCACTATACCATGACAACAACGAAAACATATTCAACTCTATTTCATATCATACTCTACCTCATTCTTACCTTAACCTGGTAAAGAAAACATCAATAAGCAAGACAACTGTCTACATGTTCAACCAAAACTCGCAAAGAACAACAGCAAACAAAACAACAATCTATGTATAACTGGTATGCACTTTCGAAAACTCGTATCATAATCATCCCGCCTACTCCACCACAACCGGTGACGGCATCACAACACCGCCACCAACAGCCACACCGTAGTGCGAAAATACCCGCATCACAACACTAAATATCGTTCCCGGATCACCACCCGAGGCACCACAATCGCATCGATAGACATCACAACATACAATTCTCACCAACACTGACTCAAAATAACTTCCCAGACAAGAAAACTTATTCAAATCCACTTTACCAATTCACAAAGCAACATATTATATGAATTAAACAGATAACCTCATGAATATCATCCCCTTACCATATCACAGATTAACATGTATCGTGAATATATACAAACATAACTAGTCATGCCAAAACAGTCAAACTATTTCCTTTTTAAAACATCATTCCATTACGCTATCGTATCCCACATGTATTACAGAACATTCAGATAACAACTTTATAATTATCATATCATACCACTTCTTGTGAGGTCAGAACCTCACACAAACATTTATATATAACATAGACCCATAATCACATCCAACCAGTCAATCCTGATCACGTAAGTTACCACTCAACATAGGCTACCTGTCGCCCGAGCTTAACTCGTATACACCTCATAACATATTCTCCCTTTCGCATATCCATCACCCTCTGCCAAATGTAGCCACACCATTAATACTCAACTACTAACAACCGCCTCATATAGCCACATCTTATACTCTTTCATAACCATACTTATCAATCTTGTCCCTACAAAATCAATCTCTTTAGAATTGTTACCTTTCTAATATACCCTTACCCTTAACCACTAGTCACAAACCATAACACTACTTTGTCCAGGGCATCGGACCTCTTACACTCATCTCTAAACATCACGATTTGTTTCCTATCCTTGGTTAACATCCCAAATAACGAACATCCAATCCATCAACAACACTACCTCAACATTCTTCCCAATACTATCCTTAATTGTGTCATTATCTAACTCTCTACTCAAAATCTCATATCATGCAGATATTCTACCAACTTCTTACTCCCTTAATTTCTCGAAACTCATTATTAAACATGTTGTCCTGAAGCTCCCATATAACCATTAGCTAACATCTTCATGATAATATCACACATTTCGATGATTCCTTACCTTTATATCACATAACTCCGGTGAATATTTTCCTCAGCTTACTTTTATCCTTCTTTTCTCTTTACACTCAATAATACCAATTAATAGTTCAACTCCTTATTCTTTCTAGCTAACTCTTTAGAAATCCAGTTACCCTTTCGTTGCTCCAAAACTCAAATTCCATTATTTTCTATCGACATTATCCCACTCTTTCTTACCATGGATCTTCTCTTATTATGCTATCACTCACACTTGCCACTAATCTATCCATAGAATCAACGTTTAATGTTCAAACAATTGCATCTCCCTTTTTACATCTCTAGAAATCATAATTCATTTAATACCGTTAATTACCCAAGGAAATCACACAGTAGTTTCGTCTCTCGATAACACAAATTTCCAAACTCAGTCACTACCTGCAAATCCACGTCACGACATGTCCCATTAAGTTCGCTATATACCACTATTTCCAAACGACCTTTCATTACATATGTTCTTACTCAACACTATTTCTAACCATCTCCCTCCATAATTTATTATACATCTCAGGTTGCTACTATCCACATCCTTTCTTTCAATCTTTTCATTCTCACGTTCCTTAAACTTACATCATGCCTTGCCCACATTCACTTACATTTTCATTACTCAACATACAATCATGTCACTCATCTCGTCTCATACAACATGCTCTATGCCTCAATTAAGTCTTACTAATCCCAACACATATAAATCATGTCCTCCCCACCGAACTCATACTCATCATAGGTGCCACTCTTTACACCACAAAATTGGGTAACTTACGCGTCAAGACCAACATACATGTAAAACAATGCATAAAGAAGCAAAATAACGCCTTTGAATTAAACATAATATGCAACGAAGTCAAAAGATAAGCATATGACCCAAAACAGGGGTTACTAGATCGAGTACAGGCCACTCGATCGAGTAAAGGACTTACTCGATCGAGTAGGTGAAGATCAGAAGCACGTAAAAGAAATTACCAGGGACACTCGATCGAGTACCCAAGGCTACTCGATCGAGTACCCCCCTACTCGATCGAGTACCCCAGCTACTCGATCGAGTACCCAAATTCTCAGCACTGTCCAGTTTTCGTAAAACAGTCATAACTCACTCATTACTTGGTCATTTTGGGCGTGTGACCTATCGTTAGAATCGTAAAAGGACAAGCTATCACCTCCAATTGGAATCACATCAAAATCATTTACGCATCTCAAGTTATAACAGTTTAAAGACAACTTTGCTGTAATCAGACGACATAATTATTTGATTTTTACTTCCAAACAACAACCAAGTTAAACGAAAACAACCCAAAACTCATAAAACCAGTATTCATAATCTCATGTTACCATCTTCAAAAATCAAGCAACATCATCCATCATGCACATATATTATTCAACTTACCAATCACATATTACCCACATGTTATCTCACATCTCCCAACATACTAAGCAACATTATAAACGCAACATGTGATATAGCTAAGCATGAAATTTTATCAAGCTTTTCATATAATCAACGAAACAGTGACGTCATATTATCAAATGCCACATAGTAATCATCCAACATGCTTTTCTATTCCAACAACAATTCTATATATCTCATCAATCTTTCATTCATATATCATTCCTCTACTTTAAACATCCAACAATTACGACATACTTCATCACATCCACACACAAGTTGACAAACAACACATACGACTTGACATACACCCCCCATGTGACCGGTTCAAAATTGTAGGGCGATTTCGCGACTTTAGGACGTCTCCCAAGCCTTTGCATTAGCTCCTACAACCTTTACCCCGGGTTCATTTTAATTGACTCCCTATATTCATTGGGTTCATTGGTTACAGGTTTCAGGATCGTCGCTCTGATACCATTTGTAACACCCCCATACTCCAAGTGCCTTACCAGGACCACTCAGGTATAAGGATACTACCATCTCGGTTACCCGAGGCAATGATAATCATAAGACAATAAAGAAACATACTTTATTAAATAACTTTAAGTGATTACATAACAAACCAACTGTAAGCAAAATACAACTGTTCTCAAACTATAAACCAACCGAATGGGCGCCTTAACAAACACAAGGAGACTAAAGACTACGATATGTGATGACTCCATCCCTGACTAGATCCCACGCGTATCCAAGATATACTGTCAAGCAATTGCTCACCACCCCGAATGGATCACCCGCGAGTTTTTAAAACATTTAAACGGGTCGTACTAATCACACAATCAATATAGACAACAATAATAAGATAAAAGATACGAATCTGTCACACACACACACACACCACCAACTAATTCCCATCATCTCATATCGATCGTCCCCTTGGACTGACCACGCCGATGGGGGACCGCGGCCGTTCCACCTAAGCCCCGCTCATCGTACGAGCGATAACCCTGTCCCATTAATGTGCACATCCCCTTTCGTGGCGGGTTCCACGAAGGGCGAAACTAGGGCGTGAGATCACTCCCGCAAGTGACCCCACTCAGCCGAGAACGCATCTCGAGAGCCATAGAAACCAATCACAATCACAATCACAATCACAATCACAATCACAATCACAATCACAATCACAATCACAATCATCATATTAAACAACTAACTACAGCACATCACCAATATCCCATTATGGGACTAATACTGAGTAGGAAATCCTACCTGGAAAGCACAACACGCAGACGGTATCTGTTTGTATCAAAACGGCTCCTCTACGAATTCTCCTCCTACCATACAACACATAGATGCTACCATTCAATTACTATTCATAAAAACCCCCAATTCCTAAATTAGGGTTTCACTAATCTTAACAAAACATTATATAAATTACATTAAAAGCTTACCCTTGACGCAAGGAATCCAACGACACAAACTACGATGCAAACCGACCGTCTGAACTCCGGGAATTGTCAAGAACGCGATTAGGAAGAAGACAAGTTGCTTTCTCTCTTAAACAGGTTTTAGGTTTTGTAAAAAGTGATTTAGAACAAAGACGAATTGGTTTAAATACCTTAATCGCGTAATTAACAAAACCCGAGAAAACTCCCCCGTAAAACCGGACACTCGATCGAGTACCCAAGGTACTCGATCGAGTACCCCCCTACTCGATCGAGTGTGCTACTCGATCGAGTGCCCAACAGGTCAGAAACTATTTTATTTCGCAACTTGCCCTTACTCGACAGAGTAAGGCCTACTCGATAGAGTACCCCAAGACTATAAATACGGAGTATTACAACCAGTCTGTCTGGAGATTCGCTTAGATCACAAGGAAGATGCCCGGATCGAAGCTCTGCAATCCGCTCGTCCCGTGTAGGAGCCGCTCGGATTAGGACATGGCAATCCGCTCGTCTTGTGCTTAGGACGCATGGATCTTGGCACAGTGTTCCACCTTCTTGCTTCAAAGCCTACGATCCATATGTATACTCTTTATTCTTTCTTTGTTGGTCGTCGTTCTTGCCTCCTCTTCATACCAGTCCATCTAAGATCGTCACCAACCTTCCGACTACGCACGGGAGACGGGAATTCCACCTCATTATCTCCTTTCCTATAAGACATATATAATGAAATAGGAAATCAAAATAGGAAGGAATTGATGGATAAAATGGTCACGAAATGCTATATTAGTATACAAAAATGGGTTCAATTATGGGACTAAATGTGCGCAATTAAGAGTCACATCATAAGTGCAAATTCATACATATTAGAAGTGGAAAATGGTGATACAAGCTCTAACTTGTACGAGTTACCCTTGGTTGATGATGTGAACTATTTTAAGGAATTTAAGGACTTGAATTCTCTTTATAATGTGCTTCTTGAGCTGCTATGGAAGAACTCTAGTTCTGAAATGTTTATGCCTTTTTCTCAACTTGGGAATTGATTATTAATGGCATAATGGTTCAATTCAGAACCTGGAGTCCAGTTATGAAATTTCTTTGTTTTGAGGTGAATGTTTTTCAAATTCCTTGTGAGAACTTGTTAGAATTATTTGGGATATCATGTGCAAGTTATCTACCTGGTCGTGAAGGAGTTTTAGGCATTTTGGAGATGGTTATGATGAGACAATGCACAACAACAGTAGCAGCCCCTTAATCACATTATTGTGCTCTACTAGTTGTGTTAATACTCATTATGGTTTGAGCTTGGGTGAGTATATACTGTTGGTCTTAGCATGTGAAAGTGTTGTTGTGAAGCTTGGAGTGAAGCCTCCTTGGGTTTTTAATATTGAGTATATGAACTCCATTGAAAGTGAAACAGGAATGAGCATAAATCGATGTAATGAGCCATTATACAGCACCCATATTTCAAACCTGAGTGTGCAATTTACAATTCTATTTGGAATTTGAAGGTGATACTCTTATCCAACCTAGCCAAGCAACCATAATCATTGACTCAGGTCGAATAAGCGGTATTTGGATGAGTGAACAATCTGAATTTAGAATTGTGTTAACTCCAAGACCAAGCCACATGATTCAAGTTTATGATCCTGGGGGAATAGGGGATGATGAATGGTTTCACCAACAAACTAAACTGAGTGCATTATATTGTGTACATGAGCCTATTTCTTACTTGAGGCAAAGAATTTTCTGTATGGTGTTTGGTCAGGGGGACAATGAGTATGCATATGGTCTGCCCATTAGGAGGAACTTCATGGGAAAAGAGCATCATATGATGTTAAGGATGGACAACAATGGAGTTGCCCTGAGCCTGGCATTTAATTAAGGTGGAAGAATTGTTCTCTTAAGAAGACAATCTAGACTTACGGATGTGCTTGATCCAAAAGAAAAGCAACTTATTCTAGTCTTTGATCCAGGGGAAAGTATGTCACACCCAACCCTTGAGCTGATAGGAAAAAAAATTTCACCCAAACACCCACCCTATGCATTCAGGATTTGAGGCCAAATCCTTTTCAACTTGGGGAGGTTGCAGCAGGAGCTAGGGGCAAGGGTCTATCGTTCTCTATACCAAAGGAACAGTCCATGATACTGTTGCAAAGAAATGCTAAAACTGAATGTTATTCAGAGGATGAAAATGAGTTCAACATTGCATTCTGAAACATCAATATGACAAGCCTGACTTTGAAGCTTCATATCTAGAGTTCTACTCATGCAAACCCTTTGATTCTTGTGTCATTGGAAAGCTTAAAGTGTTAGCTAGCTGTGAGATTTGGAAGAGTATGAAAAGCTATTTTATCTTGAGAGAAATATATTTTTCAAATAAATCAGATAGATCTGAAACACTCCAGCAGTTTCAGACTGCCAGGTCTGAATTCAAATGGCCATATCTTAGAATTTAAACGGTGAAAATTTTTGTTCTTTATATGGTTAGAATCTTGACGAAGTCCTCTTCCCTATAGTTTTAGAATCAACAAGGTTCAATGCGTAGGTTTTCCACAATCAGGCTTCAAAGACTGTCATGAATGAATGCAATTCAGTTTTCTGAAATGACCTGTTAGTGTTCAAACTTGAATAACTCAACATTTACTGGTTTTTTTGGTTGATTCTTTTTGGAGGTGAAATCTAACTCCATTAGCTTTCATTTGATCTATCATGGATATTTTTATCCAACTTGAGTTTTAAGATATGATTTTTCAAAGTTTCTGATGCTACACAGAAAAACTGCTGAACAATCATTCTTGGCCTTTTCTTACTCAAAAATCTATATCTCAAGTTCCATGCCATATTTTTAGGTGATTATTTTTGGCCATGAAAGCTAACTTCTTTAGCTTTCATTTGGCACCTGTGAGGCATTTTCTTTCATCCTCGGGCAAGAGATATAATTTTTTGAATACAAGGCAGATATGTGAATGCTGCTGTACAGTTCAGTCCTGACTTGAACTCACTCAAAGGCCTATAACGGAAGATCCAGACATGATCTTTGAATAATTCCAATTTAAGGAGGAAGCTAACCCATTTAGCTTTCAATTGGTATAAGGGAGGCACCCTAGTTAATCCTTAACAGCAAGTTATGGCTCCTGCAAGGAAGACCTGTTTTCTGAATGTTACTAAGTTGTCTGTTTTGCATAATGTGTGTAGCAGGGGCATTCCTGTCCAATTACATTGCTTGAATGGCATGTCCAGGGATGCCAAATGATATCTAAATCATTCCAAGTATGTGAGCATCAGAACAAGAAAAGGAGACCCTCACATGTGATCAAAAACAGTTTACTTTTGAGGAGACAAAAAGAAAGTGACAGCTTGTCCTCTTCCTCTCCTTGTCTCCTCTTTTTTCTATTCTCTACTGTAAGGACCAACTTTGGGTCATAAAAGAAGACAATACAATAGCTCTTATTTGTCTTAAAAGTTGACATTCAGATCCTATCAATTTGTCCTCTTGCTTTATTCAAAATCAACCGTTAGATTAAAGTAGTTTTACATTAATGGCTAGATTTCTTCTTACGGTTTTATTTTGCTGCATTTGTAAGCTCTATATAAAGAGTCATTCGCCATTGTAATATTCAGAATATGTTGAATGAAAAAAGTTGAGTTTTCTCTCAAATTTGAAATCTCTTTAACTTGTGCATTGACTGTAGTTGAGAATCAGGCTTGATAACATCCTGTGCTAGGCTGTCGATGTTGATCAATCAGCTGTGGTAAAGACTAAGCAATCTTGTGCTTGACTATGGATTGTTTATCCTTTGTTGTTGGTTTAGATTAAGTTTACATGTGCTTGCTGTGGTAAATTCAGTTTAAATTACCTAAATTATTAGCCTAAGTTCCTGTGCTTGCTTGGGAATTAAGTTGATAATTATATCCTTTAATTTGTTGCAAATTATTCTAGAAAATTGCCTCACAAAAAGAGCCTCAAATTACATTCTTTGCCACAAAAATTCCTACTGTTTTGAAGGTGTTGGTACTCTGATTCTAATCAACCCATTATGTTGGTTTGTTTAATCTTTGAGTCCCTCAAAATATAAGAAACCCCCACCATGACACTGCAGGTATAGGACACTGAACAGGAATTCTGAGATCTTTCAATAATCCTACAATCCAAACCATCTCAGCAGTTGTGTAAGACATACTCCTGTACTTAGCTTCAGTAGAGCTCTTGCTGATTGTTCCCTACTTCTTTGTCTTCCAAGATATAAGAGAATCACCCAGAAATAAACAATAACCACTGAGTGACCTGCAACTAAAAGCACAAGTAGCCCAGTCTGCATCTGTATAAGCTTTCAGTCGTTAAGAACTGCTAGCAGAATAAAATAATCATGCATTGACAGTCCCTTTTAAATATTTAAGGACATGCTGAGCAGCTTGTATATGTGTATCTCTATTTGGATCAAGTACTTGACCGAGATGAACATTGAAGAAAATATCGGTCTTGTGACGAGTCTCCTATATTGCTCTAGTTCTGCTAATAATTCTCCTTTATCAACAGAAAGCTATAACCCTTTCTGCATTAGGAAAGCAATTGGCTTGGCATCTTCTAAGCCAGCATCCTTGAGTATGTCTAACACATACTTTATTTGGTTCAACATTATACCTTTTTCATTCCTGGTTATTTCCAAACTTAGAAAATATCTCTTAGGACCCAGGTCTTTGATAGTGAACTTCTCATGGAGTTTAGCTTTAAGTTGAGTTATATCAGTCGGTCAATGAATCTTGAGTTATTAACACATCATCAACATATACTAAGGCAATACTTAACAGGAATTTAGTTAACTCTAAATTCCATTGTCTAGAGGCCTGTTTAAGGCCATACAAAGACCTTCTTAACCTGCATACTTGACCTTTTTTAGCTTTACAATATCCTGGGGGAGGCTTCATATACACCTCTTCATCCAGGAAACCATGTAAAAAAGCATTATTTATCAAGTTGATGCAGATGCCATTGTTTTTTGGCTACAATAGCAAGTAGTGTCCTAACAGTTGCAAATTTAGCAACAGGTGAAAAGGTATGCTTGTAATCTTTATATTTGATTTGATTGAAACCTTTAGCAACCAATATAGCTTTATATCTTTCTACTGTGCCATCTACTTTGTGCTTAAATTTATAAACCCATTTGCACCCTATAGCAGTCTTATTAACAAGCAAAGTTGTAACACCCCGTAATTTTGAATACCTTTATTATATTTTAAAAGTAATATTTTAATCTATTTTAATTTAATATTAATTTATTTGAAATAAAATTTATTTGATAAAATATAATCTTATTTTATTTTGAAGAAATGTAATTATTTTTGATAGTTTAGAAATGTTTAAAAGTGATTTAAACTATATTTAAACCTTTTCCTTTAATAAAATAGATTTCGGATAAAAGTCGTAAAATTGGGATTTTCCCATTTCTTACGGTCGTTGGGTAAACGAGTTTGGATATTGGGCATATGAGTACTTAATCTTTTAGTAAAATCGTGTTTAAGAACTTTAATTTTCTCAGAAATCGCGTCCGACGAATATTTCTAATTTCCGTCGAAACGAACCAAAACGTAAACAATTGAAACTCACCCAAATACCCTACCCCAAACCATGCACCCTCCATCCCCCATGGTTCTCCTCTTCATCTTTCATTTCCTCAATTCTCATTCTCTCTCTTCCCTTCATCAAACACCAAATTCATCTCAAAAATCCTCCTTACAATCCCTAAATCCACCATAAATCCTTCATTTCTCCACCAAATCTCATAAAAATTATATATTTGGAATACTCTCTTCAATCCTCATCTACTAGTAAGCTTTATTTTCATTTCCCCCAATTTTGTTTTAAGGCTCATCTTTTAGGGTTTCGAATTTAAAGCTTAATAATTGTGTTTTTATTGTTCTTATAGGTGAAGAATTTGAAGATGAGTTAGGTGACTCATATGTTGTTGAAGATGAAGAGTAATTTTGGGTTTTAGAAGCTTTCTCAAGTTATTACTTATCTCTTTGCTAGCTTAAGGTAACTATTCCGAGTTACTCGACGAATGAATGTCACATTAGTAGTTGTATTTGTTGTTTGTTGTTGTTTGAGATGATCTTATTCATAAATGAATGAATGGAGTAAGATGAGTATGCTTATGTTTAATTTATGTTACCCATTTGTATATTATTGTTTGGAACAAATTTGGATGAGGAATTATGTGTTGTGACAAGTCCGTGTTTTGGCTGGAACGCGTCAGTACTGGACCGAGACGGTTTCCAATGTTTCCAAAAATATGACAGATTGAACGGCATCGAAAAATTAGGTGGTTTAGCCACTTGAATCACTCAATTCGGAGTCCGTATGAGTAAATGGCGTCGTTTTATTGATTAAAAATTATAGAAAAGTTTACCCTTGTGTGAGACGGTTATTTATGCTATTTTATTATGCGAGAATTTTGTGGAATTAGTTATTTTGTAAGTTGGAATATATTTCCTTATGTTAATGGTTTTTCACATGATAGAAATTGGAAATGGTATGAGAATGATATTGTGATGAATTTTGTGATTTGGGCCAAAGTAGGCCAAGACTCTGAGCTGGGCCAGATTGACTGAACGAGTTTGGTCAAACTAGGTTTAAACATGTCAGCCTCGATTTAACCGATGACCCGTCGCGGGACTCGGGTCGAGGGTTTGTCTTTGAGGTGAGATTGGTTGTTATTGGATGTTTTATGTTATGCCTTGATATTTGTAATTATCATTTCACATGTTGGTTGTTGGATGCTTTGGATGCCTTATGCTTGAGTCTTGTTGCCTCTCTGCCATTTTAGCTTGTTCTCATGGATTATGGTACTGTTGGTTAGCTGGAATTTGGATTATTATTGATATTGGAGATATTGTTGGATTGTCAGCTGAATATGCTCTTGCGTAGTCTTTCATATGCTAGGGTGTGTATGATCATTTGTGTGTGTTCAAGTTTGGACTCTTTGCCCCTCTTATGGTTAATTGGGTGTCCTACTTGTCTTGTGTGGTGTGGGCGAAAGTATTCAAGCTGGGACTAGGTCCTAGGTGAGTATTTCGGCCTTCGTCATAGATAGGCCCTTATAGTCTTTGACGAGTGTATGTTCACAGCTTAATAGCCTTTGTGTCTTAGCTTGGTGGGCTTATATCCAAGTTAGGGCATGACCTCCTGACGTACTCTTAGAAGTATGTGGTCAGCTTAAGTACTAGCCAACCCTTTGGTGGACTCCTTAGGGGTACTCATGTGTGTGATCATGGGTCTTGGATGCGGTACTTTCCGCATGTCGCTAGGTCTGCGCAGGTTTAGGACTAGGGTGTTTACCTTACCTCATGGTATAGACTCGAGTTACAGAGTGACTATTGACTGTCCTAAGAACTTATGCCTATCTCTAGATATATTGTCCTTTCTTGTTTGATGATTCTATGAATCATAGAAGGTGAGATGCAAGCCGGCTATGGTTGATAGAGTTTGGATTCCTGGATGTTATGTGATTCACATGATAGTGTAGTATGAGCCGGTCTAGTATTCACATGATAGGACTATGTGTTGTTATTTTGTTATTCACATGGTAAGCACGATTGTCTAGCATCTATATGCTAAGGCTATGTGTCATTCATATTCATATTCTTATGTTTACATGTTATATTAATTATGACATTTCGTGGCTGGGAGGACTCGGAGTTACTCCCTACTGACCGTGGCTTTCGTATTTGTATAAAATGCGATTGACAGGTAGGTGATGCATATATGGGGTACATGGACGAGCTAGCGAGCAAAGTAACCTTGGGACCTAGATTGGCTTTATATTATTGTGACCCTTAAATACTTTTATGTCATATACTTTTTAGGGACATATGTCTCCCTTTTTCATAATTGGGTTGTATAACTTTGTTTCGCGACTTTAGCGATGTTTTATGTATGAGATTTATTTTGGACCTTGCATGTTTGACACCTTCCCATTTGGATATTTTTATAACAGGTTCAGGTTTTAAAAATTACAGGGTTTTACCCAAATGAACCTATTACAAACATATCCATGCAGTTTTTATCTAGAATTATGTGTTTACTTTTCCGCAATGAATGAGGGTGTCACGGTTGGTATCAGAGCATATTTGCTCCCGACACACGTTTGTGCACCCCAATATAAATAACTTGACCTTAAAATAATAAACTTGAGAGATGGGTAGGATGGGTAGACGTAGGACCCTATGTTGTAGCCTCTTTGTGATTGCTATTTGTTAGGTGCTAACCAATGTTCTCTTTTGCAAGATGGCCTCTTCAAGAAACGTAGATAATGCAATCTTACAAGCTAGGTTTGTTAATTGTTAGTTATTAATTTTCATGCCGTTGAAGCTATGACCGTGATCTTACTCGTTGGTGACCAAGATTGAGTGGCCGTTGCCGAATGTTGAAGATTGGTTATGCCAAATGAAGAATGCTTCCACTTTCTCGATATTTCTTTCGTATTCAGTGTACCTTACCTTAATCTTTCAATCTCGTTGTTTATTCGTCTTTCTAATTCCTCTTCTCTCGCCTTGGTAACTACTCTTCTATTCTTTCTCCCGATTCATCCTTGGTTCGTTTTCTTCTTATAATAAGAGTCCGTGTGGACACCTTCCTTTTATTCCGCGGGATAGTCCCCTTGTTCAAGAGAACCCGGTTTTGAGAGAATGTTTTTAACTGAGCCTCGTACCTTGGGGGTCAGTGAATGTATCATTGGAGGGCGTGAACGAGTTGAGAAATTGATTGTTTAAGGTTTGAGTTGTATATGAGAAGATAACTTGGGATCCTTTGGTTAGTCTTGTTAGTTGTGCTTGATGTGAGAGCCTAGTGAGTTGAGAAACACCTTGAGATTTATGTCTATTGAGAGCTTGTTTGTTATAGGTGATTGAGCATGGGTACTACCTTAGCACATAAGTTGGAATGAACCTAAGATACTTCATTTGAGAGTCTCGATGTTTCTTGTGGAGAATTAAAGGAATGATAGTTAGCCCAATCTTTGTAGGCCTTGAAAGGAATACAATAGGAGATTGACGTTGCTTAATGGATTGGTATGGTACTTTGGAATTAGTTAGTTTGTTAAACCTTTTGAGTTGACCAAATCTAGTATAGAGTAGCCCTTGTTGACCTTTTTAAATTTGAGAACACGTGGTTGACCTTACTAATCATATCTGAATTTGGGAATTTTGGTGGAAAGTTGTTCGATGTAGTTCGTGAGTTCAAAAATGTGATTCTAATTTATGGTATCGGAGACTAGAAGTACGAAGTGGTGAGATGATAGTGTAAACAAGCCATGGTACTTGGGGATGACATAGCAAGTGAAGTTCGATGACGAGAATTGTAAAGGAGATACTTTGGGACTGGGATGGTAACAAATGAATTTGTGTGGTGAATTGATTTTGGCTCTTGGAACCAATTGAGTTGAGGAATACCTACCATTGTGGAGTCCTTGTTAGTCCTATGATTTGGTAGACTTTTGAGGCTTTGTTGAGCACCTTAGTGATGTAACCTTATCATAGCGATCATAAGCTTTGAGGAGTGTTTGGTTAAGCGGTAACCCTTTCATTATGCCGCTTCTATTCTCCTCTCCTTCTCTTTAGCGTTCGTTGAACCCAGTTTTTATGCCGAAGTTTACGTATCTTCTTCTTGCCCGAGATATCTTCTTAACTCGAGTACCTCTTATTTTCATCAACCGTTATCTTTACGGTCCGACTCTTAGTTTCCTAACTTGTCATGCTCATGCACCCTTCGAAAATATTTTACCGTTTCTCTATCCCGTTATCACTCCTTATCTCCTTAGTATAGTTGGTACCTTGTTGACCATGTTTACAGAGTTAGTGGGATGTGATTTGAGGATTTTTGTATTTTGATTTTTGTCGGGAATTGGTGTAGGAGTTTGTGTCTGTATTTGACCATGTGATATGAGAGTTAGATTTTTGATGGAATTCTTATGATGGCAATGTTGTAGTCTCCTTGCGATTTGAGGTTCGCGTGATTAGGTGGTATAAGACTCACTTTGGTTTCGATTTGATGATGAGACTAATGGGATTAGTTTACCTTGGTGGAGTATTTCTATGGTTATTTTGGATTTGTTTTGGGCATTGTTCGTTCGGGGATTGTTCGTTTGTCATTTGAGCCTTACTTTACGGTATTGGGGATTGATAGCTAAGTTTGTGGAATGTTATTGTAAGTTTGGACCTTATATTTAATCCTTTGAGGAATCTTTCTATTGGAATTGGAATATTGTTGGGAAGTAGGATAGTGAATCTTGAGTAAATCGATCAGATGATTTGTGTGATGAACCCATTTATCTTATAGTTAGTGCTAATTATGGATTGGATAGTGCAACTTGTTGCTTGTGGGTTGGTTTCAAGCATGAATGCGTTTGGGAATATTGAATCTTGGTAAGGGTATAATATTGTTACTAGTTTCGACTTTGAATTTTGATTTTGTTTGGTGGAGGATATTGGTGGAAACATTTTGATTGAGAAATAGTTAAGTTATAATTATAGAGGATAGGATTGTCTCAAGGATTAGCTTATAAGTAGACTTGTCGATGAGTGGTTCAGATGGCTCTTTGGATTAGTTTGGCCTCTGGTTGTTGCCCTGTTGATGTTCGGAGGACCTAGTAGGATGACTCTGTGGTTGGAAAATTGAGTGAGTAACCTTTCTTGATGTACCGATCTTCCTAATTTCGATCTCCGACAATTGTCATTCTTGCTATTCTGGCTTGTTCCGTTGAGTTCGCGTTTTTGGAACTCATTTGACCTTTTGAGTAAAGCTTCTTGTTCGTTGACATCTTTATTGACTTCATCCTAAAATTCCACCTTTAGGAGTTCAATTCCTTCTTGTCTGTTGGGTGTGAGTTCCCTATCGCGACTTGCACTTCTCGTTCCCGAGTTGTTTTCCATCTTGCATAGATTCTATCTCGTTTGAGTAAACTTTTGGTTCATTATTTTAAATTTGGAGTTAAATCTACAAATTGACCTCTTTCTATAACATATGAAGATGATTTCTCACTCTGTTTCAACCTTGGTGTTCGATTTGATACCTAAGCTATTTCTCGTCTTGTGTAATTTCGGACCAATGTGTGTTAACTTTTCGATTCATTGTTAAAATTTGTATTATATTTGGAAAACTTGACTTCTGGTAAGGTTTGAAAAATGATTTAACATTTTTCTATAACAATTTCATTTGACTTTTCGCTTTCATTTTGTTTTGCCGTTGATTCGTTGTCAGGATTCGTTATTGGAGACGTCTGATAGCTAGTTCTGCACTTATCGACGAATGATTTCGTATTTTGATTTGTCCTTGATTCGGAATGATAACGCGCTTGTATGCGTCAAGAGTTCTCTCATTCTCTTGATATGGACATCGTGCTTTTGAAAGTTTTCTTAACCCCTTTTTGAAGGATCATCTTTTGAAATTCCAATTTGTTTTGAATGTTTTGATTTTCGCCCTTGGAAAGTTGGGTTCGTCCTTATTATATTTTCGTTTTCTACTTGCAAGTTTCGAGGACGAAACTTCTTAAAAGGAGGGATGATTGTAACACCCCGTAATTTTGAAGACCTTTATTATATTTTAAAAGTAATATTTTAATCTATTTTAATTTAATATTAATTTATTTGAAATAAAATTTATTTGATAAAATATAATCTTATTTTATTTTGAAGAAATGTAATTATTTTTGATAGTTTAGAAATGATTAAAAGTGATTTAAACTATATTTAAACCTTTTCCTTTAATAAAATAGAATTCGGATAAAAGTCGTAAAATTGGGATTTTCCCATTTCTTACGGTCGTTGGGTAAACGAGTTTGGATATTGGGCATATGAGTACTTAATCTTTTAGTAAAATCGTGTTTAAGAACTTTAATTTTCTCGGAAATCGCGTTCGACGAATATTTCTAATTTCCGTCGAAACGAACCAAAACGTAAACAATTGAAACTCACCCAAATACCCTACCCCAAACCATGCACCCTCTATCCTCCATGGGTCTCCTCTTCATCTTTCATTTCCTCAATTCTCATTCTCTCGCTTCCCTTCATCAAACACCAAATTCATCTCAAAAATTCTCCTTACAATCCCTAAATCCACCATAAATCCTTCATTTCTCCACCAAATCTCATAAAAATTATATATTTGGAATACTCTCTTCAATCCTTATCTACTAGTAAGCTTTATTTTCATTTCCCCCAATTTTGTTTTAAGGCTCATCTTTTAGGGTTTCGAATTTAAAGCTTGATAATTGTGTTTTTATTGTTCTTATAGGTGAAGAATTTGAAGATGAGTTAGGTGACTCATATGTTGTTGAAGATGAAGAGTAATTTTGGGTTTTAGAAGCTTTCTCAAGTTATTACTTATCTCTTTGCTAGCTTAAGGTAACTATTCCGAGTTACTCGACGAATGAATGTCACATTAGTAGTTGTATTTGTTGTTTGTTGTTGTTTGTTGTTGTTTGTTTTTGTTTGAGACGATCTTGTTGATAAATGAATGAATGGAGTAAGATGAGTATGCTTATGTTTAATTTATGTTACCCATTTGTATATTATTGTTTGGAACAAATTTGGATGAGGATTTATGTGTTGTGACAAGTCCATGTTTTGGCTGGAACGCGTCAGTAATGGACCGAAACAGTTTCCAATGTTTCCAAAAATATGACAGATTGAACGACATCGAAAAATTAGTTGGTTTAGCCACTTGAATCACTCAATTCGGAGTCCGTATGAGTAAATGGCGTCGTTTTATCGATTAAAAATTTATAGAAAAGTTTACCCTTGTGTTAGACGGTTATTTATGCTATATTATTATACGAGAATTTTGTGGAATTAGTTATTTTGTAAGTTGGAATATATTTCCTTATGTTAATGGTTTTTCACATGATAGAAATTGGAAATGGTATGAGAATGATATTGTGATGAATTTTGTGATTTGGGCCAAAGTAGGCCAAGACTCGAGTGGGCGGATTGACCGAACGAGTTTGGTCAAACTAGGTTTAAACCGGTCAGCCTCGATTTGACCGATGACCCGTCGCGGGACTCGGGTCGAGGGTTTGTCTTTGAGGTGAGATTGGTTGTTATTGGATGTTTTATGTTATGCCTTGATATTTGTAATTATCATTTCACATGTTGGTTGTTGGATGCTTTGGATGCCTTATGCTTGAGTCTTGTTGCCTCTCTCCCATTTTAGCTTGTTCTCATGGATTATGGTACTTGTTGGTTGCATTTGGAATTTGGATTATTATTGATATTGGAGATATTGTTGGATTGTCATCTGAATATGCTCTTGCGTAGTCTTTCATATGCTAGGGTGTGTATGATCATTTGTGTGTGTGCAAGTTTGGACTCTTTGCCCCTCTTATGGTTAATTTGGTGTCCTACTTGTCTTGTGTGGTGTGGGCTAAAGTATTCAAGCTGGGACTAGGTCCTAGGTGAGTATTTCGGCCTTCGTCATAGATAGGCCCTTATAGTCTTTGACGAGTGTATGTTCACAGCTTAATAGCCTTTGTGTCTTAGCTTGGTGGGCTTATATCCAAGTTAGGGCATGACCTCCTGACGTACTCTTAGAAGTATGTGGTCAGCTTAAGTACTAGCCAACCCTTTGGTGGACTCCTTAGGGGTACTCATGTGTGTGATCATGGGTCTTGGATGCGGTACTTTCCGCATGTCGCTAGGTCTGCACAGGTTTAGGACTAGGGTGTTTACCTTACCTCGTGGTATAGACTCGAGTTACAGAGTGACTATTGACTGTCTTAAGAACTTATGCCTATCTCTAGATATATTGTCCTTTCTTGTTTGATGATTCTATGAATCATAGAAGGTGAGATGCAAGCCGGCTATGGTTGATAGAGTTTGGATTCCTGGATGTTATGTGATTCACATGATAGTGTAGTATGAGCCGGTCTAGTATTCACATGCTAGGACTATGTGTTGTTATTTTGTTATTCACATGATAAGCACGATTGTCTAGCATCTATATGCTAAGGCTATGTGTCATTCATATTCATATTCTTATGTTTACATGTTATATTAATTATGACATTTCGTGGCTGGGAGGACTCGGAGTTACTCCCCACTGACTGTGGCTTTCGTATTTGTATATGTAACACCCCGTAATTTCGGACCGTTATTATATTACGGAAGTAATTTATTAATCAAGTTGAATTTAATATTAATGTATTTGAAGTAATAATAATTCAATGAAATATAATTCTATTACATTTTGAAGTAAAGTATTTATTTTGATAGTTTCGAAATGTTTAAAAATAGTTTAAACCTTGTAAAAACCTTTTATTTCGAAATAAGGGCATATCGGGGAAAATGGCAATTCTTGTGAAAATTGGGCAAACGATTTTGGAAATGGGTCATATGAGTACTCAATCTTCTTGTAATCTCGTGTTTAAGAACTTTGGCATTGTCGGAATTTGCATTTGACGAACGGTTCTAATTATCGTCGAAACGGGCCAAAACCGACTAATAAAATTCCGCCAAAAATCCCGTCTCTTCCCCTTTTGAACGACACACCCCTTCCTCCTCCTTCCCTTTGCATTTTTCTTTTCCAACTTCATTATACTTGAACATTCTAACATGTTCTAAACATAAAACACCATTTTCATACCTTTCTAAGCTAATTTTCATCATAATTCACTCATTTCTACTCCAAATTTCATAAGGATTACATATTTGGAATCCTCTCTTCATTTCCAACGTCCTAGTATGTTCTAAATTCATTTGCCCTAAATTTATTTTGTCCACCATTTTTTTAGGGTTTTGATTATTAGTACTTATAATTGTGTTTTTATTGTTTATTTAGGTGAAGATTTAGAAGACGAGTTTGGAGACTCGTATATAGTTGAAGATAGTGGCTAGTTGCATATTAGGGTTTGGTGTTCAAGGTGCCAGTTGCTCATTTTTTTTGGCTAAAGGTAACATATTTCGAGTTACTCGACGATTAAATGTCACATTCTTTGTTTTTTTTGTATGATTTTGTGAATGTTATTTGAGTGGTTTATTTCACATGAAAATATGTGTTAAATTCATGTCTTTTGTATGTTTAAGTTCACATATTAGTATGGAAATGAAATGGGAATGATTAATTGATGCTTAAAACGGTGTTAAAATGAACAAAAACGGAGAAACGGAGAAAAGGGGGTGGCGGCCCAGCAGGCCCGACAGGCCCACAACAGCCTTGGGGTTGGCCCGGGTCGGCCCGTTGCTTGTTTGCGCGATTTTTCATGCGTTGTTCGTCGTTTCGGGTTTATTAATGTTATATTTAGTATAAGTAACATATGGGTAATCTTAAGAAATGAATAATGTTAGTAGTAAATATAAAGTTGATGGTAAAATTATGCTTATATTGGTAGTTTGCACATGTTAGGATAGGTTATGAGATGAAATTGTAATGAATATGCTTGAAATGAATTTTATAGCGATAATTGCAATGTTTGGATGATTATCAAAAATCGAGCCCTTAGTCCCTTTGACTGAATCGATGTCAGTCAATTGTGTGATTGGTCAGCCGCGATTGAACCCGTACCTGTCGCAGGGCTGGGGTTGCGGGTAAAAATTCGGTTGGATGAAATTATTGTGAAAAATGGATATTTGGCTTTATTCTTGTTTTAGGCCATTAATTATGTTTTTATTTCACATATGTGGTTGGTTGTTTTGAATGGGTTCTTATATTGTAGAAACGGCCTTAGATTCCTCGAAACCTTTAACATTGTTAATATTGCTTGAAATGGAATTGGTATTGAATACTTCTTGCAGGTTGTTGTGTTTGTCACAGATAGGCCTTTATAGTCTTTGACGAGTGTATGTTCACTGCTCATTAGCCTTTGTGTTCCTGACTTGGTGGGTTTATATCCAAGTTGGGGCATGACCTCGTTACTTATTTGAGAGTAAGTGGTCAGCTTAAGTACTAGCCAACCCTTTGGTGGACTCCTTAGGGTACTCACTTTGTTTTTAAAAAAAATTGTGGGTCTTGGGTGCGGTGGTGTGTATCCGCATGTCTAGGTCTGCGCATATTTAGGACTAGGGCTGTGTTGTGTCTTGGCCATGTTTTGATAGAACCTCTGAGCCAAGATACCGGTTCGATTACCTTCCCTACCTCGTGGTATAGACTCGAGTTACAGAGTGACTATTGACCGTGCTAAGAACTTATGCCTGTCTTTGATATATTGCCCTTTCTTGTATGGTGATTTTATGAATTGTAATAGGTGAGATGCAAGCCGGTTACAATTGATAAAGTTTGGATTACTGCTTGTTATATGTTTCACATGTTAGTCTAATTTGGTCAGTTTAGTGTTCATATGTTAGAATACTCGATAATTAGTTTATTTATGATGTTGTTTACATGTTACATTACATGTTACATTAAATATGACATTTCGTGGCTGGGAGGACTCGAAGTTACTCCCCACTGAATTGTGACTTTCGTGTTTGTATAAAATGCGATTGACAGGTTGATGATGATTAGATGGGGTACATGGACGAGCTAGTGAGCAAAAGAACCTTGGACCTAGTTTGGTTATATTTTGTAGTAAACCTTTAAACATATGGTTGTGTTTATATTTTGGAGGGACATATGTCTCCCTCTTTTACTTTGGTTTGTATCACTATATTCTCGCGACTTTAGCTATGTTATGTAAATTAGTTTGATAGTATTTGCAGGTTTTGTCACTCTTCATTTGGAAATGTTTGTGAATGGTTTAGAAAAGTTTTTAAAATTAGAGGTTTTATCTAGTTGAACCAATTACAAGCATATCCTGTCAGTTTTTCTGTAGAATTTACGTGTTTATTTAACGCTAAAAATGAGGGTGTCACAGTATAAAATGCGATTGACAGGTAGGTGATGCATATATGGGGTACATGGACGAGCTAGCGAGCAAAGTAACCTTGGGACCTAGATTGGCTTTATATTATTGTGACCCTTAAATACTTTTATGTCATATACTTTTTAGAGACATATGTCTCCCTTTTTCATAATTGGGTTGTATAACTTTGTTTCGCGACTTTAGCGATGTTTTATGTATGAGATTTATTTTGGACCATGTATGTTTGACACCTTCCCATTTGGATATTTTTATAACAGGTTCAGGTTTTAAAATTACAGGTTTTTACCCAAATGAACCTATTACAAACATATCCATGCAGTTTTTATCTAGAATTATGTGTTTACTTTTCCGCAATGAATGAGGGTGTCACAAAAGTAGTTAAATCCCATGTATGATTAGACTCAAGGGCTTGTATTTCTTGTGACATAGTTGTAATCCACTTGTCATCAGTTTTAGCTTGGTTATATGAGCTTGGCTCATGTGTATCAACAACATTACACAAAGACGTAACATATTTTTTGTCAAAAGTAATTAAGTCATTTAATACTTGCACATGTAGGGCAATTGGCTTTGACTTCGATTTGGCTAATTGGAACCCTTGCAATAAAACACTAGGTTTATTCAGTCTATCATATTTTTTAACTGGGATATCAATTAATGAATGCCTGTTTTACTGATCCATAAATGATCAGTCAATAAATGAGTAACCACCGGACCTGTACTAAGGTCAACTGAAGATATATTTACCTGATCAGTACTAAGATCAGTTTTAATGACAGAAGAACTGATCTGTCCAGTTTCACTAGTCTAAACAAAAGTTTTATGCTGAGTACTTGGTAAAAACCAATCATCAACTTCATGTACAGCAGTAACAACAGGCATTTGGTTAACAACTACATCATTAAAACTGAACTGTTTATAAGGAAAAACATGCTCTTGAAAAATAACATCTCTGCAAGTATAGACTACATGATCTTGCAAATTATAAAGCTTATAACCTTTCCGTTGGAGAGGATAACCAAAAAACACAGATTTTCTGGCTCTCTAGCTAAACTTATCTTTTACTGTTGGAGGCATTGTTCCATAACAAATACAACCAAAAACCCTTAACTCATCATAAGATGGCTTTTCCTTAAACAATAACTCATAAGGAGTCTGCCAATTCAGTATAGAACTAGGCATCTTATTAATCAAATATGTAGCAATTACCAAATAGTCTCCCCAAAATTTAATGGGACGATTAGAATGGAATCTTAAAGCTTTGGCAGTATCTAACAAATGCCTATGCTTTCTTTCAACTCTGCCATTCTGTTGTGGCCTACCAACCAAACTCCTTTGATTAACAATGCCTTCACTATAAAAGAAATCCTTGTACTGATCTTGGAAAAACCCAGTCCCATTATCTGATCTAATAACCTTAACCTTAAAATTAAACTGTGTGGACACATATTTAATGAAACATTTAACGAAACCAGGAATATGTGTCTTATTATGCACCAAAAATACCCAGGTGTTCCTAGAATGATCATCCAACACTGTTAAAAAAGATTTTGCACCAGTCATGGAAGGCACTCTGCATAGTCCCCAAACATCCATATGCACAAGGTCAAATAAACTGTTGGCATAAGATTTACTTCTAGGAAAAGGTAAAACATGATGCTTGGCAAGAGCACAGGACTCACAAAAAAAAAAAAAAAAAATTCTATTCCATTCAAAACAGGTAGCTATACATGTTTGATTTTATCAAAGGAACTATTCCCTAATCTGAAATGCAATAACTGTACATTATTATTACTAGAATGCTTGATTTTGCCAATAGGCCTAGCATTCTGCTGAACAAAAGAATTACAAATGTAGTTTTTATTACTAATTTCAACTGATCATTATTCATGCTGAGCTTGTATAGATCACCACATCTCTTAGCTTTAATCACCACCTCTTTACTTAAAGGGTCCTGAAAACAACATTTATTTTGCAGAAAAACAACAATTAAACCAGTGGCAGATAATAAATTCGCCACTGATAATAAATTTTACTTGAAATCAGGAATCAATAGCACGTTATATAGTGTGATCCAATCATTCAATTTTAGCAGTGCCTGATTTATAGACAATCTTAATAGTGCCATCAGGTAAAGACACATGAACATGTTTATACAACACCTTAACATCACTTACCAAAATAAAATTGGATGTCATATGATCTGAAGCTCCTGTACCAACTATCCAGTCAAAATTATACGAAAAATAATCAAGAAAATGAGATAGATTAGCCATACCAGCAAAGTTAACAGAAGACTGTAGAGGAGTAACATCAGCAGATCTATCTGACATAGCCTTGAGCACTTTGGACATGACTGAATCCACAATGTTCTGAACTAAATCTGGATGCATTTAATCTGAAGCGAACCTTACAGCAGGAACCATGTCAGTCTGATCTTCAATGAGAGTAACAATCAATAAAAGTGGCAAATGCATTGTTAGCAGCAGTAGACTGAGGATACAACTTCCCTTTGCCCTTATTCTTCCTTGCATTGAAAGCCTTGAACGTTTAACACCTTTCTTTAATATGACCTTTAACATTGCAAAAGGCGCAAGTCTTCAACCTGTAACAATTTGAGATATCATGACCACCCTTGTTGCAGTGAGTGCAGTATTCACCATCTTTGGATTTCTTCGCAGCAAGACCATCAGCAACATGATTATCAGGCATCCTCCTTTTGGAAGCATATGCAGCACTCTCAACAAGATGTTTAGAGGCATGATCATTGATGATTTTCTGTTCTCTATCTTCTGTAACATATCCAAAGCACGATTGATTAGAGGTAAAGGCTCCATGGATAGAAGAGTAGTCTGCACTTGCTCATATCCTGAATTGAGTCCCATCGGCAACTGAATTATCTTGGCTTATGTTTCTCGATCAAGAAACCTCTTGTAACACCCCGATTTATGAAGGAGCCTTTAGCAAGACATTCCCTAATAAACCGAACTGTTACCATCTCGGTTTCCCGATGTAGTGAATAACAAATTAAACTCCAAGGCGAATTATATAATTTCTTTAACTTAATTTTTACAAAACCTCTTTTACATCAAATTGCAAAGAACTAACATAAATAAAAGTGAAAGTCTTCTAAATGATGATCTAGCTACTAAGTCTTCTGATCCAGTGTCTCACGCCCATCAAGCTCCCGTCCTATCTCTTAAACCTGTCAAGTCTGCTCGCCAATATTTGGGTCATCACAGGTGTTCACGAATACACAGGGTCAACCACGAGGTTGAGTAGGGAATACAATGAAACAACAAAATATGATATGCATGCTCCTCCGTCACCTTCACCTCCATCTCAACTCATATCTCATAACCCGTACAACCCAGCCATACCGATCCCCGGTAGACTATATATCGACCGTAGCCGATCTGCACCATTTCCTTGTTGAGGACACCAGGGCAAGTCTGAGAACCCCACTGGGCCTTATCACAACATCATCATCACCACACCACATCACCACAACATCCTCCATCTCCAATACATATGAATGCTCAAGAAATTAATGCAACACAATATGTATATCATTGAACTGGTAAATCATAGAATCATGTCGGTTACCGGATGTTGTGATAATATACTCAATACGATCAATTCAGTCAAGCACATTCCAGGATATGAATCATAACATGAATCAACAACCACGAATCAGTCGACGTTCACCGTTTGGTCATATGAAACACAAACAAGTCAACACAATTCAACAACAACGATAAGAAGTCAAGTGTATTTCCCTACCTTTTCGCAATCCAAGCACACAAGCAATCAATTATGATCCTTCACATATCCATCACCTACATAACATAATTATGTATAATTACCACCTACTCAATTAAATAATCATGCACATAACCTAGACTCATCATAACTTAATAGGAATATCAACTTAAAGAACAAACACGATTTTTCCTGATTTTCCAGCACATGACAGACTCGGAATAAAATACATAACTAATTCCAGAAAAATCAAATTGATACAAGGCCAATTGGATTGGAACCCCATGAGTCTTAGCTACAAATTATATCTAACGTGTTTTTCTCAAATTCCAAACTTATCAAGAGTTTTCAGACTGATTTCCAAAAACTGACAGAAACCGTCGCATAAAAAGTATTGATTCATAAAACGAGTTTAAAACATTATTTTTGCAGTAATTCCAAATCCTATTATTATATAGACTATACAAAGATGATGTATGAAGAAGCCTCCTAACTGAATCGATATAAAAATTAGGGTTTCAAATCATTTTCCACAACCAAATAAGATTCGCGGACTTTTCAGCGACATGTTCATAAATAAATCACCTAGGACAAACCATAAAGAATTTGACTACG
Source organism: Silene latifolia (assembly GCF_048544455.1). NCBI lineage: Eukaryota > Viridiplantae > Streptophyta > Magnoliopsida > Caryophyllales > Caryophyllaceae > Silene > Silene latifolia. The sequence continues at coordinate 39,020,971 of NC_133532.1, forward strand.
AGATTTTATATGCATAAACTAGACATCAAATAAATAGGACTCTCTTTTCAAACTTTTTGAAGACGAACATTTTAAAACAGTATAAACAATGGAATGAAATCGACTTACAAACAGAGAAATCGAATTAGGTTGGAATCGATGTGAAATCTTCAATCAAATGAAAGGCTCGACAATTCTTCTTCCTCTCCCTTTCTTTAGGTTTAGAAATGGTTTTATGAATGATAAAATGAAAAGAAGGGAGAGGGAGAGCGGCTCTTAGATTAGGTTTAGGGTAAATGGTGGTTACATGTCCCGGGTAGGGCAAAATGGGTTAAACGGGTATGGTCGTTGGGTAAATGTAGATGGGTAATTCTTGACCCAAAAGACAAAATGTGATGTAGCCCGACTCAACATATACGATATAAACCCGACTTAATAACATTCACGATATTACGATGCAACCAATATAAAATGTATAATACTAATATATAATAATATCCGTTTAATCGATTATATAAAATACGGGGTATTACAGTCTACCCTCCTTAAAAGAAACTTCGTCCCGAAGTTTACCCTATCTACCAACCAAGGCAAACGAATTATGAAACGCATATACAAAAGTATGTAAGGCACCCACCAAATTGAATATTAAACGCAGTATTACATTCCACCCTCCTTAAATAAACTTCGTCCCCGAAGTTTAACCATAACAGAAACACATCATGTAACACTCCAACATAACCCACACAACGCATAACCAATATAGCCAAACTGAGAAATCACACATGAAAGTATACAGATTTTACAATCCTACCCTCCTTAAACATGGTTACGTCCCCGTAACCTTCATTATTATAACAAAAGTTCTCAAACTACTGCTAACAACTGAAAGAGGATAAAAGATTCACAACTCACGCTCAAGTTACTAATCCCTACTAAAGACAATCAATATACAAGCTCTCTCAAGATGCCTAGGTGCTCACATATGGTTCATGTCAAATAACATCGTTTCATCAAGGTTACTAAGCAAGATCACTAACGTAACATACCACGATAATCCTATCCAGCGTATTCTCGTGGCAAAGATATTTTCCAAGAAATATTGGTAACATTTATTCATGTGAATAATCAAATTATGAATGGAACAATGCTTTACAAGGTTACCAGTAAAAATCATTAGTAATTATTCATTTCACTAATCATTGTAATCTCATACCTTAGGAATATAGGGAAACAATCAACATAAGAAACGATTTAGGGTCAAAACTTAATAAATCGATTTATGAAAATTTGTAACCTAATAGGTCCAGCCTGACTTTCCTTTACATAACTGTACAGATTTAGGTCAAGACACGTAATCACCAATAAAATGAAGACAACCGGTTTATAAAGATACTTATCATCCTAGAAATATTTTTAATCCTCATAACAAAGGGTTGGGATTTATTCACGAATGAATAACGCACATTGATTGGCAAATTTTACAAACTTATTGGTCGAGTCAATCAAGTGAGTAAACAGCGATATTGGAAAGTTAACATACAAGACTATCATACATAAAATTTCATTCTTGGTGTTAAATATATTTAAACTGCACCCAACACAATGACATAAAAGATTAAATGTATTTAACTACACCAATTTTACAAATATTCATTACATATTATGCTAATATCAACATACCATGTTAACACATAACTCACTTAAATCACCACATTACATTTCCCGTTTTGACATTCGTAACTAACCACAACCCACCAATTCACTACATGAACGAACAACATGACCAAATTAACCCACTAATTTGTGACTCCGTTCTAGCTTCATTCCTCCAGACTAGCAAATATCATGAAACCATACAACCAGACACTAGCTGGAAATCTCATTCCGAATTTATACTCACACGACAAAATTTAACTTCATTTTCAAAACTTTTACTTTCATATTGGACGGTGAATAACTTTCTTAACATAAATCTTATAACAGAGCCGTCCATAGAATCCATTTACAGCTTACTACGAAACTCAAAATCAGATAAACTTAATTCAATTCCTTCAAACAATACAAGCTTAGATGTCGACTCATATTTCATAATTTACAGGTTCATCTTATTCATTTCAGTCCTATCTTTACTAATGAACGACTATTACCTCAACATCAGGGTTCTAGTCACACTTCTTTACTCAGTTATATACACGGCTAACACGACTACAACATTTAATCGGAGACCTTTTAGATAGTACACATTCCCTGGTGACGTCTCATCAAAGCATACAATTCGTACCATAAAGTAAAGCAAGTAACTACAAATTAACTGTGTTCAATCAAATTTTTACCTCTTTATTATAGATCTATTTATCACAGGTTGCATGGTCACACAAAGTATAAGTACCAACTCAATCGCATGTTAAATTTTAAAACGATTTATCACGTCATAAGAACTAGACAAGAGTCTAACCATATAATTAATATAAGAAGATTATTAGTTTAGATCGGAGGCACATTATAAAATTCCCAGTTAAACTCCTTACAGAACCATCGACTGTGCGTCATGAGTAATTAACTTAATAATGTAGAAGTCAAACAACTGAAATTACAATTGAGTATTAATAGTTATATGATTCACAATAACAACAAAATTACTTCCATATCACACATATGTTTAACATTGTAGCAACCATACCATTCAATTGTATCCATCAACTCAGTATAATTCATTTTTAGCAAGAATAAAAGATATCGCATAAACAACTTAAACATGTACATATACCATCATATAACTTGTAAAACATTATCTATGACAAAAGATTAATAAGGTGAACAAGTTCTCTGGTTTGCACGGTTTGAACAAATAGGCAACTCGCGGCTCAATTAAACATAACTATAACGACTATCATTTAAACATACGCATGACATGTGAATCATCAAAGGGTTATCTCATTATAATTAGACGGTTCGAGAATATATTTCAAATATCGTAACTATATCAACTATATTTCAAATATCGTGACAATTGCAACAATCACCTTAGCATTTCATGACAATACAACTATGAACATATCCAATAAGGAACAACAACACTATTTTATTATCATATCATAAGTTTAGGTTCAACTGAAATAAATTAATGCAATGAAAGTAATAAGTATAACTATAGGCACACAGACTCACATAAAAGACATGAGAACTCAGATGACATCCTACATGTGTGAACATTTAGACATACTCATTACTACCATCCATGTGTAAACATTTAAACATAATTATTATAAATATTCACGCGAGTATATTAGAACAATCAAGTTAACATTTAACGCCACCAACTTTACCAAGATATGACAATATAGTTTTATATTTATATATATCCGACCACTATACAAATATGATGAACACACCAGAGATATTACAACATGCCAAACATATATAAAATATGCAACAACTGGACTCGTATAAAATATTTCACCCTCGATTAAGGATCAGATTAAGCTATTCAATTTCACACATACTATCATGCCAACAATGTTATAAACTAAACTTTAATTTTTTTATCACTTGTTAAGATACATAACCAATGAATATGTGTGCTACTATCATCATATAAGGACACTATAATTTCACATTAATAAGGCTCATGAAATAATCGAACAACTGTATGAAAACTAAACATAGAATTCACATTTTAAAAGTTATGATTCACGTTGTAACTTCCAAAAATCACGAATAAATAACCGTTCAACGAAAACTTGAGTTATATTACTTTTTATAACATACGGAGAGTTAAAACCACAGGGGAAAAAGAATTAGGTCTAAAGCACAAGAATTCCATTTTTAAAAAAATTTTACAACTCAATTGGTCCAAACAAGTAGGTGACAGCGATTGGTCCGAAACTTGGGTCAGTTTGCAAAACTTACCATTTAATATAGAGACATCAAGAATTTTCGTGGCTTATCAATTTGAAAACATATGCGAATCTTCTGATCGATGGAGTTGGAATTATGCAAAAATTAGTAATACAATTTAAATGAGGATTTTTTTACAAAATCGTTGGTCAAAACATCACTGCACAGAAACTTCCTGACCACAGCCCACTAAAATATTCATTACTCCTAATCCGTATATCCTATAAGCATGAAACCAACGCCAAATGAACACTAACTCACGAGGCTATCTCTCATAAAATTTTCATCCATAGGCAATAAACAGAAAAGAAATGGCAGTAAGGTCAATTAAAGAGTAAAATAAAACAAAACGAGTTTCAGCACTAGGTCATTCTTTACTATGTTACCAACTCTTATGAACATACTATGTATACTAACCCATCCCAACTTAAATCTCACACTTTGTACTTACGTAAACATCTATCCCATAGAATCCCTTCGCATATCGATCTACTCCTTACATCTAAATCAAGATTGTTATGACTAGAAATATGCAATTCAATAGTGTTTCTGATTACTATCATAATACTATACTAGCATGGCTTCGGGATCACATAACCGCATATCACTAGACATAATGGCACTATCAACACGTCATTCAACATCCATCCAGATAAATATCATCAATTCGCAATTATTTTCACGCTCACGATTATCACAATCCAACACTTCATTGATTATCAATCTGAACACGAAAATTTATTTCTCATCTCCACAACATCATATGATCACGTCATCATTCATACAAAATACTTACCGCAACATTATCCTGCAGCATGGTTAGAATATATGGGTCTCAAGGTGTACATCCACTCGATTATATCCAAGATTTTCCTTCTAACTACCCCATTCACTCAATTTCTCTCGGGTTACCTGGTTCAAAACTGAGAGGGCAAAAGAGCACGCATTAAGGGCGCCTTCTTAACCGCACTGTGAGCTCCTAACAGTTTATTCCCAGGGGTTCATTTTATTTAGACACATCCTACGTTTATTGGGTTCATTGGTTTAGGCCTGAGGATCGTTCGCTCTGATACCACTTTGTAACACCCCGATTTATGAAGGAGCCTTTAGCAAGACATTCCCTAATAAACCGAACTGTTACCATCTCGGTTTCCCGAGGTAGTGAATAACAAATTAAACTCCAAGGCGAATTATATAATTTCTTTAACTTAATTTTTACAAAACCTCTTTTACATCAAATTGCAAAGAACTAACATAAATAAAAGTGAAAGTCTTCTAAATGATGATCTAGCTACTAAGTCTTCTGATCCAGTGTCTCACGCCCATCAAGCTCCCGTCCTATCTCTTAAACCTGTCAAGTCTGCTCGCCAATATTTGGGTCATCACAGGTGTTCACGAATACACAGGGTCAACCACGAGGTTGAGTAGGGAATACAATGAAACAACAAAATATGATATGCATGCTCCTCCGTCACCTTCACCTCCATCTCACCTCATATCTCATAACCCGTACAACCCAAACCATACCGATCCCGGTAGACTATATATCGACCGTAGCCGATCCGCGCGACCTTGTGAGGACACCAGGGCAAGTCTGCAGAACCCGCCCGGGCCTTATCACAACATCATCATCACCACACCACGTCACCACAACATCCTCCATCTCCAATGCATATGAATGCTCAAGAAATTAATGCAACACAATATGTATATCATTGAACTGGTAAATCATAGAATCATGCCAGGTTCCGAATGTTGTGATAATATACTCAATACGATCAATTCAGTCAAGCACATTCCAGGATATGAATCATAACATGAATCAACAACCACGAATCACGTCGACGTTCACAGTTTGGTCATATGAAACACAAACAAGTCAACACAATTCAACAACAACAATAAGAAGTCAAGTGTATTTCCCTACCTTTTCGCAATCCAAGCACACAAGCAATCAATTATGATCCTTCACATATCCATCACCTACATAACATAATTATGTATAATTACCACCTACTCAATCAAATAATCATGCACATAACCTAGACTCATCATAACTTATTAGGAATATCAACTTAAAGAACAAACACGATTTTTCCTGATTTTCCAGCACATGACAGACTCGGAATAAAATACATAACTAATTCCAGAAAAATCAAATTGATACAAGGCCAATTGGATTGGAACCCCATGAGTCTTAGCTACAAATTATATCTAACGTGTCTTTCTCAAATTCCACACTTATCAAGAGTTTTCAGACTGATTTCCAAAAACTGACAGAAACCGTCGCATAAAAAGTATTGATTCATAAAACGAGTTTAAAACATTATTTTTGCAGCAATTCCAAATCCTATTATCATCTAGACTATACAAAGATGATGTAAGAAGAAGCCTCCTAACTGAATCGACATAAAAATTAGGGTTTCAAATCATTTTCCACAACCAAATCAGATTCGCGGACTTTTCAGCGACATGTTCATAAATAAATCACCTAGGACAAACCATAAAGAATTTGACTACGATATTTTATATGCATAAACTAGACATCAAATAAATAGGACTCTCTTTTCAAACTTTTTGAAGACGAACACTTTAAAACAGTATAAACAATGGAATGAAATCGACTTACAAACAGGGAAATCGAATTAGGTTGGAATCGATGAGAAATCTTCAATCAAATGAAAGGCTCGACAATTCTTCTTCCTCTCCCTTTCTCTAGGTTTAGAAATGGTTTTATGAATGATAAAATGAAAAGAAGGGAGAGGGAGAGCGGCTCTTAGATTAGGTTTAGGGTAAATGGTGGTTACATGTCCCGGGTAGGGCAAAATGGGTTAAACGGGTATGGTCGTTGGGTAAATGTAGATGGGTAATTCTTGACCCAAAAGACAAAATGTGATGTAGCCCGACTCAACATATACGATATAAACCCGACTTAATAACATTCACGATATTACGATGCAACCAATATAAAATGTATAATACTAATATATAATAATATCCGTTTAATCGATTATATAAAATACGGGGTATTACAGTCTACCCTCCTTAAAAGAAACTTCGTCCCGAAGTTTACCCTATCTACCAACCAAGGCAAACGAATTATGAAACGCATATACAAAAGTATGTAAGGCACCCACCAAATTGAATATTAAACGCAGTATTACATTCCACCCTCCTTAAAATAAACTTCGTCCCCGAAGTTTAACCATAACAGAAACACATCATGTAACACTCCAACATAACCCACACAACGCATAACCAATATAGCCAAACTGAGAAATCACACATGAAAGTATAAAGATTTTACAATCCTACCCTCCTTAAACATGGTTACGTCCCCGTAACCTTCATTATTATAACAAAAGTTCTCAAACTATCGCTAACAATGAAAGAGGATAAAAGATTCACAACTCACGCTCAAGTTACTAATCCCTACTAAAGACAATCAATATACAAGCTCTCTCAAGATGCCTAGGTGCTCACATATGGTTCATGTCAAATAACATCGTTTCATCAAGGTTACTAAGCAAGATCACTAACGTAACATACCACGATAATCCTATCCGGCGTATTCTCGTGGCAGCATATTTTCCAAGAAATATTGGTAACATTTATTCATGTGAATAATCAAATTATGAATGGAACAATGCTTTACAAGGTTACCAGTAAAAATCATTAGTAATTATTCATTTCACTAATCATTGTAATCTCATACCTTAGGAATATAGGGAAACAATCAACATAAGAAACGATTTAGGGTCAAAACTTAATAAATCGATTTATGAAAATTTGTAACCTAATAGGTCCAGCCTGACTTTCCTTTACATAATCATATGATTTAGGTCAAGACAGAATCACCAATAAAATGAAGACAACCGGTTTTGAAGACTTATCATCCTAGAAATATTTTTAATCCTCATAACAAAGGGTTTGGGATTTATTCACGAATGACGAACGCACATTGATTGGCAAATTTTACAAACTTATTGGTCGAGTCAATCAAGTGAGTAAACAGCGATATTGGAAAGTTAACATACAAGACTATCATACATAAAATTTCATTCTTGGTGTTAAATATATTTAAACTGCACCCAACACAATGACATAAAAGATTAAATGTATTTAACTACACCAATTTTACAAATATTCATTACATATTATGCTAATATCAACATACCATGTTAACACATAACTCACTTAAATCACCACATTACATTTCCGTTTTGACATTCGTAACTAACCACAACCCACCAATTCACTACATGAACGAACAACATGACCAAATTAACCCACTAATTTGTGACTCCGTTCTAGCTTCATTCCTCCGGACTAGCAAATATCATGAAACCATACAACCGGACACTAGCCGGAAATCTCATTTCGAATTTATACTCACACGACAAAATTTAACTTCATTTTCAAAACTTTTACTTTCATATTGGACGGTGAATAACTTTCTTAACATAAATCTTATAACAGAGCCGTCCATAGAATCCATTTACTGACTTACTACGAAACTCAAAATCGATAAACTTAATTCAATTCCTTCAAACAATACAAGCTTAGATGTCGACTCATATTTCATAATTTACAGGTTCATCTTATTCATTTCAGTCCTATCTTTACTAATGAACGACTATTACCTCAACATCAGGGTTCTAGTCACACTTCTTTACTCAGTTATATACACGGCTAACACGACTACAACATTTAATCGGAGACCTTTTAGATAGTACACATTCCCTGGTGACGTCTCATCAAAGCATACAATTCGTACCATAAAGTAAAGCAAGTAACTACAAATTAACTGTGTTCAATCAAATTTTTACCTCTTTATTATAGATCTATTTATCAAAGGTTGCATGGTCACACAAAGTATAAGTACCAACTCAATCGCATGTTAAATTTTAAAACGATTTATCACGTCATAAGAACTAGACAAGAGTCTAACCATATAATTAATATAAGAAGATTATTAGTTTAGATCGGAGGCACATTATAAAATTCCCAGTTAAACTCCTTACGGAACCATCGATGTAAGCGTCATGAGTAATTAACTTAATAATGTAGAAGTCAAACAACTGAAATTACAATTGAGTATTAATAGTTATATGATTCACAATAACAACAAAATTACTTCCATATCACACATATGTTTAACATTGTAGCAACCATACCATTCAATTGTATCCATCAACTCAGTATAATTCATTTTTAGCAAGAATAAAAGATATCGCATAAACAACTTAAACATGTACATATACCATCATATAACTTGTAAAACATTATCTATGACAAAAGATTAATAAGGTGAACAAGTTCTCCGGTTTTTGCACGGTTTGAACAAATAGGCAACTCGCGGCTCAATTAAACATAACTATAACGACTATCATTTAAACATACGCATGACATGTGAATCATCAAAGGGTTATCTCATTATAATTAGACGGTTCGAGAATATATTTCAAATATCGTAACTATATCAACTATATTTCAAATATCGTGACAATTGCAACAATCACCTTAGCATTTCATGACAATACAACTATGAACATATCCAATAAGGAACAACAACACTATTTTATTATCATATCATAAGTTTAGGTTCAATTGAAATAAATTAATGCAATGAAAGTAATAAGTATAACTATAGGCACACAGACTCACATAAAAGACATGAGAACTCAGATGACATCCTACATGTGTGAACATTTAGACATACTCATTACTACCATCCATGTGTAAACATTTAAACATAATTATTATAAATATTCACGCGAGTATATTAGAACAATCAAGTTAACATTTAACGCCACCAACTTTACCAAGATATGACAATATAGTTTTATATTTATATATATCCGACCACTATACAAATATGATGAACACACCAGAGATATTACAACATGCCAAACATATATAAAATATGCAACAACTGGACTCGTATAAAATATTTCACCCTCGATTAAGGATCAGATTAAGCTATTCAATTTCACACATACTATCATGCCAACAATGTTATAAACTAAACTTTAATTTTTTTATCACTTGTTAAGATACATAACCAATGAATATGTGTGCTACTATCATCATATAAGGACACTATAATTTCACATTAATAAGGCTCATGAAATAATCGAACAACTGTATGAAAACTAAACATAGAATTCACATTTTAAAAGTTATGATTCACGTTGTAACTTCCAAAAATCACGAATAAATAACCGTTCAACGAAAACTTGAGTTATATTACTTTTTATAACATACGGAGAGTTAAAACCACAGGGGAAAAAGAATTAGGTCTAAAGCACAAGAATTCCATTTTTAAAAAAATTTTACAACTCAATTGGTCCAAACAAGTAGGTGACAGCGATTGGTCCGAAACTTGGGTCAGTTTGCAAAACTTACCATTTAATATAGAGACATCAAGAATTTTCGTGGCTTATCAATTTGAAAACATATGCGAATCTTCTGATCGATGGAGTTGGAATTATGCAAAAATTAGTAATACAATTTAAATGAGGATTTTTTTACAAAATCGTTGGTCAAAACATCATCACACGAAACTTCCCGACCACACCCACTAAAATATTCATTACTCCTAATCCGTATATCCTATAAGCATGAAACCAACGCCAAATGAACACTAACTCACGAGGCTATCTCTCATAAAATTTTCATCCATAGGCAATAAACAGAAAAGAAATGGCAGTAAGGTCAATTAAAGAGTAAAATAAAACAAAACGAGTTTCAGCACTAGGTCATTCTTTACTATGTTACCAACTCTTATGAACATACTATGTATACTAACCCATCCCAACTTAAATCTCACACTTTGTACTTACGTAAACATCTATCCCATAGAATCCCTTCGCATATCGATCTACTCCTTACATCTAAATCAAGATTGTTATGACTAGAAACATGCAATTCAATAGTGTTTCTGATTACTATCATAATACTATACTAGCATGGCTTCGGGATCACATAACCGCATATCACTAGACATAATGGCACTATCAACACGTCATTCAACATCCATCCAGATAAATATCATCAATTCGCAATTATTTTCACGCTCACGATTATCACAATCCAACACTTCATTGATTATCAATCTGAACACGAAAATTTATTTCTCATCTCCACAACATCATATGATCACGTCATCATTCATACAAAATACTTACCGCAACATTATCCTGCAGCATGGTTAGAATATATGGGTCTCAAGGTGTACATCCACTCGATTATATCCAAGATTTTCCTTCTAACTACCCCATTCACTCAATTTCTCTCGGGTTACCCGGTTGGCGAGAGGGCAAAAGAGCACGCATTAAGGGCGCCTTCTTAACCGCACTGTGAGCTCCTAACAGTTTATTCCCAGGGGTTCATTTTATTTAGACACATCCTACGTTTATTGGGTTCATTGGTTTAGGCCTGAGGATCGTTCGCTCTGATACCACTTTGTAACACCCCGATTTATGAAGGAGCCTTTAGCAAGACATTCCCTAATAAACCGAACTGTTACCATCTCGGTTTCCCGAGGTAGTGAATAACAAATTAAACTCCAAGGCGAATTATATAATTTCTTTAACTTAATTTTTACAAAACCTCTTTTACATCAAATTGCAAAGAACTAACATAAATAAAAGTGAAAGTCTTCTAAATGATGATCTAGCTACTAAGTCTTCGATCCGGTGTCTCACGCCCATCAAGCTCCCGTCCTATCTCTTAAACCTGTCAAGTCCGCCGCCAATATTTGGGTCATCACGGTGTTCACGAATACACACAGGTCAACCACGAGGTTGAGTAGGGAATACAATGAAACAACAAAATATGATATGCATGCTCCTCCGTCACCTTCACCTCCATCTCACCTCATATCTCATAACCCGTACAACCCAGCCATACCGATCCCCGGTAGACTATATATCGACCGTAGCCGATCTGCCAGCTTGCAGCTGAGGACACCAGGGCAAGTCCTGCAGAACCCGCCTGGGCCTTATCACAACATCATCATCACCACACCACGTCACCACAACATCCTCCATCTCCAATGCATATGAATGCTCAAGAAATTAATGCAACACAATATGTATATCATTGAACTGGTAAATCATAGAATCATGCAGGTTCTACCGAATGTTGTGATAATATACTCAATACGATCAATTCAGTCAAGCACATTCCAGGATATGAATCATAACATGAATCAACAACCACGAATCACGTCGACGTTCACAGTTTGGTCATATGAAACACAAACAAGTCAACACAATTCAACAACAACAATAAGAAGTCAAGTGTATTTCCCTACCTTTTCGCAATCCAAGCACACAAGCAATCAATTATGATCCTTCACATATCCATCACCTACATAACATAATTATGTATAATTACCACCTACTCAATCAAATAATCATGCACATAACCTAGACTCATCATAACTTATTAGGAATATCAACTTAAAGAACAAACACGATTTTTCCTGATTTTCCAGCACATGACAGACTCGGAATAAAATACATAACTAATTCCAGAAAAATCAAATTGATACAAGGCCAATTGGATTGGAACTCCATGAGTCTTAGCTACAAATTATATCTAACGTGTTTTTCTCAAATTCCACACTTATCAAGAGTTTTCAGACTGATTTCCAAAAACTGACAGAAACCGTCGCATAAAAAGTATTGATTCATAAAACGAGTTTAAAACATTATTTTTGCAGCAATTCCAAATCCTATTATCATCTAGACTATACAAAGATGATGTAAGAAGAAGCCTCCTAACTGAATCGACATAAAAATTAGGGTTTCAAATCATTTTCCACAACCAAATCAGATTCGCGGACTTTTCTGCGACATGTTCATAAATAAATCACCTAGGACAAACCATAAAGAATTTGACTACGAGATTTTATATGCATAAACTAGACATCAAATAAATAGGACTCTCTTTTCAAACTTTTTGAAGACGAACACTTTAAAACAGTATAAACAATGGAATGAAATCGACTTACAAACAGGGAAATCGAATTAGGTTGGAATCGATGAGAAATCTTCAATCAAATGAAAGGCTCGACAATTCTTCTTCCTCTCCCTTTCTCTAGGTTTAGAAATGGTTTTATGAATGATAAAATGAAAAGAGGGGAGAGGGAGAGCGGCTCTTAGATTAGGTTTAGGGTAAATGGTGGTTACATGTTCCGGGTAGGGCAAATGGGTTAAACGGGTATGGTCGTTGGGTAAATGTAGATGGGTAATTCTTGACCTAAAAGACAAAATGTGATGTAGCCCGACTCAACATATACGATATAAACCCGACTTAATAACATTCACGATATTACGATGCAACCAATATAAAATGTATAATACTAATATATAATAATATCCGTTTAATCGATTATATAAAATACGGGGTATTACACCTCTTCAGCATGTTGCAAGAGCAACTGGACATGGCACTACAGGTGTAGTTGGGCATGGGATCCATGTTATCTATGCCTTCCCAAATAGACCTTATCTTGCTGTAATACTCCATTAAAGTGAGATTGTCTTAAACCAAGTTACTTAAAGTTTTCGTCAGATCATACAATTCAAGTACATTAAGTTGACCAAATCTTTCAACAATCTCATACCATAGTGACCTAGAAGAATTGGAATACTGAAGATTGTCCCTCAATGATTTTGATTTAGAGATAGAGTTGAGAATCCACCTTAACACCAGAAGATCACAATGAATCCATTGATTGAATTTCTTATCTGTTTTTTCTGGCATGCTACATTCCCTAGTGATAAACCCAACCTTATTTTTGAAACTAAGGCCTGAACAACATCCCTCTGCCATTGATGGAAGTTAGAACCATAAAAAAGATAGGCAGTCAATTGGAGATTTGGCTAATCATTAGGCGACAAGAAAAGAAGGTCATCCAATGAAGTATAGAAATTATTCTGAGAATGTAACACCCCACGGTAATTGAAGAGGTCCAGTTATAGGCTTAAATGACTAGTGCTTAAAGGGATTGGAAGTAATACTCATATCGTCAAAGTGCACTTTCTTTTATGGTCATCCATGCGAAAGAACTCCAAAGTTAAGCGTGCTTGACTGGGAGTAGTCTTAGGATGGGTGACCTCCTGGGAAAGTTCCCGGGATGCGCACAAGTGAGGACAAAATGCGCTATAAAGGACCCGTGTTGATCTGTGGGCCATGTACACAGCCTGGTGAGCTATCATAAGTAACCGCTCCCGACCTGGTTTGGGCCGGGGTGTTACAGAGAAGTTTCTCTAGTTTCTTGAGTGCCAGACATTGTATTTTAATGAAAAAGAAGAAATATTGATGAAAAAAGATGAAGATTTTAATGATTAAAGATGAAGATTTGACGTGCGGAAGCTTACTGTTTATGAGGATTGTGTAACAATGGCTTTAATACCATGTGAAACTTCAATGATGAATGAAGTCATAGAGCGAATTGAAAGAAAAGTAAGAAAAAAATATATACTGCATATTATCAATTGTGTGATACATCTTACAATCATATGTGTTTATATAGTAGTTGATCACAACTAACTCTAACTAACTAATGATGACTAGGCTCTTATAACAACTTGTCATAACAAACTAACAGACTATAACTAACTCTATAACCCGGTTAGTCATAGTTGGATTACTAGTCTCATATATATGAAACATGGAGATTATTCTACGTGAAATGCAAGAACATTAGATTTAAAATTGTCTGAAATTTGGCTCTATGCTTATATACTATACCACACTTTTAATTTTGCCTTACCCCATATGAGTGTCGTGTTGAACACGTTATTGCCCCAACACTGAAAATTCAAAGCAACAGAGGTTACAAGCTTCAATGTGTAACATGCTGGGGTGGTTTTACAATAGTTGATTATCCCTAATTTTTGCATTAATATTTGGAAATCACTTGTGTAGTTGCGTCTGAGACTACAATAATCATTTGTTAACGTGTATGTATAAAATAGTTGGGTTCATATTACTTTACACGAGGTTTATGACTCACGTGTGAGCTAGTGGACTCGTGATGCAATACTCGGATAATTTGGGACCCATAAAGGACTTAGAGACACGTCAGGAACCCACATGTACTCGGAAGTAAAGGATGATCCATCTTACGAGACCAAGTAAGACCTAAACTAGACCTAGTAGACTTCCAGTGGACCAAGTGAGTTGGCACTCGGTTGAGTAAGGGTATACTCGACCGAGTGAGTACCACTTGGTTGAGTGAACCGGTCACTCGGTCGAGTCGGGACCCGAGAAAGGATATTTCCGGATTTCATCCTATCCCAACCCTATCCCGTTCATTCTTCTTCTTCTTCTTTCTTACTTTAAAACACTCCCCCCTCTCCCTAAAATGATCCATATGCCTTTTCCCTGGCCTTCAAGCTTGGATTCATGGAGGAACACCTCTCCTAATTCTCGATCTACCTTTGTAAGTCGAATCTCACCTTTTCCTCTTTGTCTTATGAGTAATTTCGAGTTAGGGTTTACTAAGAAAGATTTATTAGTATTTGGTTATGTAAAATGAGTAGTTAGTGACTATAATAAGGAATTTTATGTTGCACTATAGTATAGAGTGGTTTGTGATAGTTATTACATGATTTATGTAAGATGAGACAATTTTATGAGATGGATACTTGGTGGTTTCGATTAGCTTGTGGATTATGCTAAAAGGTAGGTTATCCTACTCAGTTTCAATATGGTGGATGCGTATTTGGGTGTCTTTCCTTGATAGTGCACACATGAGTCGGTTAGTATGTAGGTGGGATCAAATTCATGAAAGAGTCATATGTTTAATGTTGTTCTTCCATTTCTCATGTATGGTTGTGATTGTGTTGTGTTGGAGGTCTTCGGTGGTGATACTTGATTGTTGAGGAGACGTAAGATGGTTGGAAAACCGTCTTGCGCTTGGGTCGCCCCTTGGAGCTTCCCACTCCAAGGGGATATATACATTAATGACTTGAGTCACGGAGGGACTCGTGTGGTTGAGGCACGATGTCTGGCAGGGGATTCGGTTGGCTTCCGGACCCGGTACATCTAGATGTGTCCCTGTTATACGATACCACATGATGACATATTTAAAAATTCAGTAAGGGGTAGGGATCGGACATTGGTGAGCTGAGTTCGGATTATAGGAAGTTTACTAATTTCTGCTTTATGTCATTTCTTTCCTAAAGTTAGTTTTCTTATTGTACAAGAATAATATCTCCTAAAGATACTTTGGTTAGATGATTGTAATCCTATATAAGGCATAGGGTGTACTGCATTTTAAACATTGAATATTGAATAAGAAAAGAAACAGAATTGCTGTTGCAATTGTGCTATTTGGATCGACGCGTTTCATTCAAATCGTTCTTGTTTGACGCATTTTCAAACATTAACTCGATCAACTAGCAATAGATCTTACGAAATTGATCACCATTGAATGATCTATAGGTCTAGATCGGTCAAATATCCCTTTTTCATTATTGTTCGTTATTCTTATAAACCGCTTTCGCGCAATGTTTGTATCACCCTAGCACTGGTGGTTGTGGGTACGCCGGGCGTGTTCCGCATCGTTGTGGTGATTTCATAGTCGAGTCTCATTCATATAATTATGTCGCGTCTACACTTATCGAGTCATGACTAATGTTTGTGTATTGAAACTGACGTTTGTTGTGTCTACGTAATGTCACCCATTTCCTGGGTGGCCTGTGTCGATCCATATGATATTTCCGATCATATGGGGAGCAGTTGTTTACAGGTTAGCTTTGGTAGCATGTGGGAGACGGTTGGCGAGCCGTGATGACATCCGAGTCGAGCATAGTTGATTAGATTAGTTTAGTTTAGTAGTCATGAGTTGTATTATTCATTTCATTTATTCATTTATGTCTATGTAATCTACTAAATATTCATTTATGTTAATTGTTTCTCAATTGCGAATCCGATTTCACTGCCTCGGGAAACCGAGAAGGTAACACCTCCCCATTAACTTGGCCGGGTAAGAAGAGGGTGTTACAAAGTGGTGTCAGAGCTTCGATTTTGGAACGTAAACCAATGAGCCAAAATGAACCTAGGTATATCTAATAAAATGAACCCGGCACGAGTATAATAGGAGATCGGTTTTGGATGAGTGCCCTCATATCAAAACTAGTGCCTATCGCCTCGGTTGGTCACTACGTGGGTGGTTACAAGTAAGGGTGAATGATTTAGACATTGTTGTGTGATTGCATGAATGATATGGTTGTGGTTAGATTTTTTTGCATGCTATGAGTTTCACCTGTGTATGGAAGTTGAATACTTAGATTAATGTGAGTAGCGTGTTTGGGAAGAGGTTAACATATGTTGGTATACGGATAATGGTTTCAATCTTTGCATCACATTGTGTGTTAATTGAACGCCTATTAGTGTTATTGATTATGTATGATTAGTATTGGATGCTAGCAGAGTAGCCACTAGTGCTACGGTAGTGCACCATAAACGGTGAGTAGAATGACGTATGAACTAACTCGGGACGAGTCACCGATAGACGGTGGACTCCCGAACCTTGTATTGTCTTGCAGGAAACCCGCCGATAAGGTTTTATTGAGAATTTAAACCCAACGGATCACTTGACCGAGTGCGAGTACCAACTCGGCCGAGTAAGCAAGCACTCGACCGAGTCGACCCTTGACTCGACCAAGTGAGCCCAGTTTCAGGAGGTAATACATTCTGAAAAAACCCGTCACTCGACCGAGTGGGTCATCCACTCGACCGAGTGGAGTCATACTCGACCGAGTACACTCGGCACTCGACCGAGTGAGTTCACACGGGTTGGACTACTCGGCTAAGAGCTCTTATGTCCTCCAATTCTTCATTATTACTTTCATATCTCCATATCTTCATCTCTTTCTTCACCAAAATTCCCCAAAAAAAGCTCCATTGTTCAATTTTGCTTGGAATTCATCCTATTACTCCACTTTTCTCATCTAATTTCACTAATTAGTCAAGGTAAGCTTATTCACCTTCTTCCATCTTTTTCCCCAAATTGAGTTTCTTTAGATCTACTCTTAAATCCTTTGAGTTTTGTTAATTAGTTGTTTATTTTGCTTAATTCATGATACTAGTGAGCTTTTTTCACCATTGTTGTTGATAAAAATCAAATCTTTGTGATGAAATTTTGTCCACCATTGTTGAACTTGAAAATGGTATTCTTGAGTCAATAATGGGATTTTGTTGATTGTTGTTGTTTCTAATTGGACAACAAAGGATGGATCTTGTTTAATATGTATAAATTTCGTCTTAAAACTTCGTCTTAAATTTTCGAATTTTAGACAAGTCATGCCCAATTTTTGATTTTTCATGAGTAAAAACTTGGTTTAATTGCCTTATGAGACTACCCTCTTGGTTGATAATGTAGTATGTGGTCCCAAAATGAAACCAATTTTGTCTTAAAATTTGGGTGAAATTCCTCCAACTTCTCCTCAAACTCCATGAACAATGCCTTTTCATGACTTAAAGATAATTTTTCTATGTAGTGGGATTTGGAATTTTATGGTTATTAGTATTCTATAAAAGGGATTAAAGGAAAATTTTGTCTCAAGTTCTTGAAAAATCCGACGCTAACCATGTCAAATTTTAATTTTTATGTTTACTACTTGAGTTGCTTTCCCATGACTTCTCCAAAACTTCAAGCCATGATGCTTGAAGTAGCCTTACACTTAAAATTTACTCGTCTCAAAAACTTTAAAATGGCAAGGAAGCATTTCACTTGCTCGGATTTGTTTTAACATTTTGCCAAACAATTCTCTTCTTTTCTTAAGTTTAACAAGTTAAATTGATGACAACAACATGTAACCCTTTAAGTAAGGCTTTAAAGGGGTTAAAATTTTCAAAGCTTGGGCAAATGGCTAATATGATAAGAAACTAGTGTAGTGTGTCATGGTTGAGTCAAGATTGGTCAAATTGGATGATGGACAAGAATAGTACATGTGATTAATTTAAAACCATATTATGTCACAAGAGCCTTTAATTTCCGGAATAGACACTACACCAAATAAGACATCCAATAACGGTCAAATAATGCAATTATCGTTATTAAATAGAAACACAGAACCGTTATTGCAAGGACTGTTGTTAAATATATACCACGGTTGTATGGCCGTTATATAACATCAATAACGGATCTATAATACTGTTATCACTACTCAAGAACCGTTATAAAATTGTTGTTAATTATGTTTATGGCAACGGGTATACTTTTAAGAAACCGTTATTAGATATTAATAACGGTTTCAAACCCATTGTCCTAGTTTACTATATACAACGGTTTAGTGGTTCCAAAACCGTTGTTAAATATTATCTATGATAACGGTTCATTTCGTTATCTTATTTAATTAAATGTCAATATTTAACAATGGTTTTATTGCGTGATAAACCGTTGTTATATTTATCAATTGATGAAACTTTAACAACGGTTCTTCTTAAATAAACCGTTGTTAAAATTTTGAAGTCGACAACGGTTATCGTTCGTTATCTTATATTTTTGGCGGTGTGAATGGGGAGGGAAAAGATGTCAACGCTTATTTATCTAAATAAAACCGTTGTCAAAAATTGTTTGCAACGGGTTGTTTTTAACCGTTTTCGTTTTTAATTTTTTTTTCTTTTTTTTTTTATTTTTTTTAAAAAATTTAGGTTGTTCTAGCAGCTACTGAAATGCTATTTTTTCAACAGCGTTTGTAGAAAATTATTTGAATGCTATTTTTCATTTCTTCTTTGAAAATAGCATTCCAAAGAAATTGCGGTAATCGCAAAAATTCAATCCTGCATCAAAATATTACACCCCGTGATCAATTAAACCCAGTTTCAAAACAGTACAAACAGGATGATCAAAAGCTAAAACATAACTTCCTCAAAAAAACAAAAGAAGCCAATACACAATGGCTCTCTCTCTCTCTCTCTCTCTATATATATATATATATACACACACACACACACACACACACACACACACACACACACACACACACACACACACACACACACACACACACACACACACACACACACACACACACACACACACACACACACACACACACACACACACACACACACACACACACACACACACACACACACACACACACACACACACACACACACACACACACGTACATGAAGTATGAGCAAACTATTGAGACTCCGCTAATGAAACAACATAACTGGTCCACATATTTCTCATCCGATTGATGTCCACTGGCGAATATTCTGGGGCTTTGTTGAGTATTAGTGGAAATCGCAATTCAATATATATATATATATATATATATATATATATATATATATATATATATATATATATATATATATATATATTATACATGGAAGTATACAGAATTGAACTCAATTTACATCTGAAATAGTTTTTAAATCACACTAACCCGTATCGGAATGGTATAAAGTTTTCCGTCGATAACCTTTCACATGGAGTGACAAACGTAAAAGGCGCATTGTTTGTCGTCTGGTGCTTTAGGAGACTATTATATAAATCACACACAAATAAGCTGAATTAGATAATCAACCTCTCGCATAAACATTAATTAAATGGTACGAGTAATTATAAAGAATACACTTACTATTGGCGTGATAAAATTGAAATCTGTGTTGCTTTCATATTTCCCAAATGGACATAATCTTTTTTTTACTTCAAAAACACTAAATCATAAATATACACACATGCCATTATTATTTGCATATATATGGCTGAAGTCATACAATAACAAATGACATTATTGAAGGTTGTAAACTTACTCAGTTATCATCCTTACACAACTGTCAGAGGGTTTGCCTTCGCGAGAGTCAATCCGATAATCGTTTTTGTTTCCACTTGGATTGCCAGTAGCACCCAATGCTTCCTATTCATTTTGAGACATTGAACTGTTAGTTCATTTACACGTATTTAAGCATGTTAATAATAAATTTATAGAACCGTGATTCATTACAATAATCACGTACTATACGTACATATTCTCATTGTAGGGGGCAAGCCATAGTTTTTTGGACGACATCAACCGACGAGCGATACTATTGATTTTTTCTTCGTATGAAATTCTGTTAACAGAGAACGCCTTAGGACTCAAGAATCCGTAGGCGTGACTAAGGACCTTCCACTCAGCAAAATGATTATTGAGGTACCTATTACGCCACATGGAACGAAGATTGTTATTGTAATTGATAATTTTAACATACATCATTATTCGTAAATGGAAATGACTTAATAGTTATATTAATAAAATTTACTTCATCCAAATCAAAACGTGAACAACATCTAAATTGTCAAGGTCGACAAATTCCATCAGTTGCTTCGGGTCCAGTATGGCTATATCAGCTGCGCCCATAACTTCCTTTTCAATACTAATCATGATTACATCACCTGTAGGTGACCTCTTTACAGCCAGGTTGTGCAAAGCCTTCAGCGAAGCAGTTTTCATCTTTTTCTTATATTCACACGATTCATAATAAGAATCATAAGCAGACTTGCGTGCAACAACTTTCGTTAACGTAGTAGTAATTGCTTTAGCTGCCATCATGGCTTTGCTTAAGTTCTGCAAATGTAAAGATTAAAGTAGTTACGATATGTAAATATTCGTACCCTAATATATTTAAAGAACAAGTGACCCCCTCAGTAAAGATTAACGTCTGCATATAGGTACCTCGGGGATGACAACATTGATGAGTTTGTCAGGCCATTGCACATAAGAGCTTAGGGCTTCTTTCAAATAAGTGACCCCCTTAGTAGGAAATGGTACTTGTACTTCCCCATACTCGTCTTTATATAATTGGGACACTTCCACTTTCCTGCAATTGTGACGAAGGGGTATACAATGAACCTTAACTTCCTGAAGCCGGTCGTAATTGAACACGTATCCCCTGGCAACAACAACTTTCTGTTTCCCCTGTAAATAGGACATACGACAAGCCACCTTGCAACCGCCCTTCATGTCAGCTTTAATCAATTAGTATACATACATTCACTACCTTTAATAAATTTCTTAAGTAAAAAACGTGTATGATATGAATAATTATAAACTAGCAGCTATTACCTTTTTTGGTGTTGAGAAGAACATCTGATCATCAACTACCTCCACTTCATTCTGTGCCACGGCCTTCCTGACATCCTCTTCCTCTTCAACTCCCTGATATCGATCCTCGGCTCCCACTTCAGTCTCCTTTCCCATTTCCTTCTCCATTGTCATGTCATCCTCGGCTTCCTTCTGTACATTAACACTTGTCCATATAACACGTACTGATTTTCCAAATCATATAACACACTGTATATAAGACAAATATTATTTCCTCTTTTTCCTCCTCCTCTTCCTCCTCCTCCTCCTCCTCCTCCTCCTCCTCCTCCTCCTCCCCCTCCTCCTCCATTATGACTTCTTGAACCATATCCAACTCCTTTTCTGATGGCTTTTCCCCAGTTTCCAACATTGTCATCAACAACCTAGCTATGTTATGTAGCTGTGTAGTAGAAATTAATGTCAGCATATATAGTTGTAAATTAATTACGTTGGTTCAAATATAGTATTTATATATTACATTCTTGAAAGCATCACCATGTCGAGTAGTTTTCCCAAAATACTTAGTGATTCCAACATGCGTTCCTACCCCTCTCACACGACCTGGATGCTCTGCTTTGCCGATTGCCCTAGTAAGAATGTCATCACGTCCTTCAGGCTTCCATTTTCCTTCCTCTACCTCCTTCTCACAGATCCTCTACATACATATAAAATCATTAAGCAACACACAATTATATAACTCCGACTACCAGTGGTAAGAGTGACATATTTATTCAAACTTAAAATTTTCGCTTTGATGTCCTTATCATATTCAGTTTCCGTCTTTCCATTCTTAGGAGTGTGACCTTCCACCCAAGCGTCGTGACGACTGAATTTTCCAAGCTTTGCCTACAATTCATTCATCACATTGATATCCTCTCAAAATATGTATGATTACGATAAACATATATAACATCCGACTATAACACCTAATAGTCTAATACTATAAGAATTATGTAGTACTTACAAGTTTCTTCTTAATCAATCTATAACCACCTCGGGAGCCATAAAAGACGGTCTCTTTCTTTGAAATGTTCGCCTTGTTCCTCTCACTCATAGCCTTCATCAAATAAATTATCAAGAAACGTAAGCATGAACAAACACTAAACTAAGTATACTTCTTTACTTATTATTATTATTAAGTTACCTTAAACTTGTCAGACTGCCTATAAGCGATATAGCTATCCCAATGGTCCTGACTGACATACGAATACTTCTTTTTTGGTGGGTTCTTGTTTATCTCTCCGGTTTCCTTGTTGAACAAGTGGTTCTCAGCCATCTTTAACTTCCAAGATCTGAGGGCATCCCCTGTCTTTTTTTTAGGTACTTATCATACATTTCGGGGACAACGTAAGCTAACTGCATATATGATGAGCATAGGTTGTACAAGTGTTTGGGCTAATACACATATGAAGTAGTAACTTAATTTCAGCTAAAACATTTATTATTGTATATACATATCTTTATTCTGTTTATTAGCATGGTGTTCCGTAGTTGACTCAGTTCACAGATATGCGGCGTACCGAGAGGCACATATTGGCTTACACAACAACCAATCCAACTCGCAAAATACCCGGCATACTCCCCATATGGCAGCCCCGTATCTTTATCCCATTGTAAAGGATTAGGTATCTTTGAATTTATTGCTTCTAGGGAAATCCTGTGGCGCATTCGACCCGCGGTGTGTTGCAAATTACTCTCATCACCTGAGTCATCGCCTGACGCATTTCCATCATTTCTTTTGCGCTTTTGGACCATATCTAAAGCAGAAATTAATAAACAAATAATAACAATGGATACTTATAATAACAAACAAATCTATAGAGAGGAGGATTTATTACTTCTTTAAAGAGGAGAATCCGGATTCTGGTGGCGGCAATGGCGACGATGACGATGACTGCGACGACGATGAGGTAGGCTGGTGGTAGAGGAGAAGCTCAATGTTTGAGAATATTATGTGGGGGAGGGGAAGCTCAGAGTGTATATGTGTGAATAATACAACACTTCTTACAAGACCTTGTTTATTGGAAAGTAATAAACACGGTATAAGAAAAACCGTTATATTTTGTTTCCAAACAGACTACAGTTTTGTTTGAAACCGTAATTGATTAGTACTATCTACAACGGGTTAGAATAACCATTGTCTGAATATTTTCATTTTGTTTGATTTTCCTGCCATGAAATAAAGCAACATTTTTATAAACATAACAACGGCTTCAACCGTTATAACTGTACACGTCCAGAACAACGGTTTGGGTATATCCATTTGAATTTATATTTCATTTTGTTTGATTTTACCGCCAAGAAATAAAGCATCATTTTCATATAGATAAAGCATCATTTTGTTTGATACGATTTTTCCCTAACCCGCCCGCTCCAACAGCAGAAAAAGTTTACAACATCAGTTTGATACGATTTTTCCCTAACTCGATTGGATTGCTGATATTTTCACGGCTGTCGGGAATGTTTTTTAGATTTGCTAGTCTCTTCATTAACCCAAATACCTTCATCATGATCATCCCGTGTATATATGTTTGGAATGTTAACATTTTCAACATCATTACCAAATTGCGATATAGCACTGTGATCAAGTCCTTCAAATTCGACGTCTTCATCATCTGGAATTCGGCGATGGCAAGATAGAACAACTGACCCTTTATTATCCATAGGATCGGTAACATAAAAATCTTGTTTTGCTTGTGACGCTAATATAAAAGGACCATCCTTGTCAAAATTTACAAATGTGAATCCTAAATCATCCTTTCTAACACCATTGTTGTTGTCAACCCACTTGCACCGAAATAGAGGTATCTCAAAATCCATGTAGTCGAAAACCAATATCTCTTCAATAACTCCATAATATTGCATTGTACCCAAAATATGATTTTTATCCTTTGAACTAGTAAAGTATATAGCCTGAGAATCTACGCAAACTCCACTGTTTTGCATTGTGCTCGCCTCATCTTGAATGCGGGTGTAGAAAATGTACCCATTGATCGCATACCCGCTATAAAAAGATCCACGAGCATCACTACTACAGATACAGGCTATAACAACGGGTAAAAACCGTTGTAAAAACAAAAAGCGGACGTTGTTAAAGCGGCCGTTGTAAAAGGTATTTACAACAGTTGGGTTATTTACTAAAACCGTTGTGGAAACTATTCACAACGGCTAAAAGCCGTTGTTGTTGCGAGTAAGTCGTTGTGGAAAGTTTGACAAAATTTTGGTGGGAAAGATATAACAACGGTTACAATATAAAAAACCGTTGTTGTATATTTCCCACCAAAATTGTGATGACTTTTAACAACGGGTATACGAAACATAACCGTTGTTGAAATTGTTAGTAACAACGGTTCTTCTTTTAAAACCTGTTGTTGAAAATTATGCGCGGGTATTTGTGAAAGATATTTACAACGGTTCTTCTTTTAAACCTGTTGTTGAATATTATGCGCGGGTATTTATGAATGGTATTTACAACGGTTTTTTGTTTAAGAAACCGTTTTTATTACATTTTCCTAATTTTTGTTAAAATTAAATTTGTTTCATGCCATTTAAAATCCTGCATATATCAGAAGCAGCATATATCAGCAGCTGGGTTCATCAGAACTCAATAGATACAATTCATCTTTCAGATTAATTCATACTAGCAACAACAGCATCATACTTACAATTTACAACAATAGCGGCATCATAATTTATACTAACAACAATTTACAAAGATCATTCCCTAACTTCAACAAAAAATTTACTAAACTGATCTGATCTAAGCTCTAGGCTAAGTATCATGCATTTAGTCTTAATTGCAATGATCTAAGACGTATTTGCCCAACATGTCCCTTACCTCGTCTATTTGCTGCTTTTTGAACTCAGGTAATAGATGTTGCACGTTGATTACATATTGCGGAAAAAACAAAGACATACAAGACATTATTGTAACAACATACATCATTATGAAAACATCAGCTCTAATTTAAAAAAAGTAATAAACACATTATGAAATTACTAACCTTTTCTGGAATAAGGATATATCTTCGCATGATAACCTCCAACATGAACCGACAAACGTAGTATCCACATTGTATGCTATCCGGCTGGCGAGGGACCTATATTATTACATAAAAAACGAAGAGACGAGAAGGCCCACATCAGAATCTTACACTTTAGGTATTGTATTTGCGCACGTATTATTATTAAAGACAGATTTTTGCACTTAAGGTATTGTATTTGAGCACGTACCCCTGTTATCGTAATAAAAGTAGGGCCATCATCAGAATCTTTCGTGAGTTGATCCTCGTTAGCTCTTTTCTTCTCAAAGGCCCTTTTTTTATACAAAAAAAGAGGCAGAAACTCATATTTTTGGGGCAAAAATGAGCGTTTTGCTATAAATAAAAATTGAAACTTAATGTTATTAAAAATAAATTCGTATTATAAACTTACTTAATAATCAAACCCTTAAAGGTCTCGCTTGGTTCTTTATGCAAAGAGTCCAACCAAAAAACTTTCTTCTTGCTCGGCATGATGGCTGCTAGCACCCAATGACTCCTACATACATCAAGAGACATCAACATTATTAACAAGTACATATATTAGTTATGAAAATGCAATTGTAGGGGGAAACATAATGCTAATGATGTATTACCCGATTTCAATATAAGGGGCAGAAACCAGCTTTTTGGTTATCGTCGATTGCCGAGCAATATAATCTACCCGATCTTCGAACAAAAACAACGTGATATGCATAGATAAAATATAGGGGCACATGAATCCGTATTGATCACATGGAATCTTGTTCTCGGGGATCACTCTCAATTTCAATATCCTACATTATCACGGTATTAATTCCGGTATTTAAAACACTATCTAGTCAGAATATTAGAATATGAAATGATTTATTAAGAAACTTACTTCATCCAAACAAATAGGTGTTGGACATTAATCTCGTCAAGGCCAGCCCAAATGGCTAGCAGCTCCCATGATAGAATTGCTTCGCGCTCAACCCCTAAAATATCCTCCTCGAGCGGAATAATTATCAATTGCTCGTTTGTTATGCGATGGCTAGCCTTCGAATACAGTTTCCTCATCGTCACCGTTCTTACTTTTTGCAGGGTAATATCCGTATAAAACCCCTTAAAATTAAGGACTATAACGTAAATTATCATGTGATTAATTGTCATAAACGAAAAACAAGAGAAACGATAAAAGAATAAGAATCAACCTCGGGTCCTATGCAATTCGGCCTAAGAACAGAAATCAATGTAGATTTCCTCCTAATTGTTGCACCCAAGATCGTCTGAGACTATGCCCCTTGTGCTAGAAATTGCTCTCTGATTGCCTTGCAATATTGAGAGAGCCTTTTGTGAGTTTTCTGATGTGAGATCTAGAATTTTAGAGAAGAATGCTCCAAAACCCTAATTTTCTTTCAAATGAAAAATGATTAGGTCAAAAGGAGAGAAGGTCTCTCCTTTTGTTCATTTCGGTCGACCAAACCGTGACTTAGGGAGGGAGTGGGCTTTCCACTTTCTCCTTATTTTAACTCGTGGTCCGACTCGTTTTGCTAAATGTATATGACGGGTTTTAATTATAAATCGTCATCCGTTATCGGATATTAAAATATCGACTAGTAGCATGAATCAGTCGACATGTTAATACTTGTCCGACAATGACAATATTGTATAATTAATTAATTCAATATACATTAATTAAATATAACCGTTTATATTCAATTTACGAATTAAAAGCTTAATTCGCCTTAGCCATTATTATTTAATCCGTATTAAATAATTATCTCAACATCGCGTTTGACTAATTATTAGTCAATAACTCCGACTAACCGCTTAGTCATATTAGGCATTAATATGACTGTATTTTCATACCGTCACATCTCTCAAACGTATCCTATAGGTGTGACTTTTAGGGACCAGTTGATCACCGCCATCTGTATGACAATAACGTCAAACTTATCTAGCAAGCCAACCGTTATTGATAAACGTGGACCAACTGATAATAATACAAAAGTATACCCTTTAATCCTTTTAGAGATTTATATGTCATTGCACTAACTGTGGAGGACACCAGCCCCAATAAGCTCCCACTTGTCCGTACAAGTGTACGTGCAATAACGTTATCCGCACTAACTGGAGGACACCGGCTCCAACAAACTCCCACTTGTCCGTACAAGTGTATGTGCGATAACCGATTCTCATATCCATTTAAAATTTCTCCCACTCAATGTAAAACAATTTGCGGATCCGTATCCGCAAAGGTCGTATTTTACAATCGATCTCGTATCAAGAGTGGTTTCCCGACTAGAGAGTAACTTAAGCGATAAAACGAATCCGTATTCGAGCATGGCCATGCATTTCGATTCTGACTCCTCGAGTGGCCCCGAGAAATATCGAGTACCTGATAAAGGCTGAATATTTCCTTCAACTCGACTCCTGCCAATCTAAGCACAACATGAAATGACCCAGAAAAAATCTACTTGGCCCCTGTTACGGATGACCGTGAGAAAGAAACCAAAGTCACCCAAAATCTGCCTTAGTCTCAAGAGACAGTCGATAGTCAAAAGAATCGACTCTTAGGATCACCATGGAGGTCCTATCCACGACCTGGCACCGAATGTTATAAAACATTTAGGACTCCACGTCGTTGTCACAATTGTGTCCTATGAGATATCCGTATAACTCGCCTCTGTGATTGGTCAATCAACCGTTTGACTTATGGCTCGTTGAACCCACCATCAACCAACGTCACAAAATAATTTCGAGTTATCACTCACGTGGGCAATTAAGGACCATAATATAATGTTTGTTGATTCACTTTGTGGTGTTCAAAAATTGTCGTACAACTCCACATGAAAAAAAAAATATATAAATATCAAAACGATGATGTCGTATAGAGTACACAAGAAAATGAATCCAATCCATAAAAGAGTACTACAACTCAGGAACACGTTTAATTCCCATGGAATTAACATGCCCTTCATGCTTATCTTGTCGTAATGGTTTAGTGAGAGGATCTGCTATATTATCATCTGTAGCAATCTTTTCTATCACTACCTCCTTTTGCTCCACGTAATCTCGGATTAGATGAGCTTTCCGTTGTACATGTCTAGACTTGTTGCTAGACTTAGGCTCCTTAGCTTGGAATATGGCACCTCTATTGTCGCAATAGATGGTGATCGGGTCATTCGAACTAGGCACTACAGATAGTCCTTGTAAGAATTGACGCATCCATATCGCTTCCTTTGCAGCTTCAGACGCGGCATAGTACTTGGACTCGGTCGTAGAATCTGCTTTGTAACACTTTGTTTGGAACTCTTCCGGTGAGTGAGTGCAGCGCCATTAAGAGTAAAAACGAATCCGGACCGAGATTTCGAGTCATCTCGATCCGTTTGGAAGCTAGCATCTGCAGAACGGTTGCGCATAGCTTTTGATCGCCTCCATAAGTCAATGCCCAATCTTTAGTCCTCCGTAGGTACTTAAGAATGTTCTTGATAACCATCCAATGTGATTCACCTGGATGCTGTTGGAATCGACTTGTCATACTCAATGCATATGCCACGTCCGGACGTGTGCATATCATGGCATACATGATTGATCCTATAGCCCAAGCATAAGGAATCCGTGTCATGCGCTCTTTCTCTTCCGGTGTCTCTGGTGCCTGAGACTTGCTCAAATGCACCCCTGGAGCCATAGGAAGAAACCCCTTTTTGGAGTTAGTCATGCTTAATCTCTCTAGAATCTTGTCTATATAAGACTCTGATCGAGAGATAACATCCGACGTGATCTATCTCGATAGATACGGATGCCCAAAATTCTTTGTGCCTCACCCGGATCTTTCATCTGGAAATGGTTCTTCAACCACACTTTTACCGAAGTTAAGAGAGGTATGTCATTCCCAATCAGGAGTATGTCATCAACATACAATATTAGGAAGACAATCTTGCTCCCACTCGACTTGATATATAGACATGGTTCCTCGACCGATCGAGTAAATCCATTTTCTTTTATCACTTGGTCGAAACGATGATTCCAACTCCGAGAAGCTTGCTTAAGTCCATAAATGGAACGCTTAAGCTTGCACACTTTCTTAGGATGTTCAGGATCGATGAAACCTTCGGGTTGTACCATGTACAACTCTTCCTCCAAATAACCGTTTAAGAAGGCGGTTTTCACATCCATCTGCCAAATTTCATTGTCATGAAAAGCGCCAATCGCTAAGATAATCCGAATGGAACGCAGCATGACTACGGGTGCAAAAATTTCATCGTAGTGCAAACCTGGCACTTGGGTGAAACCTTTAGCAACTAGTCGTACTTTATAGATATCTTGTTGACCTTCCACAGAATGCTTTATCTTGTAAAGCCATTTGCATTGAAGGGGACGAACCTTAGCAGGCAAGTCAACAAGATCCCATACGTTGTTCTCATACATGGAGTCCATCTCGGATTGCATGGCCTCAAGCCATAGCTTTGAGTCGGAACTAGTTATGGCACCTTTATAGGTTGCGGGTTCACTACTCGTTAAGAGCAGAATGTCATCTATGTCATGTTCCTCGACCATACCTATGTATCTGTCCCGAGGAATAAAGACTCTTCCCGACCTCCTAGGTTCCTCAGGAATACTAACCGCAGCCGGGATTGAAGGAACTGGTTCCTCCAATGGTTGCTCGGCATTTGGTTCTCGAATCTCCGACAGCTCGAAGGTTCTATTACTCTTCGCATTCTCGAGAAACTCCTTCTCTAAGAATGTCGCACTAGTCGCAATAAATACACGTTGTTCGGTTGGCGAATAGAAGTAATGACCAAATGTTCCTTTAGGATAACCTATAAAGTATGTCTTGACCGATCGCGGACCGAGCTTATCCTCGTGTCTCCACTTGACATAAGCCTCGTGGCCCTAAACCCGTATAAAGGACAAGTTAGGGACCGTTCCCTTCCATAGTTCATATGGAGTCTTGTCAACAGCTTTAGACGGACTTTGGTTAAGTATTAGAGCAAACGATGAAGAGCATAACCCCATAATGAATCGTGCAATACGGTGTGACTCATCATGGATCGAACCATATCAAGTAGTGTTCGATTTCTCCGTTCGGACACACCATTCAACCGAGGTGTTCCAGGTGGAGTTAATCGTAGGGCAATCCCACGGTCCTTAAGGTGTTGATCAAACTCGTGAGAAAGATACTCGCCACCACGGTCCGAGCGTGATGTTTTAATCTTTCGCCCGCAGGTTCTCACCCGATTCTGGTATTCCTTGAATTTCTCAAAGGATTCACTTTTGTGCTTCATTAAGTAGACATAGCCATATCTACTTAAATCGTCCGTGAAAGTGATGAAATACCTATAGCCTTCTCGTGCGGTGATTGACATAGGTCCACACACATCCGTATGTATGAGTCCTAATAGGTCAGCAGCGCGCATTCCAACACCTTTGAAGGAAATTCGAGTCATCTTACCAATGAGACATGATTCACACGTGCCAAATGATTGAAAATCAAAGGCCGAGATAGCTCCATTCTGTATGAGATGTTTAACGCGTTTCTCATTAATGTGTCCCATACGGCAGTGCCATAGATAAGTTTGATCTTTGTCACCTACCTTTAACTTCTTATTCATTCTGTGCAATATTTCGGTGGTCTGATCTAAAACATAAATTCCATTCATGGAGACTGCCTTGCTATAAATCATATCGTGTAATGAGAAAATGCAGCTATTATTCTCTATTACAAATGAAAAACCAAGTTTGTCAAGTGCAGAAACTGAAATAATGTTTTTGGATAGACTGGGTACATAATAGCAGTTATATAAAAATAACTCAAATCCGCTAGGAAGCTGGATCACATATGTTCCCCTCGAGACGGCAGCCACTCGCGCTTCATTCCCGACACGCAGGTCCACCTCACCCTTTACGAGGGGTTCGATGTTTCGGAGCCCCTGCACATGATTGCATAGATGAGAACCACAACCAGTATCTAGTACCCAAGTTCCGTAACTTGCATGGTTAATCTCAATCATATGAATGAAAGTAGAAGAAGAAGAAGACATACCAACAGGAGTAACGCGACCTGCTTTTATGTCCTCATGGTATACAGGACAAGTACGCCTCCAATGCCCAGTCTTGTGGCAATGGTGGCATTCCATGTTACCGGTCTTGCTCTTTGTCGCGCCTGGTGAGGTGCTCGACTCACCAGGCCCACTCTTACCTGATCCCGACTTCTTAAACTTCGGCTTGCCTACTGCTAGGTCCGTCTGCCGAGCTTTGCCCTTACCCTTGCCCTTGTTTGACACAACGAGAACATCCTGTTTCAGGCTCCCACTAAACTTCATGTCCTTCTCGGCCCATACGAGAAGGGAGTGTAGTGCATGAGGACTCTTCTTCAAATCATTCATATAGTAATTGGCTCTAAAGAGCGCAAAACCATCGTGGAGTGAATGAATCATGCGGTCAATCACGATGTTCTCACTGATCTTACAATCAAGTGCCTCCAGTTTCTCAACATTCTCAATCATGCTGAGAATGTGTGGGCTAACCGGTTGGACCTTCTGGAGTTTCGCCTCAAAGAAGCGACAGGTATGCTCATAGGTCACGATTCTCGGTGCTTTCGAGAATTCCTTAGTGAGCGTGGTGAAAATCTTGTTTGCACCTTGGGCTATGAAGCGTTTCTGCAAATTAGATTCCATTGCAAAAATGAGTACGTTCTTTATCGCACCCGCTTCCATGACGAAATCGCTATACGTGGCGATCTCGTTAGCTCCCGGCCGTGGGGCCTGGGTTTTGGCGGGATGGGCTCGTCGAGATATTTGAGCTTCCCGTCAGCAATGGCAAAGCATTCCGTAATGCCGCCTCCCAGTCCGCGAAGTTTGATCCATCATTCTTCAGTCGAGTAGACTGATTCATCTGATTCATGAAGATCCGAAGCCAGGACTCACGGTCCAATGTGGCACTTGGCATTGGGTCGTTCATACGGCCAACCATTTTGTTATTAGCAGTTTAAATGATCGTGTTCTACACTGAAAAAGAAAGAAAAACAAAACGAAATAAGCAACTCATCGAGGTGCTAATTAAAATTTATTTTAACGTGTAGACTCATTGCACTTGTATAATCGATCTACCTCAAGAATTATACAAATGATCCCAAGACTCAATTTCTGCAAATTGATAAGCCAACTGTTTGGCTAGTTCTACCGTTAGAACTCTCGGTCGATAGATTTCCGTAAATCCTATCTATAGTCCACCATAATCACAGGATCGTACGAGTGACCATAGTGTTGAGATAAAATAGGTCAATCAGTTCCAACTTACCCGACGTAGAAGGGGTCATATTATGCCTACCGACGAAGAAGGGATTCATTGGAGTTTGACCTATAAAGACTATTCTCAATTTTTGGTTATACGAGGAAGATCCCATCAACTTAGTTTTAATTCATTTAAAGTGAACGAAAGTCTAGCATTACGTGAATGAATTAACTTAGGTGATGGCTTATTAATTCCGTGTGACATCTGTATGTCATAGAAAACTAACGCGTAACCTCTATATGAGTCAGTTTTCATGCAAATATTAGGTGGTTTGGTTTTAGGCGGAATATGATGCAAACTATCGTTACGATGAAAAAACATAAAATAAAAAAATAAAACGAAAATAAAAGTCCTAGTGTGGCCTATCCTAGCAAGATAAACATAATACAACTTTGGAATCCACCGTTGGACCCAAGAAGCTTGTCTTGATGTTCCATCTTGATCCATGCAGCGGGAGTGAGCATCCGATCTCCATCTTTGGTCTTCTCAAAATTACAATTTAAAATTTACAAAATAAACCTATTTACATTCTAAATTAAAACTGTAATTACAAGGAAAAATCCAAAACGGAGATGCGAGATCTCAAAATACAATCAAGACCGTGTTCCATCATTACGGTAACACGTTCTACTAAGGCCACACTAAGTTTCAACCGTTTGTAAAAAAAGATACGTAATAAAAACATTCATGGCATTCAAAAGTAACGATAAATAAAAGATGCATCAACTAAAACAAAAATTTATTCGTGACGTAATTCCGTAATTATGTTAAATTTATCCAAACCACCTTTTAACGCTTAAAATTATATTATAAAACCGCTTTTATCAACTTAATTTTAATTCATTACAATCCGTTACTTTAAACCGCTTTAAAATAACTAAATGGTACGTGTGTGAACCGTTTCACAATCAAGCGAGTGCACAAAATCCGTATTATGTATAAATTTAGCCGAAAAAAAAAAACACAATTTTTTTTTTCTTTCAGCATGGCCAGAATAAAAAAAAAACAAATTTTTTTTTTCTCTTTCACGGCTCAACCGAGAGCAACAACAAATCCCTCAATATAATCGATTTGACAAAATAAAACCAATTGCAATTTAAACCTAATCCGTATTAAATTAAATCTACAATTGACAAAACCTTAACATATTGCTATAAAGACCGATTATAATAACAATATGCAAAAATTAATCGAAAACAAAACCAATCGATCGAGACACTACAGTCCTCGATCGACTAAACAGTTTTGTCGGCTGTTTATAACAACACAAGAAAAAAAACAAAAATGGCAGTGTAAAAAAATTTTTCGGCCGCACGGTATTCAAGGTAAAAATTTTTTTCGATTCAAATCGTTTTATGAAAATCACGATGAAAAATTTACATGGCCTCGCTCTGATACCACTTGCAGGGTAATATCCGTATAAAACCCCTTAAAATTAAGGACTATAACGTAAATTATCATGTGATTAATTGTCATAAACGAAAAACAAGAGAAACAATAAAAGAATAAGAATCAACCTCGGGTCCTATGCAATTCGGCCTAAGAACAGAAATCAATGTAGATTTCCTCCTAATTGTTGCACCCAAGATCGTCTGAGACTATGCCCCTTGTGCTAGAAATTGCTCTCTGATTGCCTTGCAATATTGAGAGAGCCTTTTGTGAGTTTTCTGATGTGAGATCTAGAATTTTAGAGAAGAATGCTCCAAAACCCTAATTTTCTTTCAAATGAAAAATGATTAGGTCAAAAGGAGAGAAGGTCTCTCCTTTTGTTCATTTTTGATCGACCAAACCGTGACTTAGGGAGGGAGTGGGCTTTCCACTTTCTCCTTATTTTAACTCGTGGTCCGACTCGTTTTGCTAAATGTATTTGACGGGTTTTAATTATAAATCGTCATCCGTTATCGGATATTAAAATATCGACTAGTAGCATGAATCAGTCGACATGTTAATACTTGTCCGACAATGACAATATTGTATAATTAATTAATTCAATATACATTAATTAAATATAACCGTTTATATTCAATTTACGAATTAATCGCTTAATTCGCCTTAGCCATTATTATTTAATCCGTATTAAATAATTATCTCAACATCGCGTTTGACTAATTATTATTCAATAACTCCGACTAACCGCTTAGTCATATTAGGCATCAATATGACTGTATTTTCATACCGTCACATCTCTCAAACGTATCCTATAGGTGTGACTTTTAGGGACCAGTTGATCACCGCCATCTGTATGACAATAACGTCAAACTTATCTAGCAAGCCAACCGTTATTGATAAACGTGGACCAACTGATAATAATACAAAAGTATACCCTTTAATCCTTTTAGAGATTTATATGTCATTGCACTAACTGTGGAGGACACCAGCCCCAACAAGCTCCCACTTGTCCGTACAAGTGTACGTGTAATAACGTTATCCGCACTAACTGGAGGACACCGGCTCCAACACTTTTAGCATGAATTCCTTCCCAGAAAATTTAGTGGAGTTTATACTCCTTACATCTTTCAGTGCGGGGAAATAATGCTTTTCTCTTTTTGTGCTACTACCACCAGCCTATACATGTAGATAATTAAAGTAATAAAAAATCCAATGGTAACATATCTTAGCTAGCTAGTTGGAGTAATAAAAATAAAAGAGTACTTAACTAAATACCTCATCAACCTGCTATTTCAATGATGTCCCCTACACAAAATTTTCATGCTTTTTAGAAATACAGAAAAAATATAAATAAAGGGAGGTTTTTCCAAAAATGGAGAAGTTAATTAAATACCTCATCAAGTTGTTGTTTCGACGAGGTAGTTGGCATGTCTGGGGACTTAGGCTTATCCCGCTTCTCCGACTTTTTTGTCCCTACACAAAATTTCCATGCTTTTTAGAAATACAGAAAAAAATATAAATAAAGGGAGGTTTTTAAAAAAAACGGAGAAGTTAATTACATACCTCATCAAGTTGTTGTTTCGACGAGGTAGTTGGCATGTCTGGGGACTTAGGCTTATCCGGCTTCTCCGGCTTTTTTGTTCTTTACAAAAAAAAATAACATATAAAAATATTTAACATATAAAAATTTAACATATTAATGTATTTTTTCTAACCCCAACTGCTTTCGGTTGAGGCGGAGACGAACGAGGCAGGAAGATGTGAGATTCAGGCCATTGGATGAAACTTCCAACCGCATCTGCCAGAATGGGAATGTCATCACGATCTGGGACGGGCAGTTGAAAGTTTTCATGGCCTTCAAAAACTTGAGTTATCTCCACTTTTCTATGATTCGGCAAAAGTTTTTGGCCATGAACCAATAAAGTTTCCGCTGATTTGGTGGGCAAGTCTACGAGACCCCGGCCAACACGCACAAGTGGTTTCTCGGATTTAGGGGCAGTAAGAATAACTACCCTCATGTTTACGGCCTGAAGAATACACATACATTATATACCAAAATTTAATAGAATTCATATAAATTCAACTAATTAAAGACTTCATGCATACCTTGCTGAAAACTGTGAACTGATTTGAAGGGGATGTATGCTGCTGTTTTCCATCAGCCGTCTTCTCAAGTTGCATCCCCTGATTATTATCAGTTATGGCGGATAACTCAAATTGCGTCTCCTTTTCAGACTCATTTACCAAATAAAATTAACCAATGGCACGATGTCAGAATTTATAGCATTAGGGCTGGCAGGGAACATACCCCCTGATCTTACCCAAAAAAAAAAAAGAAAAGAAAAATAAGGAAGTCATATATTTACCTTATCGGCTTTAGTTGTTACAACTTCAGAAGCATTAGGTACCTGATATTTCTAAATCTCGTTGACCGATACTTCATTCTCATGTATTGCCAAGGTAGTAGTGTTCTCGGCCTCTTGACCAATCTGTTGTACCTTACCCCCTTTAATGACATCCTCCATCATCTTCAATTCTTCTTCGGAAGGCTTGCCTCCAGATTTCATCTTTAGTATCACGGATGCCAATAACTAAACCTGCGTGCCAAGAATGTAATGTTTCAGCAATTTGTTTAAAACAATAACATGTGAACTTAAATGAAAATAATAGAATAAATGGTACCATGTCAGCCTTAGCCTTCCTTTTCTTCTTTTTCGGGGCAGTTGTCCCATAATATTTCGTGAATCCAACATGTAACAGGACGCCCCTCAATCGACCTGGATGTTCGGGTCGGCCGATCGCTCTAGCAAGAACGTCTTCACGACCATTGGGAGTGAATTTCCCTTCTTCTACCTCCTTCAATACCTTCTCTTATAATATATTTAATAAATTTCAAATTATATTTGTGACTAAAATAATAAAAGTTAGTAATGAACTCGTCTTAATAAAATAATGCATACTATGTTGGCCAACACTTCCTGATCATATTTGTCACACGCCCGGGATCCTTTAGGCGTGTGCGCTTCTTTATAAGTTACGTGCCGATTCAAGTCGGTCACTCCCTTTGCCGCCTACACATTAACATGGTAACAATTATATATATAAATGTGTATCAAGTCCAAGTGTGATTAAAAAAATCAAATAAACAGGGGGATAATTAAGTGCTACTTACGAGGTTGTCTTCTATCAATCTGTAACCGCCTCGAGAACCATACCATTTCCTCTTCTTGAATGAAATATTAGCACGATATCTTTTGCTAACGCCCTTCAAATTATATAAAAGCGCAAGTACTTGAGATAATAAAAAGATTATAGAGAACTCATTAATTAAAAAAATGATAGGTAAATCATTAAAAGGCGAGGGTAATTAACCTCAAACTTCTCACTAGCTCTCATCACTTTGAAAAGATCCCATTGTTCCTCAGTGATGGTAGGACACTTGTTTGACGGAGGGCTCTTACGCATCTCCCCCGTCTTCTTGTCTACATACAACCAATCCCTACCAACGTCACACTTCAACTGCCTTAAGGCACCCCCTGCCTTATGTATTAAATACTTCTCATAGCATTCGGCAATATCAAAGGCTTCCTTTATACGATCCAACAATAACTGCGCCAATTTTGGATTCAAATTCCTAATTTCATCTAAATGGATAGGCACAAAGTGTCTTGTGCAACATCCAATCCAAGTGGATAAATGCCCCGCATTTGGACCAGTAGGGAAACCCTTCGAGTTCCATGTTATTTTAAGCGGTTGTTTAGCCGCTATAGCTGCAGGGCACTTCGTAGCACCCCTCTCACCAGGCTTATTATCCCCATCAGGCTTATTATTCTTTTGACTTCTTTTCCGTTTTTCACCCATGATAATCCTAAAACCCTAAATATGAATGAAATAGAAAATGAACAACGACATGCAGAGTATTATCTACAACCCTAAAGAGGAATGAAAATTAATTAAAATAACAGTTTGAGCTTTTAAAATACTAAAACCCTAATAAGATGAATGAAGTAGATGATGTGGGATGATAAAGATAACAAAGAAGACGAAAAACAAACAGATGAAAAACAAAAAAAGATGATCTTAAAACCCTAATGACGAAACACAAAAGTGAACATACCTGATGATGATGATGATGATAAAGAGAACGAGCAGGATGATAAGGGAAGGCAACATAATCTGGGCGTCGGAACCTGGGCGACGGCCGACAACGAGAATGTAGAAAGCGGGGAAGAGAGAATAAACTCAGGATACCAACGGTTGAACTGATGTTGTATGCTGTATACCTGTATATGTTTGTAAATTAGGTTTTTATTAAGAAAAACTATTGACAACGGGTTCTAAAAACAAACCCGTTGTGATATGTTAACAATAACCGGTTAATAAAAGTCAACCATTGTCATAAATTTATTACAACGGTTAACATATACCCGTTGTAATATATTTTCACCCAATTTGCGCCAAAATGAAATATGTCTAAAAAAGAAATGACAACGGGTAGAAGTACTACACCCGTTGTTGAAAGTAATAACAACGGGTATAAGTAATACAACCGTTGTCACTTCCTATCTCATTTTTTTATCTAATAAGACCAATAACAACGGTTCCTGTGTTATAACTGTTGGGAAATGTGTCCTCAACAATAGTGCGATCACATGATTTAAATATCATTATTAAATCTCATTTTAAAGAATACAATTGGGAAGTATTTATACTGTCAATGGTCAACATATATCGGTAATGATTGGTGACTAGAGTTTGACATTACTGTCGTGCGACGGTGGTGATCGATTGACCCCTAGGTCATACCTATAGGGCAACACTCTTAATTGATTATTTAATTAATCGTATAACGTTACGAGTTAATTAAATTACTTGAAAAATTGACGGACGATTTTGGAAGTGAAATTTACGTATCAAATTGAAATGTGATTAAATGAGATACGGTCTGAGTAATCGAATTGTATCATTACTCGGATGAAATTATTGTTTAAAGAAACAATCGGAATTGAATGAATTATTATAAATACAATCTGTTGTGATTTATAAATTGGTAAAATATTTTGGCACAAGTAATTATGAAATTACTAAGTCGATTTTTGTATGTGACGTATTTTTATTAATACGTTGATTTTTAATATGTTAAAAATACATAACAAATTTATGTGACATGTGACATGTAACATATTGACAATTGACAAAAATAGTATGGAATCCATATTAACTAAAAGTGCCGAAATATTAGAGGAGTATTAGGCTAAAATTGTGTTTATATTTTAAATAGAAAACATAATGATGAAAAAGCTAGAGTAGCCATGCAATCCTATTTATCTTGTGAAGACAAATATGGGCATGCATTGGCTCCCCAAAAGCTCCTCCCCCCACCGGTTTTTCTAGAGCATTTAGAGAGTTTTTCTCCTCTAAAATTATTCATTCATTCACATTCATAATTTCTAGTGTAAGAAATAAAATTTCCTCTCTACATTTTAATGATAAATTAGAGAGATAATATACTCCAAAATTCCTTCTCCTCTACCCGGTTTTAGGAGCTAAAAACCAAACATTTTGGTTCAATTTTTCACAAGATTAATATTATACTAGATCAAATAATATTAATTAGATTAAGGGTTAGCTTTGGGTATTATTCCTAAGGAGAGGTCCTACACTTGGATCTTGTTCATCCATTTAAGGAAAGCTCAAGAACAAAAGAAAAGGAGAATTCTTTTGTGCCCATTTGAACCGAAATCATCAATGTAAGGACATGATTTCTCCTCTATTTTATATTGTTTGCATGCATAAAATCCACATTTAATTTTATGACAAATTATTTTCGACATATATGAGTATGTTGGTATGTATATGAATCTACATTTCCTTCAATTGGTATCAGAGCCACGGTTGTTTGCATGCAAATCGGTTAAAAGTTT
Organism: Silene latifolia; assembly: GCF_048544455.1. Taxonomy (NCBI): domain Eukaryota; kingdom Viridiplantae; phylum Streptophyta; class Magnoliopsida; order Caryophyllales; family Caryophyllaceae; genus Silene; species Silene latifolia. Next base: position 39,061,570 of record NC_133532.1, read on the forward strand.
TTCCGAGTTATAAGAATAACAAATAAAACTTGTAAAATTTGCGTTATTATGATATATCACAAAATTAAACCATGCATGTTAATATTTATGGTCCTAAAATGTTTTAGGATATTTTGGTTAATTTTTTGGATTTTTATTGTTCATAATTTACAATAATGGCATTTAAATGTGATTTTATGAGTAAAAATGGCATTTTTGGTCTAAAATTAGCTATACTTCGAATTTTACATTGATTTTTGGATATGTTGTCACATATATTATTTTGAGATAACCTGTAAATTTTCATAATTTTTGGACTTGTTATGCTCGAAAAATGAATTTTTCATTATTAAATTCGGATTTAAGTGAAAAATAGGTTAATATGAGTTAAATTTCGAATCTGGTCATAGAAAATTAATATGTTGTCACATGAAATTTTACAAGATGTGTGTAAAATAATTGGCTATAAAGAAGTCTTTTTGCATGATTTATGGATTTTTGAAGAAAAATAGCATAAATAGTGACATTATTAGTGGAAAATTAATAAAACATAATCTATGACTTAGAAAAAACGTCTAATGTTGCATTTTATTATCTTTTTCAGATCTAAAATTGAAAAGTTAGTGAAAATAATTTTTCCATGTTTTTATGATTATTTTATTAAAAATCGATTAACCGCAACATTGTTTTTCCGGTAAATTTTCGAAATTTTTAACTTAAGATTTTGAACATTGTGAGTGTCATGGAAATTTTCCAGAATGTTCATGAGTTTAAATTTCAAATTTCAAATTTATTTGAAATTTTGTGATTTATTTGAAGTTTAATAGCTTATTTTTGTAATTTTTGGTCCATTTATGAACACTTTTTATATAATATGGGTTAATTATGGTCAAATTATTAGTAAAGACTAAATCTTGAGTCCTAAGAGGTTAGGGTAATTAACTTATGCATAAATATGAGTTTATGTATTTTTGTGATTATAAAATGTTGAAATCACGCAAATCCGTAAAAATCGAGTAATATACGATATTGGCTAATTAAAAGGCGATTTAGCATAAAATTGAGCATGTTCTTACATATTATAATGCTGCATTTTTTCTTTATGATTGTCATAATTTTAATTTATGTAATTTTTGAATTATGTAATTTTACTTAGTATGGCCTTAGATTTTAATTGGTATTTCCCGAAATGTATGGGAATATCGATTCGGTTGTAATTTTTATTGTGATCTCGTATCACCGTTTTGTAATTTAATAGATTTATTTTATTTTAGTTACAAATGTATAATAGGAAATTATGTAATTTATTATGTAATTTTATTCATTCCGGAGTTCCAAAAGACGGATTTCTTCAAGAATGACGATACATAAAGACGGTGTTACCTCGAGATGCGTGCCACAACCGAAGTTCAAGGGACCAATGGAGTTGGTTTCCGAATATGTAATAGTTAAATAGTTTTTCTATTTTAGGAAAGTCCATACTAGGATTTATTTATCTTTATGCTTGCATTTTATTTTATGTCACATGCATCGCTAAATCGCCATAACTAAAACATGCATTTTTATCTTATCGAGTTTATCGACCGTGTCAATTCAAATTATCGTAGTTCACCGCTTTAGTTCACTTAAAACGTGATAGATAATAAATTGGCATGACCTCTCGCTAAAACAATTAATTGAGACATAGCCTTACCAAATAGTAGAAACCATGAAAACCTATTTCGCGAGGGAGTGCACTCGGCTACCCCGGGGTACAAACCTTGTTACGTAGGGGAAGTGGGTGATGAATGTTAATCCACCGAATTCATGTTGATAAGGGATGTATCGGCTACCCCGTGCCCAAGTTGATGTGGGTTTGGATAATGGACACATTTATTCGAAATTTGGATTGAACTCAACAAAAGTAATTGATAAGGGTTGCATCGGCTACCCCGTGCCCTTGTTGATGTGTTTTGGGCTATAGATAAACATTAGAGTAATTTTATCGACCAAGAGTTCTAAAAGTAGAATCGATTAAAAGGTTAATCCACCGAGTTATATTAATGAAGGTTGCATCGGCTACCCCGTGCCTAAGTTGATATGAATTTGGGTCTTGGAATCATTTATTATAGTTGGGTAGAGGTCACTATATAAATGTTCATATCTTGTTAATTTGCAAGTATGATTTAAAAAGACAAATGTTAATATTTCCTTTCCTCCATGTTTGTAGTGCATTACAATGAATCCAACAAATGCTACCGCACCAATAACTATTGAGTCATATCACCATGTTCTTGACGAGGTATGCTCCAACAATAATTTCGATACAACTAGAGAACTTCATTTCGGGATAGGTTCGGATGGAAACCTTAACTTCATCACCTCTTCTAAACCACCCACTTCTACTAGACCTCGTGTGAGTCCGTCTCAGGAAGACTACCTCATACGATCTATAGGGTCTTTATCTCTGGAAGATAAGGATGCCAAAGCTAGTGGGAGCTCTAGCAATCAAGTTCTTGCTTCAAAGGGCAAGAGGTTCAAGAAGAAAGGAAAGAAAATCAAAAACTTCAAGCAAGTTAATGATGAGTGCCATTATTGCTATGGCATGGGACATTGGCTTAGGAATTGTCCCATGTATTTGCGAAATATAAGGGAAGGACTAATTGCTCCAAAAGGTACAATTCCTAAAGAAATTTATGTTATTGATATAAATTATACTTCCACTACGACATGGGTACTAGATACCGGTTGTGGTTCTCACCTTTGTAATCATTTACAGGGTTTAAGAGATGTGGAGAGGCTTAGCAAGGGAGATGTGGATCTACGCCTTGGAAATGGAGCTCGGGTAGCGGTCGAATCCAAGGGAACTTATGTTTTAGCTTTGCCTAATGGATTTGAGTTGTATTTGCATAATTGTTTTTATGTGCCTACGCTCTCTAAAAACATTATTTCAATCGCCATGCTAGACATGGACGGTTTTTGTTTTGTCATTAAGAACAATCGTTGTACTATTTCTAGGAACGACTTGGTCATAGGCCAAGCTTCCTCTATCAATGGCATTTACATTTTAGAGACCTCAAATCCGACAAATGATATTTATAACATTCAATCAAAGAAACTCAAAACAAGTGACCCAAGTGAAGCGTTCATTTGGCATTGTCGATTAGGTCACATAAACGAGAATCGCATCAAAAGATTAGTTTCAACTAATGTGATTACACCATTTGATTATCAATCATTTGGTACATGCGAATATTGCCTACTTGGCAAAATGACTCGTAATCCTTTTAGTGGTAAAGGGACACGAGCTAGTGAGCTATTGGGACTCATACACACCGATGTATGTGGACCAATGACTATCACCGCTCGTGGTAATTATGACTACTTCATAACCTTCACCGATGATTTAAGTAGATATGGGTATATCTATTTAATGAAACATAAGAGTGAAGCGTTTGAGAAATTCAAAGAATTTCAAAACGAAGTAGAGAACCAATTGAACAAGAGGATTAAGGCACTACGATCCGATCGTGGTGGTGAATACCTTAGCCTTGAATTTGATTCACACTTGAAAGGTTGTGGTATCATATCACAACTTTCTCCACCCGGAACACCACAACTGAATGGTGTTGCCGAAAGGAGAAATCGAACCCAACTTGATATGGTTCGATCCATGATGAGTCAAACCGAGTTACCTAACTCGTTTTGGGGATTTGCAATTCAAACTGCAATTCTATCTTTAAATAATAGTCCCACTAAAGCCACCGAAAAGACTCCATTTGAAACATGGAAAGGAAAAGTTCCTAATCTATCCTACATGAAAATTTGGGGATGTGATGCTTACGTCAAAACTAAACCCGACAATAAGCTTGCCCCAAGATCTGAAAAGTGCGTCTTTGTAGGCTATCCTTTGACCTCTCGAGGTTACTATTTCTATAAACCTCAAGAGAACAAAGTGTTTGTGTCTTGCGAGGCTGTCTTCTTAGAACGGGAATTTATTTCTAAGAGACAGAGTGGGAGAAATTTTGAACTTGATGAAGTTCAAGAGCCACAAACCGAGGTAGAGACGCAAGAAGATGTTCCTTCGTCGTCTAACGCGGTTGTACCTCCTCCACTAAGAAGGACGAGTCGAGTAATTCGCCATCCCGATCGATATGTGGGACTTATCGAGGAAGATGGAACACTCGATGTTTTACTTATAGAAAGTGACGAGCCCGCCACCTACAAGACCGCAATCTCTTGTCCGAATTCCTCCTTATGGCTTGAAGCCATGAAGTCCGAAATGGATTCTATGCATGAAAACCAAGTTTGGGACTTGGTAGATTTGCCTAAAGGGGCAAGACCCCTCCAATGCAAATGGATATTCAAGGTCAAAAATGGCATAGAAGGACATGACGATGTCTACAAAGCTAGGCTAGTGGCAAAAGGATTTACCCAAGTCCAAGGTCTCCATTATGATGAGACCTTCGCCCCCGTAGCCATGCTAAGATCCATACGGATTTTGTTAGCGATCGCCGCATTTCATGATTATGAAATTTGGCAAATGGATGTCAAAACCGCTTTTCTAAATGGGCATTTAGAAGAGGAGGTGTACATGATACAACCCGAAGGTTTTGTTGATTCTAAAAATCCTAACAAAGTGTGCAAGCTTAAGAGATCCATTTATGGTCTTAAGCAAGCATCTAGAAGTTGGAATCATCGATTCAATCATGTTATAAAGGAAAATGGTTTCACTCGAAATATTGAGGAACCATGTTTATACATGAAATTCAGTGGGAGCAATGTTGTGTTCCTAATCTTGTATGTCGATGACATACTACTCATTGGAAATGATATTCCAATGTTGTCTTCGTTTAAGAAGTGGTTAGGTAACCACTTCCAAATGAAGGATTTAGGAGAGGCACAACGCATATTAGGTATCCGGATCTATAGAGATAGATCCAAGAGGATATTGGCACTAAGTCAAGAGTCTTATGTTGATAAGATTCTTGGACGATTCAGCATGGACAAATCCAAAAGGGGTTTGGTACCTATGGTAATCGGAACGATATTGAGCAAGACTCAATGTCCCTCCGAACCCCATGATGTTGAACGCATGAAGTTGATCCCTTACGCTTCCGCTGTTGGATCAATCATGTATGCCATGATATGCACACGTCTCGATGTCTCGTATGCCTTGAGCATGACGAGTAGATATCAAGGAAATCCAGGTGAGAGTCACCGGATTCTTTGTCAAGAACATCCTTAAGTACTTGAGAAGAACTAAGGACTCTATCCTTGTGTTTGGAGGAGACACCGAGTTGCGTGTTAATGGATACACGGACTCAAGTTTTCAAACAGATAGAGATGACATGAAATCACAAGCTGGTTTTGTTTTCCTGCTCAATGGTGGTGCCGTAAGCTGGAGAAGCTTCAAGGAAGTCAGAATCGCGGATTCGACAACGGAGGCTGAGTACATAGCAAAGATCGAAGCCGCCAAGGAAGCTATGTGGATCAAGCATTCACGGAAGGACTAAAGTAGTACCTACCGCCAATGATCCCATCACTCTCTATTGTGATAATAGTGGGACGATCTTCCAAGCTAAGGAGCCGAAGTCTAGTAATAGATCTAGACATGTACTTAGAAAATATCATGTAATAAGAGATTTCATTGAAAGAAAGGAAATTGCGATTTGTAAGGTTGGGACGGATAACAACATAGCCGATCCGCTCACCAAGCCTTTATCGCAGGCTAAGCATGATGGACATGTTACGTCCATTGGACTTAAACGTGTACCAAGTTTTTGTTAGATTTTGAAATGAAATAAAAGTGTTGTTTTTGTTCATATTCACAATCACATTTGTCTTTTATCTTTAATTTATACATTGTTACATCCAAACGGGTTGTGAAGACAATTGAACCCCGTTAAAGTGAACACGGATTAACATAGTATTTGCCCATAATCACTTGTATGAGGTGACGTCTCGAAGTGACTAGAGTGTGAGGCGATTGATGGCAAGTTCAAGTGCCATAGAGTCATGTGAGATGACTAGTCGATCACATAGGCAGACTGTTAGGAACATTTTGTCGGGCCTTATGACCGCTTATAGAGTTTTGGCAAATTTATATAGCCTGGTCGTGGCGAGAGCTACTATAGTATTCTAATGAGTCGATTCTTTTGACTAAAGACTATTCGCCTAAGATGGCACAGTTTCAGATTAACTTTGATTTGTGTTACTACGACCTTCGTAAATGGGGTCAAATGGGCATATTTTGGGTTATGATGGTGTGGCTAGTCGAAGGGAATGAGTGCGATAGGAATTGTCCACCCCTAGTCGGGGTTATAACAATATCTCGGGGCCACTCGAGGAGTAATGAATCGAAATGCGTGGCCACGCACGGAAAGTATCTATGATAGATAAGTCCAGGTCAATCGTTATTCTCCGGATCGAGGAAACCACTCTCGATATGATCACTTGCAAGTACGACCGAAAGACACCTTGCATTGAGTGGGAGATAGTAATAGGACAAGAGAATTGGTGATGCACACTTGTCGAGGACAAGTGGGAGATTGTTGGGAAATGTGTCCTCAACAATAGTGCGATCACATGATTTAAATATCATTATTAAATCTCATTTTAAAGAATACAATTGGGAAGTATTTATCTTTGTCAAATGGTCAACATATATCGGTAATGATTGGCGACTAGAGTTTGACATTACGTCGTGTGACGGTGGTGATCGATTGACCCCCTAGGTCATACCTATAGGGCAACACTCTTAATTGATTATTTAATTAATCGTATAACGTTACGAGTTAATTAAATTACTTGAAAAATTGACGGACGATTTTGGAAGTGAAATTTACGTATCAAATTGAAATGTGATTAAATGAGATACGGTCTGAGTAATCGAATTGTATCATTACTCGGATGAAATTATTGTTTAAAGAAACAATCGGAATTGAATGAATTATTATAAATACAATCTGTTGTGATTTATAAATTGGTAAAATATTTTGGCACAAGTAATTATGAAATTACTAAGTCGATTTTTGTATGTGACGTATTTTTATTAATACGTTGATTTTTAATATGTTAAAAATACATAACAAATTTATGTGACATGTGACATGTAACATATTGACAATTGACAAAAATAATATGGAATCCATATTAACTAAAAGTGCAGAAATATTAGAGGAGTATTAGGCTAAAATTGTGTTTATATTTTAAATAGAAAACATAATGATGAAAAAGCTAGAGTAGCCATGCAACCCTATTTATCTTGTGAAGACAAATATGGGCATGCATTGGCTCCCCAAAAGCTCCTCCCCCCACCGGTTTTTCTAGAGCATTTAGAGAGTTTTTCTCCTCTAAAATTATTCATTCATTCACATTCATAATTTCTAGTGTAAGAAATAAAATTTCCTCTCTACATTTTAATGATAAATTAGAGAGATAATATACTCCAAAATTCCTTCTCCTCTACCCGGTTTTAGGAGCTAAAAACCAAACATTTTGGTTCAATTTTTCACAAGATTAATATTATACTAGATCAAATAATATTAATTAGATTAAGGGTTAGCTTTGGGTATTATTCCTAAGGAGAGATCCTACACTTGGATCTTGTTCATCCATTTAAGGAAAGTTCAAGAACAAAAGAAAAGGAGAATTCTTTTGTGCCCATTTGAACCGAAATCATCAATGTAAGGACATGATTTCTCCTCTATTTTATATTGTTTGCATGCATAAAATCCACATTTAATTTTATGACAAATTATTTTCGACATATATGAGTATGTTGGTATGTATATGAATCTACATTTCCTTCAATAACCCGTTGTTGAAAGTAATAACAACGGGTAAGGTCAATATAACTGTTGTTATTGTTTAACAGTTTTTTTTTTTAAAATTACTGTAATTTCATTATACCAAACTCAGTAATAATACAAAGAAAGATAACAATCGTAATAAACAGAAGCACTATATACTGCAACATTAATCACCAATTTCAACAACATCATCCACATCTAATAATAAGATCAAGAAAATAAGACAACAACACCAGAATGCATACTGCATATCTATAGGATTTACCATGCCATGCAAATTTGGGAATCTTTAACAATGACCATTACTTTTATTGGCTTTTTAAAGCTACCAAAAGCTAAAGACAACATACATACACTCCAGCAACACATCTCAAACTTGCTATAAATTTAGAAAAGAGGCATCCCATTAGCTCCCCACAACTCACAAATAAACCATCAAATTTGCTCCCCACAACTCAGAAAAGAGGCATCCCTATAAATTCTGAAAATGACTCAAAATGTTGGTCGTCCATATCACTGTCTCCTGATGAATGCCCCAGGCCACATAGATATATACAATGAAAAATTTGCTGCCAAAAGCTTTAATCCTTTGAGGAATAAGCTTATTGAGCTGGGATACTCGGTCAGCAAAGTTAAGCCACAATGGGGGCCATTGGGATTCAAAGGGAGTCTACTCAATCAGTTTGGAACATCACCTGCATATGCAGAATCAACATTTAAGCTTGACATGATGTTTCAACTCAGAGGCCATGGCAGGAACGACTGGAATGCTCCGAATAGATCAACACTCGAACCATACCTCTAGGTAACCACAAACTCGGATGCCGAGCTTCTGAAGAATACCATGGACTATGTCCAAGTGCCGTATGCGGCCATCTTTGATGGGTAGCAGTCGGCCAGGTCAGAAAGCGTCGATGCCTACAACCAGGTTGTGGCTGTTTTCCAAGCAATGTACCCCTAAAACCCCTACAAAATGTGTCCGTGTCTGTGGCTGAAACTTCCAAGAAACGTCGTGTGTTATTTGTTGAGTGTCAAACTATGTGTGTCTGTATTAGTGCTTTACGTTTGTATTAAATATGCAGTTCCTAAATGCAAATCTGTTCCGTGGAGATAGTTATTAAAAAAAAAACTAAAAGGAAGATATATATATTTAAAAAATAAAAATAAAAATAAAAGCTAATAACTTACATTATAGATCAACTCAGGATCGGGGACGTTTCTTGGATGTCATAGTTTCTTCGTTAACCCAAATACCTTCACCATGATCATCACGCATATAGATGCTTTCAGTGTCCTTATGATCAGTGTCAACATCGTCGAAATAAGATACAGTGGTAGAGTGATCCATTCCCTCAAAAACGATATCCTGATCATCATCACCATTATCGGATGGACTACTCTTTCTACACCTTATAGATAGTACAACAGACCACTTCTTATCCATAGGATCGGTGACATAGAACACTTCTTTAGCTTGGGATGCCATTATGAAAGGATCATCCTTATTATTGCCAAACTTACCCAGATTGACCAACGTAAATCCCATCTTATCCTTTCGGACACAATGGATGTTGTTATCAACCCAGTTACATCGAAACAAAAGCATTGTTAAATCAATGTAATCTAGTGCCAATATTTCTTGAATAACTTATGTGATCAATATTTGAGCATATTTAGTCCCCGAACTAGCCTCGTTCCTATGCTTTTTAGTGCATATTTGGGTCATTTACTATCTTTAGTCCTTTTTTTTGCATATTCTTTGAGGTTTTGTTTCCTTGGTAGGAGAGGAGTGCAAACCTTGCATTTTCATGGAAAAATAGAGCTAAATTGATCGAATCTAATGACCAAGCATCAAAGAGAAGACAAGACTAGAAGGCCTTTGTACATAATGTAGTAGATGGGCAATGATGAAAAAGATCCTTGCATCTCCAACAAAATCCCGGAGGATTGTTGGAAGAAGAAAAGAAGAAAAGAAGAAATGGCACGCCAGACTAGGATTCGAGCGTCTCACCTACCGGGACGCTCGTCCAGAAGCTCCACAAGCCGCTCGTCCAAGCTGCCAGGCCACTCGTCCCGACTTTTTGGACGCTCGGATTGTCCTCCAGTGCAACACGTCCTCTTCTTTCTCCATTCGAGATGCGCATATTTTTGAAAGACTAGCTAAAAGGAGACCCACATCTTTTCTTGAGAGGAGCGATTCCTCAAGGACTTAATCGTCATTTAAGCCCTTAGTAACCCTAATTTGTGCAGCTAATCCCCACTATAAATACCCCATTAGTCTAATTAGATTATCATGTTCTTCTTATCAATCTTTAGTGTAGTTTATATTATTCTAATCTCTCTTTAATCTTGTAATCAACTTTTAATCAAGTCTTAATACAAATCTCATTTCCTTAATTTCTCTATTGTTCATCTTTTATTTTGGATAATTGAAGATTATTTGGGTTTATTGGGAGATTGACAACCTTCCATCAATCATCAAGTACTTCTATTATTCTTTGCATTATTATTTTGGAATCATCATTAGGTATAATTCTCTTAATCCCTTTTTAATTATTGTTAATCATCTTCATTTATTCATCATGTTTTGCTTTGTTAATATGATTGACAACCTTGTTAACATATTAAACTTGATAATGAGTGAGTAGTTTTCTTAACTAGGGTTAATGGGGAATTAGGGGAAACCAACATGGGGGATGATTCATACTTAATCTAATATGTTCACATAATTTATTTGCTTGCTTGTTGTGATCTCAACTTATGCACATGTTATTTTTGATGAAATGCGAGCCTATGAATCCTTGCATTTTTACCCATCACTTACCTTTTCAATGAGACTTGTAAGACATAAACCAACTCGAGTCTCATTAGACCATACATATAGTTGAGTAGGGAGGATTAAGTCGACTTGTAGGTGTTGTACAATCTAATCGATTCGGCTCCAGGACCCAAACCTTCCTAGGATTGTAAGATATAAACCAACTCGATCCTATTACAACAATAATTGCTTGCTTATAATTTGAGAATATGTTTGTATGATCAATTCTCATGAA